>NC_070581.1:28948681-29303853 GCF_027409825.1 Scomber japonicus | reverse complement strand
TATAAAGCTCCACCTTACTATCACTCATTACTGCTGTGTGTTCAAAGAGTTTATTACCTGTAAACAAAGCAACAGAGAAAGGTATTGTAAAGCCCATTAAAAAGCAGGAGATATTTCTTATAATTTAAATCTCAGGTAAAAAGGTTGGACATTGTTCCCATTCACTTGAATGAGATAGTGTGTCCAAACCTTTGCCCACTACTGTATGTTTATCAGCTACTTGTGCAGTTGCTACACTCAACAAGAAAGTTATCTCCCTGCTGAATGAAGACACTTGAAGCCTGTTTTTGCGCTTCCATATCTGTGTTACACTCAGTCAGTATGAACATATCTATGGCCTGTACTATATTGTGACACCATGCTGCAAGGTTTCCTCTACATATTGGCTGCTGTCTGCAAAGGCAGTTAATCGGTGATCTCACCTGCGCTGTCACACCTGCGCCGTCTCACATTTTCCAGTTGGGGATTCTCCATTCTGTACAACGCTCCAATGACCAGACCAAACCAGCAGAGCAGTTAAAGACCATCAACACAATCGACACACAGGATTATGTAGCCAGTGGCAAGAGAACTGATGCTCTTTTTAAAGAAACTAAATCCCTCTGCCAAAGTATTCTCAACCCACCCCCTCTACCCCCACCCTTCGGAGCCCTCTCTTTTCACGACACATGGACATATGATAGCAGCAGAATGGGCTTGTCCTTTAATGTTTGCCAGGGCCAGAGTTCACAACGTACGCACATGGTGAAGGAGAAGCAATGTTCAGAGGGCAGGTCATAACAAGTGCAAAGGTCGCCAAGACAGTGATTGTTGTTGCACACGGAGACATGGCCATATTTGTGCTTACACACCGCTTTCACTCAGCGTGCTTGTCTGGGAAAATGAACAGCAGTGACGACACTGTTGTCAGCTGTGCAATGTACATTCAGCCTCACTGAAACATGCAATACACTCGGGGGACAAACGGGGAGGGTGTGATATTTGAGAGTTTGAAAGTGCTGACATGACACACTACTGTATTTAATTTTTCTATTATGGAACAATAATGTTTTAAATATACTATAGTGACCATAGGCTTGAATATATACGAAGAGATACTAATAATTAAACGAAAATATATTAGACAAACAACAGTGGTCTTCCAGTTATGATAGTAAGAGGCTGAGCCCTATGCAGCTGTGCATGCTGTTTGTCTACAGCGGCAACAGATGCCGCCTAGAGATATTATTGATGTGCCTGCTCAACAATATACTTGAACTCATGACATGAATACATGAAATATGATTTTAGACCTGGACTTGAGACTCTTTTAACACTCCTGCTTTTCTTTTCCTTTGCACATGCAAAAGAGAGTAACAAATCTTGAAAGAGTACTCCACCATTTTCGCATTGCACCTTCTCAAACTCACGATGTACAATTTTGAAAAGGTACTAGAAGTTATATATAACAGGACCTCTGGTGGTTTGGTTGGAGATTCAGGATTCAGGTGTGTTCAGCTAGCATCAGGCCGTTTATTTAGTGTGCTGTAGCCGCAAGCAGAGATGAAGAGTGTACTACATTTCTTTCTAACACCACACTCCACTCCAACAATATATTTCATTTTCATTTTTGTAGTTTATGTTCCAACTGACATTACCTCAAATGCTGTTACTTGAGACAATTTATCAGATTATGCAATCTTTATACAACTTTTTCCACATATTCAATTGTACTCCAATCATTGTAAACTGATTTTGATATGTAAATTTGGTGGAGTTCCCCTTTAATCAAAGACCCTGTATAAATAAAGGTGAATACATTTGGTTTAAAAAAAAAATCTGAGTTAAAATCAGTTTAACAATAACTAGTTACACATTTGTATAGCGCGGTTCAGAGCAGAGACACTAACACATGCATGTGGAATTGCCCACACTTGCAAACTGCAACTTTTGTGCTGATCTGAAAAAAATCAGGTTTGAAGATAAACTTTATCATCATGCAAGCAGGGGAGAAACAAACAGACCAAATGTTAACGTTGCCAAATGTTAACCAGTGGCTGAAGTGAAGTGAGCTTACCTACATGAACTCTGACTTAAAGGTCATCCACAACACATGGGGTCATTACATTAATTACCTAGAAACTAAGTTATCAAATAAACTCTGTACTCTTTTATTAAGGAAATAGTTTCTGACAACATTATGACACTTTTTTTATTTTATAGTTTTATAAGTGAAGTTGTCCCTTGTCACTGTTTCTGTTTGTGAGGGATATATTTTACTTTTTTACTTTTTATTAAATACTTAATTTGGTGTGCAGTAGTAGAGTGATTGCACATTAATAGTTTACTAAAATTCTGCATTATGGAAGTTAGTAAAATTATATCCAGATGCCTTTTTGGGCCAAGAAGCAAAGTACCTGTTACAGGAAGAAGTCAGGGAAGAGGGTTCACAGGGCGGCTGCATGGTATTTGAATAAAAACGCAGAAGAATGGACCTGTTTAGCCAGAAACAATTTCACTTTACTGACATTGCACAGTGCAAGTACCGAGACAATGAAATACATTTTAGCATCTAACCAAAAGTGCAAAAGAAGCAGTAAACTGCAGTGCATACTCGCATTTTAACCAGAGGCTCAGCAGAACTGTTGTACTGTATGATAAGATCAGACACTGTTGATCTGAGAGAGTCACAGAATCTACAGCTGCAAAGAGCAGAGGTAAAGATCGAGTTCAAACTCTGAATCTGTGGTTTTCCGACATCCTGTGTACCTTTTTGTAATGATGTGTGGTTGTGCCCTACATTAGAGAATGTGGTGATTGTTTGCCTCACAAACAAAACGTACAGGCCAGAAGTGTTTTGTCATCTTACATTTGTTTGCTTCAATTTTAGTGTAATAATTTTAGAAACATGCTGTGCTAAAGAACAGATGCATGACATTAAAGGACTTTGATTTGGTTAATTGGTACTGAACATTACTTAACAGTTCCAGGGGAAAAAACTGATTGAGACATCAGAGACACGGCAAAAGGCTGAACAAAATCACAACTCTATATATATGATATCTATATATATATATGTATGTATGTATGTATATAGTAAGCAGCCACTTCATTAGGTACACCTGTGCAATAATTCAATCCAATACAACTCTTCTTCTGTGTACGTTTATTATTGAGGTTGTGATGGTGGTGGCTTACAGGGGTGAGCTAACTAAATAATTACTAATTACTAAAAAATATAATTCTGAGAATATAACTACTTAACTATATATTACTATATATAGCTACTAATTACTAGAAAAATATAGACCAGAGAATATAACTACTTAACTACTGTATATATTACTATAACTACTCATTAATATAAAATATTCATCAGAAAATACTAAAAAAAAAAAAAAATATTTAACTATATATTACTATATATAGCTAATAATTACTATATAATATAAATCAGAGAATATAACTAATTAACTATATAAAACTACATAACCACTAATAAAAATAACTGTTACTACCCCCATCAAGCTTACAGGCCAAAGCAAGACAATTTTGTATTTTTTAGATATAAAAATGTACATAGAACATTTCATTACAGGTAAACTCATTGTGCTTTGCGTTTTACATCGCACACGTAATACATAGCATAGCAATCATAGCATAATAACACACTAGAGAGGGCACAGTTGGAATTACTGGGGGAGAGGTTTACAGACGTGCTATTCATGAATTATGTTCAACCTCATGATTTGTGCTACAGGCACACAGCTGGGGCACCTGTCGAGCTCGCTGGAGCAGCTGTCTGAGCTGAGCAGGAATATCTTCATTTCCATGAACATGAACCAGAGGGTTTAGACCACTGTTCAGACACACAAGTACACGACTTATCTGGTGAGCTATGTAGACTCCATTAGACCATTCATAGCATATCTGCTGTTTTAATAAAACTCTTGACCAGAGGTTGAGATTCTTGAATACATGATAGGGGATGTAACAAACGGAGAAGAGGAGAATCAAAATGAGCAGAAACTTCATACTTCTCTGTTTCTGTACCTTGTCAACTCTCTTTCTAGTCCATAAAACTATAACTATGTGTCCATAGCAACCCAACGTGATGAGGAAGGGGAGGCAAAATCCAGCAAGTGTCCATCCGAGGCTGTATTTCTGGTAATCCTCAACATATGTCTGATGGGTGGTATCGTAGCATTTTTCAGACTTGTTTCCAAATGTCTTAGAGTAGAACATGTCAGGGAGACATTGAACGCTCACCAACAGCCAAACCATGATTGAGATAGCCACAGAGTGGGTGACAGTTAATCTTCCCATCACTCTCACTGAATGGACAATGGCCAGGTACCTGTACACACTTATACAAGTAAGGAACCCAATGCTGCCATATAAATTCAGGTTGAAGCAGAATCTTGTTATCTTGCAGAATGCGTCTCCAAAGATCCATTTACTCCCTGTAAAATAGTACACCATCAGAAATGGGAGTGTGAGCAGATATAAAATATCTGCAAGGCCAAGGTTCAGAAGAAATACATTGATGATCTTTAGTTTCCTCCATTTCTGCAGCAAACACTTCAATCCCCATCCATTAGCCAGCAGACCAAAGATGAATACTACGATGTAAACAGGAGGCAGGAATCTGCTTGTGAAGTCAAAGCGGATTACACAAGACGTCTTATTCATTGTCTTCTGCAGTTCAATCATTACGGTTCCTTCCCTCCGTGAGTACACTGGTGTTTTCCAAAACTCTGATGAGAAATAAAGAGTAGTAAGACAAAAGAAATTATGACCTTTTGGTTTCTGAGAAGACTTCCTGTACAGTCTCTACTTGAGACCACTCTTTGTGGTCACACAGATGAGTGGTAGATGAAGTGCAAACCCCAAGATAGATGGTTAGCGTTTGTTTTTTTTAGATGACTTCCTGTACAGCCTCTACCTGAGATCACTTTTGAATTTGCAGTCACAGAGATGAGTGAAAGATAACCCTCTCACAAAGACAGGTATTCTCACATGAATGTTGATCATGCCAATTATACAATAAGACTGGTGATATAATGTATTTGTTTCACTCTAAGCAAATCCAATGAAAAGACAAACCAATATTGAATTGATCCTTCTAACAAGTATTGTAAATATTTTATTCTGCACTATAGAAATGTATTCTAGTCCAAAAACTGTAAGAATCACACCAATAAGCCTCATGTTGCTCTCATTATGTTGATGATTCAGTATTATAAACATGGACATTGTACTTTACTTTGAGTCATTCCAACAGAAAGCATCCTATAGCATCTAATACTAACTATAGCACCAAATGTGTATGAACGTGTATTGACCCGCAGCTAAAAATAGTTCCTTAAAAATGCACCATTTTAGCGTGCAGGTGGTCGAGTGGTTAGAGCCCATACCACGTACTTAACTGACCCTGGTTCGAATCCTGGCTGGTGGTCCTTTGCTGCATGTCACACCCCCCTCCCGCTCCCATGTTTCCTGTCTGTCTACTGCTTAATAAAGGTGTCTATGCCGAATAAATCACAATTTACTCCTTTGCAAGTAATGTTAGCTAAAAATCTATTAGGGAATTATTTTGACCTTTTTGTAAATTACATTCTACATTCATGGCTCCATTTTACAGATTTACAAGAACAAATGGGCTTGGGCCTGAGGTGAGCTGTGGTCATAAATGGTGTTGGCATGAGTTTAGAGGAATTGCGTTAAATATCAAATTATAATAGCCATGATTATCAGTTGAGCTTGTCAAAATCTGTGGAGTTCAAACAATGTCAGCACTAGCAGTGTATTAATAGGATGACTTAATTTCTCACATTTCCTGTTTTAAACAAGTAGAGAGCGTGCATCAAACCTATGAGGAATGGGACACAAAATCCAGTGAGTGTCCATCCAAGGCTGTATTTCAGGTAATCCTCAACATATCTTCTTATGGGTGGTATCGTAGCATTTCCCAAGCTTGTTTCCAAATGTCTTGGTGTAGAACATGTCAGGGAGACTTTGAACACTCACCAGCAGCCAAATCATGATTGAGATAGCCACAGACCTTGTGACAGTTAATCTCCCCATTGCTCTCATTGAGTGGACAATGGCCAGATACCTGTACACACTTATACAAGTAAGGAATCTGCAAGACTAAGATTGAGAACAAAAACACTGATGTTTCCCAGTTTCTTCCAGTTGAGCTTCAAAGACTTCAATCCCCAACCATTGGCCACCAGACCAGCGATGAATACTAAGATGAAAACAAGAGGCAGGAATCTGTGTTCAAAGTCAAAATTAACTTGAGGACAAGATGTGTTATTCATTGTGTGTGAAAATCTGTCAAATGCAGATTTGAGATCATAGATGAATCCATTGGTCAAAATTTCAGTACTATCGTTTATATCTAAATACTAGCAAAAATGATAACAGTCAGCATAATCCAATTTATATGCACAATAAGTTTAAATCAGAATATACAATTATTTCACTTACTTAGAAATTAAGTTTTTGCAGTGCAGTTTTAGCACTTAAAGTACAGATGCATGTTGTTCATATCATGTAAGATGGTGTTTATGTGCAAAGAGTTTGGATGATTCAGGGGCAGTTTTTCACCCACACAAAAAGGTAAGAGTTTCCCTCTGGTGGTAGAGTTCTTACTTGAGAGAAAATACTACAAGCCTTTCTGAACAATAATAATATTAACTTATCTGGTGAGCTATATAGACTTCATTAGACCATTCATTGCATATCTGCTGTTTTAATAAAACTCTTGACCAGAGGTTGAGGTTCTTGAATACATGATAGGGGATGTAACACACAGAGAAGAGAAGAATTAAGATGAGCAACAACTTCAAACCTCTCTGTTTCTGTACCTTGTCAATTCTCTTTCTAGTCCATAAAACTATAGCTATGTGTCCATAGCAACCCAGTGTGATGAGGAAGGGGAGGCAAAATCCAGCAAGTGTCCATCCAAGGCTGTATTTCTGGTATTTCCTCAACATATCTCTTATGGGTGGTATCGTAGCATCTCCCAGACTTGTTTCTAAATGTCTTGATGTTCAGTAGAACATGTCAGGGAGACATTGAATGCTCACCAACAGCCAAACCATGATTGAGATAGCCACAGAGTGGGTGACAGTTAATCTACCCATCACTCTCACTGGATGGACAATGGCCAGGTACCTGTACACACTTATACAAGTAAGGAACCCAATGCTGCCATATAAATTCAGGTTGAAGCAAAATCTTATCTTGCAGAATGTGTCTCCAAAGATCCATTTACTCTTCATGAAATAGTACACCATCAGAAATGGGAGTGTGAGCAGATATAAAATATCTGCAAGGCCAAGGTTCAGAAGAAAAACATTGATGATCTTTAGTTTCCTCCATTTCAGCAGCAAAGACTTCAATCCCCATCCATTAGCCACCAGACCAACGATGAATACTAAGATGTAAACAGGTGGCAGGAATCTGTTCGTGAAGTCAAAGCTGATACAGGATGTCTTATTCATTCTGTCTTCTGAAAATCAGTTATTACAGATCCTTCTCACTGTGAGTACACTCGTGTTTTCCGGAAATGTGATGAGAAATAAGAATAGTGAGACAAAAAGAACCGTACCTTTTTTTTTTAGACGACTTCTTGTACAGCCTCTACTTGTGATCACTTTGAAATGTGCGGTCACAGAGATGAGTGAAAGAAGATGTGCAAAACAAAGCTAACCCTCTCACAAAGCAGAAACTGACACTCTCACACGAATGCTGATCATGCCCATTATAGAACAAGACCATAATCAGTCAACAAGCTTGTTCTGAAATTATATACTGACACATAAGAGGGTTGTGGTTGTTTGAATTTCCTGTTTATTTGGAAGATCATTCAGCATGTCAGAAAAACAGCACAACAAACACAAAAGAATAAATCATTAGTTGATACAGCAGAAGTAAACTATACAATAAGAGATTGACTGACAGTTTAATTCATTTATAGTAATCTAATAGTTTGGATAGACAGCTACATGACAAACATGTAAGAATAGTTACTTGATATATTTGTTTAATAAAGGAATTAATACTAAAATCTTAACTGGCATTGTTGTCTACCTCACCGTGGCTCAGAGAGAAACATAACTTCAATCTGCTATATGTCCTCTACATGTAGTTAGTATTTACAAAAATGTGACTTTGACTTGACTTTGACTTTTGAACTGATGTTAATCTCTATCTGCAGTTTGTGCAACGGGCACACAGCCTGAGTTTGACAGAAAGGAACAGCAGGACATCTGACGAGCTCGCTGGAGCAGCTCTCTGAGCTGAGCAGAGATATCATCATTTCCATGAAGATAAACCAGAGGATTGAGAGCACTGTTCAGACACACAAGTCCACGACTTATCTGATGAGCTATGTAGACTCCCTTTGACCATTCGTAGCATATCCGCTGTTTGGACAGAACTCTTGACCAAAGGTTGAGGTTCCTCAGTACATGATAGGGGATGTAACAAACACAGAAGAGAATAATTAAAATGAGCAATAATCTCAAGCATCTCTGTTTCAGTACCTTGTCAGTGGTATCTTTGCGGCAGAGAATGACAATCATATGTCCATAGCAGCCCAGTGTGATGAGGAATGGGACACAAAATCCTGTGAGTGTCCATCCAAGGCTGTAATTCAGGTAATCCTCAACATATCTCTTACTGGTGGTGTCGTAGCATTTCCCAGACTCGTTTCCAAATGTCTTGGTGTAGAACATGTCAGGGAGACTTTGAACGCTCACCAACAACCAAACCATGATTGAGATAGCCACAGACCGTGTGACAGTTAATCTTCCCATCACTCTCATTGGATGGACAATGGCCAGGTACCTGTACACACTTATACAAGTAAGGAACCCAATGCTGCCATATAAATTCAGGTTGAAGCAGAATCTTGTTATCTTGCAGAATGTGTCTCCAAAGATCCATTTACTTCCCATAACATAGTACACCATCAGAAATGGGAGTGTGAGCAGGTACAAAATATCTGCAAGACTAAGATTGAGAACAAAAACACTGACGTTTCCCAGTTTCTTCCAGTTCAGCTTCAAAGACTTCAATCCCCATCCATTAGCCGCCAGACCAACGATGAATACTGAGATGAAAACAAGAGGCAGGAATCTGTGTTCAAAGGCAAAATTAACTTGAGGACAAGATGTGTTATTCATTGTGTCTCCTGAAAAGAAGTTAGTTCAAACCCTTTTCTTATAAGAAGGAACAGAGAATGTGACTTACGATGTTCAGAGAGGGCTTCCTGTTTGAAACCATGCTCTATCAAATGCAGATTTGTGATCATAGATAAATGCATGGGCAAAATGTCATGTGTGTGCATGCTTTGTCTGATCACAGTTGCTGCACATCATCATATCATTTGAAAAGCACAATAGAAAAATTCTCTATGATGCATTCATGATCCTCATTAGGATGACTCTCAATGACTTTAGTGACCCTCTGACTTTTCACCGAGCACCATCATCAGGTCAAGATTTCAGTAATATCGTTTATCTCCAAATACCAGCAAAAATTATGAGTCTTAGTCTTTTTTATTGGTGAATATGGAATTACAATATTTGATGTTTTTTTTTAACCAGTTATGATTAATTACTTCATACTGTTGTGATGTCTGTGCTTTGGATGTAAATCTGTGCTAATATGGTTTATATTATTATACTTTATTGTAAAAATTGCAAATTAAGACAAGGCAAGTGATATTTACTTGAATTAGGTCAAACACCCCTGCATAGTCAGCATAATCCAATTTATATGCACAATAAGTTTAAATCAGAATATGCAATTATTTCACTTAGTTAGAAATTAACTTCTTGCAGTGCAGTTTTAGCACTTAAAGTACAGATGCATGTTATTCATATCATGTAAGATGGTGTTTATGTGCAAAGAGTTTGGATGATTCAGGGGCAGTTTTTCACCCACACAAAAAGGTACGAGTCTCCCTCTGGTGGTAGAGTTCCTACTTGAGAGAAAATACTACAAGCCTTTCTGAACAATAATAATAATACACTGAGACTCATAGATTTAGAAAATTTATCATTGAAGTGATTTTAAATGTTTTTCTCAGCATACATAAACACAATTTTCCACATATACAAGTTTGAATTATACATAGATGATAACAACAGCATATATGAACTTAAACAGTATTTTAATTTGACTAAGTCATGTTGTTTCATATATTGTTAACGTTGTTACCTTACACATTGTTTCACTATAATCACACAAATTGAAGTATTGGCATGAATGATATCTAACTTGCAATCTCATGCAAACTCAGAGGTTTGGTGGTTACATAAGCTGCATATTGCAAACACTAAACTAAGCAAGATACAAGCCAAGGAAAGTTCATATATATATTTATGTAGCACATTTTTAGCAATAAGGCAAATCAATGCTGAGACAATACATAGAAGAGGGACAAATATGAAATTAGAAATATAATTATTTTTGACAAAAAATTACAACTGCATACTCATGTTTAACATATCACTGGAAAAATAACTATTTTTCATGTATAAAACTCTGATTGAATTCGGTCATTTCCGTCATCGACACATTAACAGAGTTTCTTGGAGGCGAACGGCTGAACATTGGACAAGCTCTCTGGAGCAGCTGTCTAAGCTGAGCAGGAATATCTTCATTTCCATGGAGGTAAACCAGAGGGTTAAGAACACTGTTCAGACACACAAGTGCACGACTTATCTGATGAGCAATGTAGATTGTATTAGACCATTTATAGAATATCTGCCGTTTTAGTAAAACTCTTGACCAGAGGTTGAGGTTCTTGAATACATGATAGGGGATGTAACAAACAGAGAAGAGAAGAATTAAGATGAGCAACAACTTCAAACCTCTCTGTTTCTGTACCTTGTCAATTCTCTTTCTAGTCCATAAAACTATAGCTATGTGTCCATAGCAACCCAGTGTGATGAGTAAGGGGAGGCAAAATCCAGTGAGTGTCCATCCGAAGCTGTATTTCAGGTAATCCTCAACGTATGTCTTATGGGTGGTATCATAGCATTTCCCAGGCCTGTTTCCATATGTCTTGGTGTAAAACATGTCAGGGAGACATTGAATGCTCACCAGCAGCCAAACCATGATTGAGATAGCCACAGAATGGGTCACAGTTAATCTTCCCATCACTCTCACTGGATGGACAATGGCCAGGTACCTGTACACACTTATACAAGTAAGGAACCCAATGCTGCCATATAAATTCAGGTTGAAGCAGAATCTTGTTATCTTGCAGAATGTGACTCCAAAGATCCATTTACTCCCCATAAAATGGTACACCATCAGAAATGGGAGTGTGAGCAGGTACAAAATATCTGCAAGACCAAGATTGAGAACAAAAACATTGATGATCTTTAGTTTCCTCCATTTCTGCAGCAAAGACTTCAATCCCCATCCATTAGCCACCAGACCAACGATGAATACTGAGATGAAAACAGGAGGCAGGAATCTGTGTCCAAAGTCAAAATTGACACGAGGACGAGATGTGTTATTCATTCTGTCTTCTGCAATTTAGTTATTACAGATCCTTCCTTTCACAAATCCCCTCTGCAAATGGTGTTTTCGAGAAATGTGCTGAGAATTAAGAATAGCATGATAAAAAAAATGGTGATAATGTTTTTGAGATGACTTCCTGTGCAATGTCTAATTATGGTCACTTTTGAATATGCGGTCACAGAAATGATTGAAAGATGAAGTTCAAACCCAAAAGACAGGAATTGACTCTTACTCTCATATGAATGTTGATCATGCCCATTATAGGATAAGGCTTGTGATATTCTGTATTTGTTTTACTGTCGGCAAATCCAATGAAAAGACAAAACCAATGAATTGATCCTTCTAACAAGTATTGCCAATTTAAAACCTGTTATGTTTTATTCTGCACTATAGAAATGTATCCTTGTCCAAAAACTGTAAGAATCACACCAATGAACCTCATGTTGCTCTCATTATGTTGATGATTCAGTATCATAAACTTTACTTTGAGTCATTCCAACAGAAAGCATCCTATAGCATCTAATACTAACTATAACATCAAATGTGTATGAATGTGTGTTCATCCACGGCTGAAAATAGTTCTTTAAAAATGCACAATTGACTCCTGTTTAAGCAATGTCAACTAAAAAGCTATAGTGCCATGCTATGTTAGGGAATTATTTTGCCGTTTTTGTAAATTACATTACAAGTTACATGACGTTTCAACAATGTAAAAACTATTAGCAGTGTATTAATAGGACGATTTCATTTCTCACATTTCCTGTTTTACACAACTAGAGAGCATGCATCAAACCTTGTTTCTCCACCTCAGGACACATTACATGACCATAATTGGTCAACAAGCTTGTTCTGAAATTATATACTGACACGTGAGAGGGCTGTGGTTGTTTGAATTTCCTGTTTATTTAGAAGATCATTCAGCATGTCAGAAAAACAGCACAACAAACACAAAAGCAAAAATATCATTATTTGATACAGCAGAAGTAAACTATACAATAAGAGATTGACTGACAGTTTAATTCATTTATAGTAATCTAATAGTTTGGATAGACAGCTACATGACAAACATGTAAGAATAGTTACTTGATATATTTGTTTAATAAAGGAATTAATACTAAAACCTTAACTGGCATTGTTGTCTACCTCACTTTGGGTCGGAGAGAAACATAATTTAAATCCACTATATGTCCTCTACATGCAGTTAGTATTTACAATAATGTGACTTTGACTTGACTTTGACTTTTGAACTGATGTTAATCTCTATCTGCAGTTTGTGCTACGGGCACACAGCCTGAGTTTGACAGAAAGGAACAGCTGGACATCTGACGAGCTCGCTGGAGCAGCTCTTTGAGCTGAGCAGAGATATTTTCATTTCCACAAAATTAGCAATAATCTCAAGCATCTCTGTTTCAGTACCTTATCAGTGGTATCTTTGTGGCAGAGAATGATAGTCACATGTCCATAGCAACCCAGTGTGATGAGGAATGGGACACAAAATCCAGTGAGTGTCTATTCATGACTGTATTTCAGGTAATCCTCAACATTAGTACCAAATGTGTATGAATATGTATTTATCCACAGCTGAAAATAATTCCTTAAAAGGGCACACATTACTCCTGTTTAAGTAAAAAGCTACATTGACATGCTATATGAGGAAATTATTGTGCTGAGACAATACATAGAAGAGGGACAAATATGAAATTAAAAACATAATAATTACTTTTGGCAAAAAGTTACAAATGCATGCTCATGTTGAACATATTGGGAAAACATATTATTCAAGAATTAAACTGAGTGACTAAAATTGGTAATTTGTGTCAACGACACATTACCAGAGTTTCTTCGAGGCGAACGGCTGAACATGGGACAAGCTCTCTGGAGCAGCTGTCTGAGCTGAGGGTTAAGAACACTGTTCAGACACACAAGTCCACGACTTATCTGATGAGCAATGTAGACTCCATTAAACCATTCATAGCATATCCGCTGTTTGGACAGACCTCTTACCCAGAGGTTGAGGTTTTTCAGTAAATGATAGGGGATGTAACAAACAGAGAAGAGAAGAATTAAGATGAGCAACAACGTCAAACTTCTTTGTTTCTGTACCTTGTCAATTCTCTTTCTAGTCCATAAAACTATAGCTATGTGTCCATAGCAACCCAGTGTGATGAGTAAGGGGATGCAAAATCCAGTGAGTGTCCATCCAAGGCTGTAATTCAGGTAATCCTCAACATATCTCTGATGGGTGCTATCGTAGCATCTCCCAGTGGGGTTTCCAAATGTCTTGATAAAGAACATGTCAGGGAGACATTGAATGCTCACCAACAGCCAAACCATGATTGAGATAGCCACAGAGTGGGTGACAGTTAATTTTCCCATCACTCTCACTGGATGGACAATGGCCAGGTACCTGTACACACTTATACAAGTAAGGAACCCAATGCTGCCATATAAATTCAGGTTGAAGCAGAATCTTATTATCTTGCAGAATGTGTCTCCAAAGATCCATTTACTCCCCATAAAATGGTACACCATCAGAAATGGGAGTGTGAGCAGATATAAAATATCTGCAAGGCCAAGGTTCAGAACAAAAACATTGATGATCTTTAGTTTCCTCCATTTCTGCAGCAAAGACTTCAATCCCCATCCATTAGCCATCAGACCAACGATGAATACTGAGATGTAAACAGGTGGCAGGAATCTGCTTGTAAAGTCAAAGCTGATTACACAGGATGTCTTATTCATTCTGTCTGCTGAAAATCAGTTATTACAGATCCTTCTCACTGTGAGTACACTGGTGTTTTCCGGAAATGTGATGAGAATTAAGAATAGTGAGACAAAAAGAACCGTAGCTTTTTTTTAGAAGACTTCTTGTACAGCCTCTACTTGTGATCACTTTTAAATTTGCGGTCACAGAGATGAGTAAAAGAAGATGTGCAAACCAAAGCTAACCCTCTCACAAAGCAGAAACTGACACTCTCACACGAATGCTGATCATGCCCATTATAGAACAAGACCATAATCAGTCAACAAGCTTGTTCTGAAATTATATACTGACATATATGAGGGCTGTGGCTGTTTGAATTTCCTGTTTATTTGGAAGATCAGAAAAACAGCACAGAAAAAAAAAACAGAAAAATAATTAGAAAATTTCATGGAAATTTTGAGTGCCACGGGGCTACTGCCGGGACGAGTACACGATTTATTTCCAGTGTTCAAAAGTCACCCTGATCATATAACACTAAGTCATTTTTATTGTGGCATTATTAAGTACATCTTACTAGTCAGTATCAAGTGTAACAGTAGATGCAAGCAGAGAGCAGCACAGAGCACAAGGCAGTAGCAACATGCACTAACACTAAGCACTACACTACAGCACTTTACGCTTCACACATACCCTGTTAGCACACAACACAGTGTGTATGAACACACACACAGACATACGTACACACACACACACACACACACCAGCCTGCGTTTGAGCAGTAAGAGTGTCAATATAATTCATATATATATATATATAGAGAGAGAGAGTATCAATACTAGCTCAGCCGCTACCTCAGTTAACTGGCAAAACAGACAGACAGGTAGAATTAGCCAATCACAAAAAAGAAGCTCAGTTTCTGCCCAGCGACAAGTTGCTAAGGGCAGCTAAGGCCCTGCGGTTGCTACGGCGATTTGAGAATCTGCTTGGAAAAAATTCTCAAAATTCTGAAGAATTTGGCTTCTGACAAGGTCCTGAACAATTGCAAACTGTGAGAAAACCGTAACTCCTGTCCAAAAACCAAAAACACCGTGAGAAACACAGAACTCTGCAGATTCTGACAGTGTTTATTTTATTCAGATATTCCTTAAAATGAGCGCGTAAACTCAGTGCGAAGACAGAGTGAGATTCTTTTGAAAAAAGAAGACGATTACATTAGGGTCAATGGGGAGTGAGACAGGTATTGCCGCCGGTCTCGGCCCCCCCGTTTAAATTTTGTGCAGACCCTGCCTGTCAAAGTCCCATTTTATGAATCCCAACAACTATGTCTACATTTTGACCAAAAAATGATTTGTCTCTTTTTTATGGTTTGGCTGTGAGCTCGAGTTAAAAATAAAAATTAAGGTTATTTTGTACTGCTTCTTGCACTCAAGCTAACTGCCGCTTCCACTCTAACTTTGAAGAAAAAGTGATTTCCACTCCTCGTTTGACCGCTTCCACTCTAACTTTGAAGAAAAAGTGATTTCCACTCCTCATTTTATGGAAAAACAGTTTGGTATTTTTCAAGAGAGCACAAGTTTTCCTCCATTTTAAAGTTGGAATTACGTTTCTATGTGCACTTATGAGAGAGCTAGGTGACTCTGAAAAAAGGTGAAATTTTTGGGGGTTTTCAAAAAATTCCCATTCATTTCCAATGGAGAAATCTCCCGTTTTTTTGGGAATAACTTTGGGAAAAATTGGAATTTCAACCAAAACTCCTAGCACCTCTTTCCCGATCGAGCCGCACATTTTGATGTATATATTGTCGGGGTTTTCTCAAAGCTGCGGGAGGAGTTACGCGCCAGCATTGCCCCGAGGCACTCCTTTCCAGCTGCTGGAAAGGAGTGCCTCGGAGCTGTGCACCCGTGGCACTAATTATTTTTGACAAAAAATTACAACCGCATAGGCTACTCATGTTTAACATATCACTGGAAAAATAACTATTTTTCATGTATTAAACTCTGATTGAATTCGGTCATTTGTGTCAACGACACATTAACAGAGTTTCTTGGAGGCGGACGGCTGAACATTGGACAAGCTCTCTGGAGCAGCTGTCTGAGCTGAGCAGGAATATCTTCATTTCCATGGAGGTAAACCAGAGGGTTAAGAACACTGTTCAGACACACAAGTGCACGACTTATCTGATGAGCAATGTAGATTGTATTAGACCATTTATAGAATATCTGCCGTTTTAGTAAAACTCTTGACCAGAGGTTGAGGTTCTTGAATACATGATAGGGGATGTAACAAACAGAGAAGAGAAGAATTAAGATGAGCAACAACTTCAAACCTCTCTGTTTCTGTACCTTGTCAATTCTCTTTCTAGTCCATAAAACTATAGCTATGTGTCCATAGCAACCCAGTGTGATGAGTAAGGGGAGGCAAAATCCAGTGAGTGTCCATCCAAAGCTGTAATTCAGGTAATCCTCAACGTATGTCTGATGGGTGGTATCGTAGCAACTTTCAGTGGTGTTTCCAAATGTCTTGATGTAGAACATGTCTGGAAGACTTTGAACGCTCACCAGCAGCCAAACCATGATTGAGATAGCCACAGAGTGGGTGACAGTTAATTTTCTCATCACTCTCACTGGATGGACAATGGCCAGGTACCTGTACACACTTATACAAGTAAGGAACCCAATGCTGCCATATAAATTCAGGTTGAAGCAGAATCTTGTTATCTTGCAGAATGTGACTCCAAAGATCCATTTACTCTTCATGAAATAGTACACCATCAGAAATGGGAGTGTGAGCAGGTACAAAATATCTGCAAGACCAAGATTGAGAACAAAAAAATTGATGATCTTTAGTTTCCTCCATTTCTGTTGCAAAGACTTCAATCCCCATCCATTAGCCACCAGACCAACGATGAATACTGACATGAAAACAGGAGGCAGGAATCTGTGTTCAAAGTCAAAATTCACACGAGGACGAGATGTGTTATTCATTTTGTCTTAGTTATTACAGATCCTTCCCTTCACAAATCCCCTCTGCAAATGGTGTTTTCGAGAAATGTGCTGAGAATTAAGAATAGCATGATAAAAAAAAATTGTGATCATTTTTTAGAGACGACTTCCTGTGCAGTGACTATTTGTGATCATTTTTGAATATGCGGCCACAGAAATGAGTGAAAGATGAAGTGCAAACCCAAAAGACAGGAATAGACTCTTACACAAATGTTGATCATGCCCATTATAGGATAAGGCTTGTGATATTCTGTATTTGTTTTACTGTCGGCAAATCCAATGAAAAAACAAAACCTTCTAACAAGTATTGCCAATTTAAAACCTGTTATGTTTTATTCTGCACTATAGAAATGTCCAAAAACTGTAAGAATCACACCAATAAGCCTCATGTTGCTCTCATTATGTTGATGATTCAGTATCATAAACTTTAATTTGAGTCATTCCAACAGAAAGCATCCTATACCATCTAATACTAACTATAACACCAAATGTGTATGAATGTGTGTTCATCCACGACTGAAAATAGTTCTTTAAAAATGCCCAATTGACTCCTGTTTAAGCAATGTTAACTAAAAAGCTATAGTGCCATGCTATGTTAGGGAATTATTTTGCCGTTTTTGTAAATTACATTACAAGTTACATGAAGTTTCAACAATGTCAAAACTATTAGCAGTGTATTAATAGGATGACTTCATTTCTCACATTTCCTGTTTTACACAAGTAGAGAGCGTGCATCAAACCTTGTTTCTCTACCTCAGGACAAATTACATGACCATAATCAGTCAACAAGCTTGTTCTGAAATTATATACTGACACGTGAGAGGGCTGTGGTTGTTTGAATTTCCTGTTTATTTGGAAGATCTTTCAGCATGTCAGAAAAACACCACAACAATTACAAAAGAATAAATCATTAGTTGATACAGCAGAAGTAAACTATACAATGAGAGATTGACTGACAGTTTAATTCATTTACAGTAATCTAATAGTTTGGATGGACAGCTACATGACAAACATGTAAGAATAGTTATTTGATATATTTGTTTAATAAAGGAATTAATACTAAATGGCACTGTTGTCTACCTCACTTTGCGTCAGAGAGAGACATAATTTAAATCCACTATGTCCTGTACATGTAGTTAGTATTTACAATAATGTGACTTTGACTTTTGAATTGATGTTAATCTACATGGA
Source organism: Scomber japonicus (assembly GCF_027409825.1). Taxonomy (NCBI): domain Eukaryota; kingdom Metazoa; phylum Chordata; class Actinopteri; order Scombriformes; family Scombridae; genus Scomber; species Scomber japonicus. The sequence goes on along the minus strand of NC_070581.1, from coordinate 29,285,424 downwards.
TTGTGGCAAAATTTGGTACTGACATTCATGATCCTCATTAGGATGACTCTCAATGACTTTAGTGACCCTCTGACTTTTCACCAAGCACCATCATCAGGTCAAGTTTCCAGTACTTATTTATATATTTAGCATATACTGTATATATATATATATATATATATATATATATATATATATATATATATATATATGTAGCACATTTTTAGCAACAAGGCAAATCAAACTGCACTGCTACTGCTGAGACAATACAAGAGGGACAAATATGAAATTAGAAACATAATTATTTTTTATGAAAAATTACAACTGAATGCTCATGTTTAACATGTTTCTAGGAAAATACTTTTTTATGAATTAAACTCACTGATTTAAATCAGTAATTTGTGTCATGGTCACATTACCAGAGTTTGTTCGAGGCGGACGGCTGAAAATGTGACGAGCTCGCTCGAGCAGCTGTCTGAGCAGGAATATCTTCATTTCCATGGAGGTAAACCAGAGGGTTGAGAGCACTGTTCAGACACACAAGTCCACGACTTATCTGATGAGCAATGTAGACTCCATTAAACCATTCATAGCATATCCGCTGTTTGGACAGAACTCTTGCCCAGAGTTGAAGGTTCTTGAATACATGATAGGGGATGTAACAAACAGAGAAGAGAAGAATTAAGATGAGCAACAACGTCAAACTTCTCTGTTTCTGTACCTTGTCAATTCTCTTTCTAGTCCATAAAATTATAGCTATGTGTCCATAGCAACCCAGTGTGATGAGTAAGGGGAGGCAAAATCCTGTGAGTGTCCATCCGAGGCTGTATTTCAGGTAATCCTCAACGTATGTCTGATGGGTGGTATCGTAGCATCTCCCAGTGGTGTTTCCAAATGTCTTGATGTAGAACATGTCAGGGAGACATTGAACACTCACCATCAGCCAAACCATGATTGAGATAGCCACAGACCGTGTGAATGTTAATCTTCCCATTGCTCTCATTGGATGGACAATGGCCAGGTACCTGTACACACTTATACAAGTAAGGAACCCAATGCTGCCATATAAATTCAGGTTGAAGCAGAATCTTGTCATCTTGCAGAATGTGTCTCCAAAGATCCATTTACTCCCCATAAAATAGTACACCATCAGAAATGGGAGTGTGAACAGATACAAAATATCTGTGAGACCGAGATTGAGAACAAAAACATTGATGTCCCCCAGTTTCTTCCAGTTGAGCTTCAAAGACTTCAATCCCCATCCATTAGCCACCAGACCAACGATGAATACTACGATGTAAACAGGAGGCAGGAATCTGCTTGGAAAGTCAAAGCTGATAACACAGGACGTCTTATTCATTCTGTCTTGTGCAAATCAATCATTACAGTTCCTTCCCCCCGTGAGTACACTGGTGTTTTCCAAAAACTCTGATGAGAAATAAAGAGTAGTAAAACAAGAGAAATTATGACCTTTTGGTTTCTGAGGAGATTTCCTGTAGTCTCTACTTGTGACCACTCTTTGTGGTCACACAGATGAGTGATAGATGAAGTGAAAACCCAAAGCTACATGGTCAGCTTTTTTTTAGGTGACTTCCTGTACAGCCTCTACTTGAGATCACTTTTGAATTTGCAGTCACAGAGATGAGTGAAAGCTAACCCTCTAACAAAGCAGAAACTGACACTTACTCTTACATGAATGCGGATCATGCCCATTATAGAACAAGGCTGGTGATATAATGTATTTGTTTTACTATCTGCAAATCCAATGAAAGACTAAATAAATAATGATTTTATCATTTTAACAAGTATTGTCAATTTAAAACCTGTTATGTTTTATTCTGCACTATAGAAATGTCCAAAACTGTAAGAATTATACCAATAAGCCTCAGGTTGCTCTCATTATGTTGATGATTCAGTATTATAAACTTTACTTTCAGTCATTCCAAGAGAAAGCATCCTATAGCATCTAATACTAACTATAGCTCCAAATTTGTATTAATGTGTATTTATCCACGGCTGAAAATAGTTCTTTAAAAATGCACAATTGACTCCTGTTTAAGCAATGTTAACTAAAAAGCTATAGTGCCATGCTATATTAGGGAATTATTTTGCCGTTTTTGTAAATTACATTACAAGTTACATGAAGTTTCAAAAATGTCAAAACTATTAGCAGTGTATTAATAGGATGACTTAATTTCTCACATTTCCTGTTTTACACAAGTAGAGAGCGTGCATCAAACCTTGTTTCTCCACCTCAGGACACATTACATGACCATAATCGGTCAACAAGCTTGTTCTGAAATTATATACTGACACGTAAGAGGGCTGTGGTTGTTTGAATTTCCTGTTTATTTGGAACAAAAGCAAAAAAATCATTAGTTGATACAGCAGAAGTAAACTATACAATAAGAGGTTGACTGACAATTTAATTCATTTATAGTAATCTAATAGTTTGGATGGACAGCTACATGACAAACTTGTAAGGATAGTTATTTGATATATTTGTTTAATAAAGGAATGAATGGCAATTAATTAACTGGCATTGTTGTCTACCTCACCATGGGTCAGAGAGAGACATAATTTAAATCTACTATGTCCTCTACATGTAGTTAGTATTTACAATAATGTGACTTTGACTTTTGAACTGATGTTAATCTACATGGACTTTGGCAAAGTTTGGCACTGACATTCATGATCCTCATTAGGATGACTCTCAATGACTTTAGTGACCATCTGACTTTTCACCAAGCACCATCATCAGGTCAAGATTTCAGTACTGTTTTTTTTTTTTACAACCAAATACTTACATTTCCATCTGTGTTATCTTTTGTACTTTTTTTTTTTTATAAATTACAAATATTGGTATGCGTTATGGCAAACTGAGGGACCCAAGCGCAGAACACCAAGACCGGGGAAGATTAGAAGAATTTATTCACAAAATGCAATATGTGAGGATGGGGGTAGAAAAGAAGCCAGACAGCGACTGAATCTAGTGTAGATACAGAGTCCATGACAGTATGTTAAGCATGCTTCATCTTACAGTAAAACACAGCTGTACCTACAGTGATATTTACTTGAATTAGGTCAAAACCCCTGCATAGTCAGCATAATCCAATTTATATGCACAATAAGTCAAAAAAAGATCTTAAATCAGAATATACAATTATTTCACTTAGTTAGAAATTAACTTCTTGCAGTGCAGTTTTAGCACTTAAAGTACAAGTGAATGATGTTGTTCATATCATGTAAGATGGTGTTTATGTGCAAAGAGTTTGGATGATTCAGGGGCAGTTTTTCACCCACACAAAAAGGTACGAGTCTCCCTCTGGTGGAAGAGTTCCTACTTGAGAGAAAATACTACAAGCCTTTCTGAACAATAATAATAATAATATACTGAGACTCATAGATTTAGAACATTTATTATTGAAGTGATTTTAAAAGTTTTTCTCTGCATACATAAACACAATTTTCCACATATACAAGTTTGAATTATACATAGATGATAACAACAGCATATATGAACCGAAACAGTATTTTAATTTGATTAAGTCATGTTGTTTCATATATTGTTAATGCTGTTACGCTACACATTGTTTCACTATAATCACACAAATTGAAATATTGGCATGAATGATATCTAACTTGCAATCTCATGCAAACTCAGATGTTTGGTGGTTACATAAGCTGCATACTGCAAACACAAAACTGAGTAAGATACAAGCCAAGTTCATATATATATTTATATAGCACATTTTTAACAACAAGGCAAATCAAACTGCACTGCTACTGCTGAGACAATACATAGAAGAGGGAGAAATATGAAATTAGAAACATAATTACTTTTGATGAAAAATTACAACTGAATGCTCATGTTTAGTATGTTTCTAGGAAATACATTTTTTATGAATTAAACTCCCTGATTCAAATCAGTAATTTCTGTCATCAACACATTACCAGAGTTTGTTGGAGGCGGACGGCTGAAAATGTGACGAGCTCGCTGGAGCAGCTGTCTGAGCTGAGCAGGAATATCTTCATTTCCATGGAGGTAAACCAGAGGGTTAAGAACACCGTTCAGACACACAAGTCCACGACTTATCTGACGAGCTACGTAGACTCCATTAAACCATTCATAGAATATCAGTTGTTTGGACAGAACTCTTGACCAGAGGTTGATGTTCTTGAATACATGATAGGGGATGTAACACACAGAGAAGAGAAGAATTAAGATGAGCAACAAAATCAAACTTCTCTGTTTCTGTACCTTGTCAATTCTCTTTCTAGTCCATAAAACTATAGCTATGTGTCCATAGCAACCCAGTGTGATGAGTAAGGGGAGGCAAAATCCTGTGAGTGTCCATCCGAAGCTGTAATTCAGGTAATCCTCAACGTATGTCTGATGGGTGGTATCGTAGCAACTTTCAGTGGTGTTTCCAAATGTCTTGATAAAGAACATGTCAGGGAGACATTGAACACTCACCAACAGCCACACCATGATTGAGATAGCCACAGAGTGGGTGACAGTTAATCTTCCCATCACTCTCACTGGATGGACAATGGCCAGGTACCTGTACACACTTATACAAGTAAGGAACCCAATGCTGCCATATAAATTCAGGTTGAAGCAGAATCTTGTTATCTTGCAGAATGTGACTCCAAAGATCCATTTACTCCCCATAAAATAGTACACCATCAGAAATGGGAGTGTGAGCAGGTACAAAATATCTGCAAGGCCAAGGTTCAGAAGAAAAACATTGATGATCTTTAGTTTCCTCCATTTCTGCAGCAAAGACTTCAATCCCCATCCATTAGCCAGCAGACCAACGATGAATACTGAGATGTAAACAGGTGGCAGGAATCTGCTCTTGAAGTCAGAGCTGATGAAACAGTATGTCTTATTCATTCTGTCTTCTGCAAATCAATTCTTACAGTTCCTTCTCTCCGTTAGTACACTGATGTTTTCCAAAAACTCTGATGAGAAATAAAAGTAGTAAGACAAAAGAAATTATGACCCTTTGGTTTCTGAGAAGACTTCCTGTACAGTCTCTACTTGAGACCACTCTTTGTGGTCACACAGATGAGTGATAGATGAAGTGAAAACCCAAAGCTAGAGGGCAAGTTTGTTTTTTTTAGACGACTTCCTGTACAGCCTCTACTTGAGATCACTTTTTAATTTGCAGTCACAGAGATGAGTGAAAGATAACCCTCTCACAAAGCAGAAACTGACACTTACTCTTACATGAATGGGGATCATGCCCATTAAAGAACAAGGCTGGTTCATCCACTGCTGAAAATAGTTCTTTAAAAATGCCCAATTGACTCCTGTTTAAGCAATGTTAACTAAAAAGCTATAGTGCCATGCTATGTTAGGAAATTATTTTGCCGTTTTTGTAAATTACATTACAAGTTACATGAAGTTTCAAAAATGTCAAAACTATTAGCAGTGTATTAATAGGATGACTTCATTTCTCACATTTCCTGTTTTACACAAGTAAAGAGCGTGCGTCAAACCTTGTTTCTCTACCTCAGGACACATTACATGACCATAATCAGTCAACAAACTTGTTCTGAAATTATATACTGACACGTAAGAGGGCTGTGGTTGTTTGAATTTCCAGTTTATTTGGAAGATCATTCAGCATGTCAGAAAAACAGCACAACAAACACAAAAACAAAAAATCATTAGTTGATACAGCAGAAGTAAACTATACAATAAGAGATCGACTGACAATTTAATTCATTTATAGTAATCTAATAGTTTAGATGGACAGCTACATGACATACTTGTAAGGATAGTTATTTGATATATTTGTTTAATAAAGAAATGAATGGCAATTAATTAACTGGCATTGTTGTCTACCTCACCGTGGGTCAGAGAGAGACATAATTTAAATCCACTATATGTCCTATACATGTAGTTAGTATTTACAATAATGTGACTTTGACTTTTGAACTGATGTTAATCTGCATGGACTTTGGCAAAGTTTGGCACTGACATTCATGATCCTCATTAGGATGACTCTCAATGACTTTAGTGACCCTCTGACTTTTCACCAAGCACCATCATCAGGTCAAGATTTCAGTACTGTTTTTTTTTACAACCAAATACTTGCAAAAATAATAACATTTCCATCTGTGTTATCTTTTGTACTTTGTGTGTTTTGTTTTTTTTACTAAATTACAAATGTTAGTATGCGTTATGGTGAACTGAGGGACCCAAGCGCAGAACACCAAGACCGGGGAAGATTAGAAGAATTTATTCACAAAATGCAAAGTGTGAGGATTGGGGCAGTCCAGGCAGTGCAGGGAAAACAACGGGGGTAGAAAAGAAACCAGGCAGCGACTGAATCTAGTGTAGATACAGACAGGTGGATGGTAGCGCTCCTCTCTGGTCACTGGCAGGCAGTATGGCAAGCAAAGGTTCCTGGGCACAAGTAAGGAGAAGTAAGTATGTGTCGAATAACATGAACACAAGAAACCAGCTTGATTCGGCCAAGAGCTACAACACCACTGTGGCAAGTACGACAATCTGGTGATAAGTGGTTGAAGATCCGGGGGGAAAAATATGCACTGCAGGTTGATGAGTAGATGAGGAGCAGGTGAGTATGATTGACTGGGAGAGAGAGGAATGTGACACAGGTGAATGGAGGTGGGAGCCAGGCGGGGAGTACCTATCCTCTGAAAAGAAGCCTATGCGGAAGTAACTTAGAGCTGCATTCTATCAAAAGGCCACCAGGGGGGCGACCGTTTTGTGTTCAAAAAGACTTCTTGCTCTATACAAGTCAATGGAGAATTCACCAACTTCTCACTTGATTTCTAACCTCAGTAAACGTTTTCAAAATGTGTTTATGGTCTCAATCGCTAGTTTAACGCCTTCTTCAATGCAGTATGATGTTCATTTGGGACTTTTTGGCCTCCCTGATTTTATATTTGACGATAAAGCAGGCTACGTGGCTACGTTGTGATTGACAGGGTGATTGACCAATGTCCTTGAGATCCAGCCCTCGCAACCAATCGCAGCCTCCCCGCTCCGCCGTTAGTCCCGCCCATACTTCCGTCCATGACTCCGCCTCATGCCCATATAAGTAGAATCCGTGTTCTTTTTTTCCCAGCATGCACCTGAAATTCTCAAGATGGCGCTGCCTAGATTCGAAACTATTGGCTTCCGAGCAGCAGTCCACAAACCAATGGGTGACGTCACGGATGTTACGTCCATTTCTTATATACAGTCTATGGTGGGAGCCAGCAACCAGAGAGAGAAGGATCCACCCACACCAGCAGCATGCCACAAAACACAGAGGGTCTGTTCGAAACCTCATACTTTCCTACTGCTCGTACTAACTCTGACGTCATTTGAAGTATGTAGTCTGTTTCAACTGCGTAGTATGTGATTTAGAGTATGTGAGAAGTTCCTGGATGGTTTACTAGATTCTCCAGAAATGCAGAGTATGCATCAAGAGCTGACTACTCACACTCACATTACCCGAAATGCAAAGTAACTTCAGAAAAAAGACAAAATACAAACGTCACACACAGTCACAAGTTAGCTGCAGCGAGGTTATGTTCGCTTCCTGTTTTCAAAATAAAAGCACCAATTCTATCGTTATGGTTTTCTTAATAATAAAAGGCAACGGGTGTTTTATTTTATGAAAATGACCGGAAGTGCGTTACTCGCTACAGCTAACTCCGAATTCGCAGGAACAAAACGTTAAACAGGTGTTATTTGACCAAATTAGCACCACATTGTGGATCTAAAGGGCTACTTTCTCGCCTAAAAAGGTTATAAATGTGGATAAAGTGGTATATTTACAGAGTTAGACCTAAAATGAAATCCGCTTCAGCCTGCTGATTTCAGCTCGGGTAGGGACGAAAGGCATTGTGGGTTATCGTGTAGTTTACTTGTGTTAACGGTCTGCTTACTATCTGGTCGTTTAGTGTGTAGGGTGGAAGTATGTAGTATAGAAGTATGTAGTATGCGGTTTTGAACACAGCCACTGACAAGGACACAGAAACATGGAGGAAGAGGAAACTCAACACACTAGGAAACATTAGATGTGGAGGGAGCATCCATGACAGTATGTTAAGCATGCTTCATCTTATAACACAGCTGTACCTGCAGAATCAAAGAGCTCGTAGCATTCCTGTTGAGTCTTAGCCTGTGTCTCAAATGGAGCACTTACGTGAGTGCACCGGAATGTAGTGCGTAGTGCGCACTGAGCACTTATCTCTGTAGTGCACACTGTCGTGGGTAAGTATTGTCTCAAATGGAACACTGACGTTTTGCACTTAGCGGAAGTGACGGGCCTCCATCGCTTGCATCTCACTGCTGGCCGCCATTATTGAAATCATAAAACTGGGCAAAAAGTCCCTCCCCTTCCGCTACGTAGGCAAAATGGCGTCCGTTTAGTGTGAGTAGTGTCCATCATCTCACACTGGATTTTTTGTCCGTTATGAGTGCACCATCCGGGTACTTCAGAGTTTTCGCTTGTTCTTCAGTGTGAACGCACTATGCCCTAAAACATAAACATGTTTATTGTTGAATATGGAATTACAAGATTTGATGGCTTTTTTTCTTTTAACCAATAATAATTATTTCATACTGTTGTGATGTCTGTGCTATAGATGTAAAATCTATGCTAATATGACTGATATTATTTAGCTTTATTATAAACATGGCAAATTAAGACAAGGCAAGTGATATTTACTTAAATTAGGTCAAACACCCCTGCATAGTCAACATAATCCAATTTATATGCACAATAAGTCAAAAACTGATTTTAAATCAGAATATAAATTAATTCACTTACTTAGAAATTAAGTTTTTGCAGTGCAGTTTTAGCACTTAAAGTACAGATGCATGTTGTTCATATCATGTAAGATGGTGTTTATGTGCAAAGAGTTGATGAGATGATTCAGGGGCAGTTTTTCACCCACACAAAAAAGTACGAGTCTCCCTCTGGTGGTAGAGTTCCTACTTGAGAGAAAATACTACAAACCTTTCTGAACAATAATAATAATACACTGAGACTCATAGATTTAGAGAATTTATTATTTAAGTGATTTTAAAAGTTTTTCACACAATTTTCCACATATACAAGTTTGAATTATACATAGATGATAACAACAGCATATATGAACTTAAACAGTATTTTAATTTGATTAAGTCATGTTGTTTCATATATTGTTAACGTTGTTACGCTACACATTGTTTCACTATAATCACACAAATTGAAATATTGGCATGAATGAAATCTAACTTGCAATCTCTTGCAAACTCAGAGGTTTGGTGGTTACATAAGCTGCAAACTGCAAACACTGAACTAAGCAAGATACAAGCCAAGGCAAGTTTATTTATATATTTATGTAACACATTTTTAACAACAAGGCAAATCAAACTGCACTGCTACTGCTGAGACAATACATAGAAGAGGGACAAATATGAAATTAGAAACATAATTATTTTTGATGAAAAATTACAACTGAATGCTCATGTTTAACATGTTTCTGGGAAATAATATTTTTTATGAATTAAACTCCCTGATTCAAATCAGTAATTTCTGTCATCAACACATTACCAGAGTTTGTTGGAGGCGGACGGCTGAAGATGTGGCGAGCTCGCTGGAGCAGCTGTCTGAGCTGAGCAGGAATATCTTCATTTCCATGGAGGTAAACCAGAGGGTTGAGAACACTGTTCAGACACACAAGTCCACGACTTATCTGACGAGCAATGTAGACTCCATTAAACCATTCATAGCATATCCGCTGTTTGTGCAGAACTCTTGACCAGAGGTTGAGGTTTTTCAGTAAATGATGGGGGATGTAACAAACAGAGAAGAGGAGAATTAAGATGAGCAACAACTTCAAACCTCTCTGTTTCTGTACCTTGTCAATTCTCTTTCTAGTCCATAAAACTACAGCTATGTGTCCATAGCAACCCAGTGTGATGAGTAAGGGGAGGCAAAATCCAGTGAGTGTCCATCCGAAGCTGTATTTCAGGTAATCCTCAACGTATGTCTGATGGGTGGTATCGTAGCAACTTTCAGTGGTGTTTCCAAATGTCTTGATAAAGAACATGTCAGGGAGACATTGAATGCTCACCAACAACCAAACCATGATTGAGATAGCCACAGAGTGGGTGACAGTTAATCTTCCCATCACTCTCACTGGATGGACAATGGCCAGGTACCTGTACACACTTATACAAGTAAGGAACCCAATGCTGCCATATAAATTCAGGTTGAAGCAGAATCTTGTTATCTTGCAGAATGTGTCTCCAAAGATCCATTTACTCCCCATAACATAGTACACCATCAGAAATGGGAGTGTGAGCAGGTACAAAATATCTGCAAGGCCAAGGTTCAGAAGAAAAACATTGATGATCTTTAGTTTCCTCCATTTCTGCAGCAAAGACATCATTCCCCATCCATTAGCCAGCAGACCAACGATGAATACTGAGATGTAAACAGGAGGCAGGAATCTGTGTTCAAAGTCAAAGCTGATTACACAGAATGTCTTATTCATTCTGTCTGCTGAAAATCAGTTATTACAGATCCTTCTCTCCGTTAGTACACTGATGTTTTCCAAAAACTCTGATGAGAAATAAGAGTTTTAAGACAAAAGAAAAAGCTAGAGGGCAAGTTGTTTTTTTTTAGGTGACTTCCTGTACAGCCTCTACTTGAGATCACTTTTAACTTTGCAGTCACAGAGATGAGTGAAAGATAACCCTCTAACAAAGCAGAAACTGACACTTACTCTTACATGAATGCGGATCATGCCCATTATAGAACAAGGCTGGTTCATCCATCGCTGAAAATAGTTCTTTAAAAATGCACAATTGACTCCTGTTTAAGCAATGTTAACTAAAAAGCTATAGTGCCATGCTATGTTAGGGAATTATTTTGCCGTTTTTGTAAATTACATTACAAGTTACATGAAGTTTCAACAATGTCAAAACTATTAGCAGTGTATTAATAGGATGACTTAATTTCTCACATTTCCTGTTTTACACAAGTAGAGAGCGTGCATCAAACCTTGTTTCTCCACCTCAGGACACATTACATGACCATAATCGGTCAACAAGCTTGTTCTGAAATTATATACTGACACGTAAGAGGGCTGTGGCTGTTTGAATTTTCTGTTTATTTGGAAGATCATTCAGCATGTCAGAAAAACATCACAACAATTACAAAAGAATAAATCATTAGTTGATACAGCAGAAGTAAACTATACAATAAGAGATTGACTGACAATTTAATTCATTTATAGTAATCTAATAGTTTGGATAGACAGCTACATGACAGACATGTAAGAATAGTTACTTGATATATTTGTTTAATAAAGGAATTAATACTAAAATCTTAACTGGCATTGTTGTCTACCTCACCGTGGGTCAGAGAGAAACATTTCAATCTGCTTTATGTCCTCTACATGTAGTTAGTATTTACAATAATGCGACTTTGACTTGACTTTGACTTTTGGACTGATGTTAATCTCTATCTGCAGTTTGTGTTACGGGCACACAGCCTGAGTTTGACAGAAAGGAACAGCAGGACATCTGACGAGCTCGCTGGAGCAGCTCTCTGAGCTGAGCAGAGATATCATCATTTCCATGAAGATAAACCAGAGGGTTCAGACCACTGTTCAGACACACAAGTCCACGACTTATCTGATGAGCTACGTAGACTCCATTAAACCATTCATAGCATATCTGCTGTTTGGACAGAACTCTTACCCAGAGGTTGAGGTTCCTCAGTACATGATAGGGGATGTAACAAACACAGAAGAGAATAATTAAAATGAGCAATAATCTCAAGCATCTCTGTTTCAGTACCTTATCAGTGGTATCTTTGCGGTGGAGAATGATAGTCACATGTCCATAGCAACCCAGTGTGATGAGGAATGGGACACAAAATCCAGCGAATGTCTATTCAAGGCTGTATTTCAGGTAAACGTAATAATTACTTTTGGTAAAAAGTTACAAATGCATGTTCATGTTGAACATATTGGGAAAACATATTCTTCAAGTATTAAACTGAGTGACTCAAATTGGTCATTTGTGTCAACGACACATTACCAGAGTTTGTTGAAGGCGGACGGCTGAACATGTGACGAGCTCGCTGGAGCAGCTGTCTGAGCTGAGCAGGAATATCTTCATTTCCATGGAGGTAAACCAGAGGGTTAAGAACACTGTTCAGACACACAAGTCCACGACTTATCTGATGAGCTACGTAGACTCCATTAAACCATTCATAGCATATCCGCTGTTTGAGCAGAACTCTAACCCAGAGGTTGAGGTTCCTCAGTAAATGATAGGGGATGTAACAAACAGAGAAGAGAAGAATTAAGATGAGCAACAATGTCAAACTTCTCTGTTTCTGTACCTTATCAATTCTCTTTCTAGTCCATAAAACTATAGCTATGTGTCCATAGCAGCCCAGTGTGACAAATAAGGGGATGCAAAATCCAGTGAGTGTCCATCCGAAGCTGTATTTCAGGTAATCCTCAACGTATGTCTGATGGGTGGTATCGTAGCAACTTTCAGTGGTGTTTCCAAATGTCTTGATAAAGAACATGTTCGGGAGACTTTGAACACTCACCAACAGCCAAACCATGATTGAGATAGCCACAGAGTGGGTGACAGTTAATCTTCTCATCACTCTCACTGGATGGACAATGGCCAGGTACCTGTACACACTTATACAAGTAAGGAACCCAATGCTGCCATATAAATTCAGGTTGAAGCAGAATCTTGTTATCTTGCAGAATGTGACTCCAAAGATCCATTTACTCCCCATAAAATAGTACACCATCAGAAATGGGAGTGTGAGCAGATATAAAATATCCGCAACACCAATGTTGAGAACAAAAACATTGATGATCTTTAGTTTCCTCCATTTCTGCAGCAACGACTTCAATCCCCATCCATTAGCCACCAGACCAACGATGAATACTGAGATGAAAACAGGAGGCAGGAATCTGTGTTCAAAGCCAAAATTGACATCAGGACAAGCTGTGTTATTCATTCTGTCTTCTGCAATTTAGTTATTACGGATCCTTCCCTTCACAAATCCCCTCTGCAAATGGTGTTTTCTTGATATGTGCTGAGAATTAAGAATAGCATGATAAAAAAAAATGTGATAATGTTTTTGAGATGACTTCCTCTGCAATGTCTAATTATGGTCACTTTTAAATATCCGGTCACAGAAATGAGTGAAAGATGAAGTGCAAACCCAAAGCTTCTCACTAAGACAGGAATTGACTCTTACTGTCACATGAATGTTCATCATTCGTATTATCAGATTCTGTATTTAATTTCACTCAATGCAAATTCAATGAAAAGACAAAACCAATGAATTGGTCCTTCTATCAAGTATTGCCAATTTAAAACCTGTTATGTTTTATTCTGCACTATTGAAATGTATCCTTGTCCGAAAACTGTAAGAATCACACCAATAAGCCTCATGTTGCTCTCATTATGTTAATGATTCAGTATTATAAACATGGGCATTGTACTTTTAGTTTGAGTCATTCCAACAGCTGAAAATAGTTCATTAAAAATGCAACATTTACTCCTGTTTAAATTTGTATCTAAAAAGCTATAGTGCCATACTATATTAGGGACATTACATTGTACATTTATGGCTCAATATGACAGATTTACAGATTTATAATGGTCATGATTTTAAGTTGAAATGAGCTTGTCAAAGTCTGTGAAGTTCAAACACTGTCAGTACTGTTAGCAGTGTATTAATAGGACGACTTCATTTCTCACATTTCCTGTTTTACACAAGTAGAGAGCGTGCCTCAAACGTTGTTCTTCCACCCCTAGCCACATTACATGACCGTAAGCAGTCCGCAAGCTTGTTCTGAAATGAGATACTGACACATAAGAGGGCTGTGGTTGTTTGAGTTTCCTGTTTATTTGGTGGATCATTCAGCATGTCAGAATGACAGCAAAGAATACAAAGTGTTTCTTGATACAGCAGAAGTAAACTATACAATAAGATACTGACTGACAAATGTATTTATTTATAGTAATCTAATAGTTTGGATGGACAGCTACATGATTAACATGTAAGAACAGCTGCTTGAAATATTTGTTTTATTAAGGAATCAATATTTAAATCTTAACTGATGTTAATTTCTATCTGCAGTTTGTGCTACGGGCACACAGCCTGAGTTTGACAGAAAGAAACAGCTGGACATCTGATGAGTTAGCTGGAGCTGCCCTCTGAGCTGATCTGGTTTATCTGAGGTTGAGGTTCCTCAGTAAATGATAGGGGATGTAAGAAACAGAGAAGAGAATAATCAAGATGAGCAATAATCTCAAGCATCTCTGTTTCAGTAACTTGTCAGTGGTAATGATGAGTGAGGCAGTTAAGCTTCCCATTGACGTCATTGGACCCAACCTTGTTTCTCCGCCCCTAGACATATTGCATGATCATACTCAGGCCACACATTTCTTGTGAACTTAGTGAACTGCTGTTTGTCGGAAAAATGGTGTGGAAACAGCAACACGACAAACACAAAAGTGAAAAAAAGTTACTTGATACAGCAGAAGTAATACCCATTCAAACAATATAATAGGAGAATGACTGACTATTTTATATTGTAGTAATGCTACTAGATGAGATGGACAGCTACAGTATAAACTTGTAAGAACAGCTGCTTGAGATATTTGTTTTATTAAGAAATTAATATTAAGATCTTAGCTGGATATCTGATGTGTTCTCTGGAGCAGCTGTCTGAGCTGAGCAGGAATAAACAGTATTAGGTCTACTGATTATTCTGAGTATAGTTCAATCAGGAAAGACAAGTCAGTGAGAAAAGAATTATGTTTATTATATACTGTAAGTACAATGAGATAGACAAAATCTTTGGTGCTAGAACTCCATGAGGACATCATCCCAAAAAAGCCAGACGATAAATCCCCCTATGAAACTTCTTGTGGTGATCTGCTCCTGTGTTTATCTTGTGTTGTTGTCGAAATCTGCTCTTTTGGTTGCTGTGTTTGAATGCTGGTTGATTGGATTGCACTCTGTACCATCGGATCTGGGTCTTGGTTCGGTTTGCAAGGAAAATGTCACTCATGCTAATATTGAAATTTGTGTGATTATAGTAACACAATGTGTAGCAGTTAACAATAAAGGATATAACATAAAGATAAAATACTGTTCAATTTCCATGGAGGTAAACCAGAGGGTTAAGAACACTGTTCAGACACACAAGTCCACGACTTATCTGGTGAGCTACGTAGACTGTATTAGACCATTGACAGCATATCTGCTGTTTGAGCAGAACTCTTGACCAGAGGTTGAGGTTCTTGAATACATGATAGGGGATGTAACAAACAGAGAAGAGCACAATCAAAATGAGCAACATTGTCAAATTTCTTTGTTTCTGTACCTTGTCAGTGAATTTTTTGCGGCAGATAATTGCAGTCACATGTCCATAGCAGCCCAGTGTGATGAGGAATGGGATACAAAATCCAGTGAGTGTCCATCCGAAGCTGTATTTCAGGTAATCCTCAACGTTTGTCTGATCGGTGGTATCGAAGCAACTTTCAGTGGTGTTTCCAAATGTCTTGGTGTAGAACATGTCAGGGAGACTTTGAACGCTCACCAGCAGCCAAACCATGATTGAGATAGCCACAGAGTGGGTGACAGTTAATCTTCCCATTGCTCTCACTGGATGGACAATGGCCAGGTACCTGTACACACTTATACAAGTAAGGAACCCAATGCTGCCGTATAAATTCAGGTTGAAGCAGAATCTTGTTATCTTGCAGAATGTGTCTCCAAAGATCCATTTACTCCCCATAACGTAGTACACCATCAGAAATGGGAGTGTGAGCAGATATACAATATCTGCAAGGCCAAGGTTCAGAACAAAAACATTGATGATCTTTAGTTTCCTCCATTTCTGCAGCAAAGACTTCAATCCCCATCCATTAGCCATCAGACCAACGATGAATACAAAGATGTAAACAGGAGGCAGGAATCTGCTTGTAAAGTCAAAGCTGATATCAGAACAGGACGTCTTATTCATTCTGTCTCCTGCAAATGAGTTATTACAGATCCTTCTCTCTGTGAGTACACTGGTGTTTTCTATAAATGCGCAGAGAAGATGATAGATGACTTCCTGTACAATCTCTAGGTGTGATTTCTTTTAAATTTGTGGCCATAGAGATGAGTGAAAGATAAAGCACAAACCAAAGATAACCATCTCACAAAGCAGAAACTGACACTTAGTCTCACATGAATGCTGATCATGCCCATTATAGAACAAGGCTGGTATATCTTTGTTTTATAGCAAATGCAATGAAAAGACAAACCAAAAAATGAATGAAATCTATCATGCAATATCTTGCAAACTGAGAGGTTTGGTGGTTACATAAGCTGCATACTGCAAACACAAATCTAAGCAAAATACAAGGCATGTTTATTTATATAGCACATTTTTAGCAACAAGGCAATTCAAATACACTGCTACTGCTGAGACAATACATAGAAGAGGGACAAATATGAAATTACAAACATAATTATTACTTATGTTACTGGGAAAACATATGTTTCAAGCATTAAACTGGGTGATTCAAATTGGTCATTTCAGGTTGAAGCAGAATCTGTTATCTTGCAGAATGTGTCTCCAAAGATCCATTTACTCCCCATAACATATGACCAATGGTGTCGAAGGCAGCACTAAGATCTAACAGGACGAGGACAGAGAGAAGTCCATTGTCTGATGAAGTTAAAAGGTCATTTGTAACTTTTACTAGTGCGGTCTCTGTGCTATGATGAGCTCTAAATCCAGACAGAAAATTCTCAAATAAACTGTTACTATGTCGAAAGTTACACAGCTGATTAGCAACTGCTTTCTCAAGGATCTTAGAGAGAAAGGGAAGGTTGGATATCGGCCTATAGTTGGCTAGAACCTCTGAATCAAGAGTAGGCTTTTTAAGAAGTGGTTTAATTACAGCTACCTTAAAGAACTGTGGTATATAGCCTGTCATCAAAGACAGATTGATCATATCTAATAAGGAAGTGCTAACTGAGGGAAAGACTTCCTTGGTTTGGATGAAGTAATCATTAAAGTTAATTCTATAAAGTCGACTGTAGAAAAACAGTCTAAAGTATCAGGTTTAACAGCGATTTCTAGGTATCCTGTGTTACAGGATACATCAGTGCTTATTGAGGGCAGGAGGTGATTGATTTTGTCCCTAATAGTTAAAATTTTATCATTAAAGAAACTCATGAAGTCATCACTACTGAGAGTTAAAGAATACATGGATCAGTAGTATTATGGCTCTTTGTCAGTTTAGCCAAAGTACTGAAAAGAAACCTTGGACTGTTTTTATTCTCCTCTATTAGTGATGAGTAGTAGGTGACTCTGGCGTTACGGAGGGCCTTCTTATATGCTTTAAGACTGTTTTGCCAGGCTAAGTGAGATTCTTCTAATTTAGTAGAACGCCATATTCTTTCTAATTTTCGTGAAGTTTGCTTTAATTGATTTAATTGATTGATTGAGCTCTTTTAAAGCACTATACATTTTAATCTTTCATTTGCACTCTATGTCCTTTTAATTATATTAAAGCTAATCATTATTTTATGCTGCAATCTTATATTTAATGCTCTATTCTAGCATTTTATCTCTCTCTTTCTATTTTTCTGTACTTTGTTGTTATTTTTAGTGGGTTATGGTTTAATGTTTCTCAAATTAAAAGTTTTTCTGTTTTATGTAAAGCACATTGAGTTGCCATTGTGTATGAAATGCGCTATATAAATAAAACTGCCTTGCCTTGCCTTACCATAATTGTCTAGTTCGGGAATTGTACCATGTGCAGTGCAGTTTAGAGCACTTTAAGTACAGGTGTTTGATGTTATTCATTTCATGTTAGATGATTTTTACTAATATCACAGGATGCATGTAGCCACGTTTTTCTCTTAAGATGTAAAATGTTCCATGTACTGCACTGTCCTTATCAGCTCTCGGCTGATCATGCATATCACAGTGACGTCGCACTTACTGTGGATTGCAACACACAACACTTTCCAGTCAAAGCTTTCTTGTTTATACATTTCTGCAACCACAACCCTTTAGTGCTTAAAATATACAATTTATAAGATGACGGGACAGTTGAATAGACCAGCCTGGTTAATTATTTGCACTTTGGAGCATGATTTTCTGATATCTTGAATAAAACACTGTTTACAAGATGATAACGGTGGTACAATATACAAACTGAAAAACATAATGAATAACCCTTGACCCACGTAAAGTTTCAAATCCTAAATTCTTATTACTTAAATATGATATAATAAGTAGTTATACCATCAAATGAGTATTGTTATGTTAGGGTTAACACAAAGAGCACCCCTTCCCCTTACAATAATTCAGTTGTGACACCAGTACAAAAACGTATTACTTAAAGTATTGGTGTTTGTATGTTTTACTTATTCATGTCATCTAAGATGTGCTTTTTACAAGTGTGCAAACAGTTTGGATGATTCAGGGGCAGTTTTTCACCCACACATGGAAAGATACGAGTCTCCCTCTGGTGGTAGAGTTCCGACATGAGCGAAAATACTAAAAGCCTTTCTGAAACAATCATAATAACATAACTGAGACTTCAAGATTTAGAGGGTTAGGGTTGTTTATTAATTTATTATTTAAGCCATTTTGAAAGTTTTTCTCTGCATACATAAACAAAATTTTCCACATAAGTCTGAATTATACATACAGTACAACAACAACATATATGAACTTATACAGTATTTTAATTTAATTAATCGTTATATCATGTCATTTATTGTTTTATGCTACATATTGAATATGAATGAATAAATATTAGCACAATTGGTGAAATTTTACTTGCAATCTATGCAAACTCAGAGGTTTGGTGGTTACATAAACTGCATATTGCAAACACAAAACTAAGCAAGATACAAGCCAAGTTCATATATATATATATTTATATAGCACAATTTTAGCAATAAGGCAAATCAAAGTGCACTGCTACTGCTGAGACAATACATAGAAGAGGGACAAATATGAAATTAAAAACCTAGATATTATTTTTGACCAAAATTTGTAAATGCATACTAATGTGTAACATGCTACCGAATTTTTTTTTTTATGTATTAAACTCATTGATTCAAATTGGTACTTTGTGTCAACGACACATTAACAGAGTTTTTTGGAGGCCGACGGCTGAACACTGGACAAGCTCTCTGGAGCAGCTGTCTGAGCTGAGCAGGAATATCTTCATTTCCATGGAGGTAAACCAGAGGGTTAAGAACACTGTTCAGACACACAAGTGCACGACTTATCTGATGAGCAATGTAGATTGTATTTGACCATTTATAGAATATCTGCCGTTTTAGTAAAACTCTTGACCAGAGGTTGAGGTTTTTCAGTAAATGATAGGGAATGTAACAAACAGAGAAGAGCAGAATTAAGATGAGCAACAACTTCAAACTTCTCTGTTTCTGTACCTTATCAATTCTCTTTCTAGTCCATACAACTATAGCTATGTGTCCATAGCAACCCAGTGTGATGAGTAAGGGGAGGCAAAATCCTGTGAGTGTCCATCCGAAGCTGTATTTCAGGTAATCCTCAACATTTGTCTGATGGGTGGTGTCGAAGCAACTTTCAGTGGTGTTTCCGAATGTCTTGATGTAAAACATGTCAGGGAGACATTGAACACTCACCAACAGCCAAACCATGATTGAGATAGCCACAGAGTGGGTGACAGTTAATCTTCCCATCACTCTCACTGGGTGGACAATGGCCAGGTACCTGTACACACTTATACAAGTAAGGAATCCAATGCTGCCATATAAATTCAGGTTGAAGCAGAATCTTGTTATCTTGCAGAATGTGTCTCCAAAGATCCATTTGCTCTTCATGAAATAGTACACCATCAGAAATGGAAGTGTGAGCAGATATAAAATATCTGCAAGACCAAGATTGAGAACAAAAACATTGATGATCTTTAGTTTCCTCCATTTCTGCAGCAAAGACTTCAATCCCCATCCATTAGCCAGCAGACCAACGATGAATACTGAGATGAAAACAGGAGGCAGGAATCTGCGTTCAAAGTCAAAATTGATATAAGGACTGGAGATGTTCATTTTGACCCGTGAAAAGCAGCAAATACTGAAAAGCAAGTATGCTGTGGTATCTGGAAGTAAGTGAGGAAATGTTTCTTTCAAAATGCTTCCTGTGAGTGTTCATTAGATTAATGTCACTGTGAGCATGAACAGAAAATGTGATTTCCTTAAGCGGTTAGAAATAACGAACAACTATTAACCATGACCAAGAAAGATATGTGTGACCTGATTTTAAAGATTAGCAGGAAAATGGACTTTGGGCTGAGGTGAGCTGTGGCAGCAAATGGTGTTGGCATGAGTTTAGAGGAAGTGTAATAAGTATCAGATGATAACTGCCATGGTTTGAAGTATATATGGGTTTTTTAAAGTCAGCAAAGCTTAAACAATGTCATTCTTGTTTGCAGCGTATTAATAGGACATTTTCATTTCTCTCACTATTCTATCAGTATCCTGTTTTAAACAAACAGAGATACAGAGCATGCATCAGATCTTGTTTCTCCGCCCCTAGACACATTGCATGGTCATAATCAGTAAACAGGCTTGTTCTAAAATTAAAAAAGCTGTGGTTGTCTCAATTTCCTGTACATCAGTATGTGGAAACAGCAGCACGACAAAAAAAAGGAACTTATTATAGCAGAATTAATACCTAGGCAAACAATATAAGATAATGACTGGGTATTTTGTATTGTAGTAATGTTACTAGCTGAGATGGTCAACTACATGATACACTTGTAAGAACAGCTACTTGAGATATTTGATTTAACTAAGAAATGAATATGAGTATCTTAAATGATGTTAAGATAACAAACAGCGGGGCATCTGATGAGCTCGCTGGAGCAACAGTCTAAGCTGAGCAGAAATATGATAATCAAAAATGATAATCTTTTGGAAATGGTGTTTTTGTAGTGCAGTTGTAGCACTTAAAAGTCTGGATGATCCAGGGGGTCGAGGAGCCCCCCTCTGGTGGAAGAAACTGAGGAAACTTTTCTTTCAAAATGCTTCCTGTCAGCATTCATTAGTGTATCACTGTATGACTAATCAGAAAATGTGAAGTGGGTAAATACAATGATAAAATGTTAACTATGACAATGGAAAGTATTAATACATCATATCACAGGATTCATATAGGCATTTTCCAAACAAGTTAAGAAATGAAAAGAAAGTGGGTGAAAACCAGCACACACACCTCAGTACCAGAGTATAGGTGTCAACAGTATTGTACAGAGCTGTTTTTTTTGTTCTTAAACAGATTTTTTTTAAATGTTAAATGTCAAATGCCAGATCTTAGCTGAGGATGCAGAGATGTGAGATCACACTTACTGTGAATTGCAACACTTTCCTGTTAAAGCTTTCCTGTTTTTACATCTCTGCAACGACAACCCTTTAGTGCCTCAAATGTACAATCTATAAGATAAAAGCTTAGCAGCAGCTTGACTAGACCAGTCTGGTTAATTATTTGCTCTTTAAAGCATAATATTTCCTTAAAAACCCTGAATATAACACTGTTTACAAGATGATTATAGTGATGCAATATACAAAGTGAAATGCTAATTTTCTATGACTTAAACATAATATAATAAGTAACATGCTACAGATTAAATGACTTATGTTCGCTATATGTAGGTGTTATTCCTCTTACTGAATATGTTGACGCTGGTACAAAAAACGGAATCACTCGACTAAAACTTTGCAAGTGTAATTTCAATTATGGTAATCACTAATAAAATGTTTATGCCGCATTTTTCATCTAAAATTGTATTATATCAATATTATAAACATATCAGCACTATTTTATCAACAAACTGTTATTACTGTGTGAATTTCAGGAAAACACAGTAATTCCAGGATCTCTGTGGATCCTTAAAAAGTCTTAAATTTAGTTTTTGATA
This sequence comes from Scomber japonicus, assembly GCF_027409825.1. Taxonomy (NCBI): domain Eukaryota; kingdom Metazoa; phylum Chordata; class Actinopteri; order Scombriformes; family Scombridae; genus Scomber; species Scomber japonicus. The sequence continues at coordinate 29,263,448 of NC_070581.1, read as the reverse complement.
TTCAAGTTCTGAAAATATCTTAAAATGTCTAGAGTTTTAGGAGTTAAGGCATTAAATTTGATTTGAGCTGGGCAGAGTAAATGAGTGTAATTATATTCGTTCAGTTTATGTTTTTATCATTTCCGGAACGTCCTCCATGTTTAATCTTACCTTACCTTGCAGTAGGCTTGATGGGTAGTGGTAGTGGCGCCTTGTGTGGCTATGGCATTTTAACAAAGAAGAAGAGGAAGAAGCTCCCAAATGTAAGAGCTGTGGTGGGAAGAAGGAAACAAGGAAGACAGTAGATATCAGAATGGAGAAGAAACAAATTTGGCGAGACGGTGAAGAGTTGCGGGTAACGAGGAAGACAAAAAAGCGAGGGAATGAGCTGCGGAGAAGATTGAGAAAAGAATGAAGAGGACGCCATGAGAGGTTGTAGGATGAAAAATATGGAGACTGGCTGAAACCATTCAAAGATCCACGTGAAGTAAAATGTGAACCCTGCCAAAGAACTTTCAAACCACTGAGATGTTAATGTTGCTAATGTTACTGCTAGTTTAGCTACAAGCAATGTTACCGGAGATGTTTTGCCTAACGTGACTGTGTATAAGCCTACTTCTGATATGTTTGATATTTTTTCATGGCTTGAAACTGAGAAATGCTGTTTTCATTGTAGGGATCTTTGTTTCCTGTAACTGTTAGCTTGTTTTTTCCACTGACTACTAATCACTCCTTGAGCTACAGCTTCCTCCACTAACAGTTTCTTGGTGTTCACAGTGGCAGTTTGGGCTTCCAGCAGTAGATGTACCAGGGGTCAGCAGGCCTTTGTTTTTGACTTCATAGATGCTTTCTTTGGTGGGCTGCAGGTAGACTCCAATAGTGCTATTGATCCCTTTTAAGTACTTCGGGACAGAGTCCGTTTCACTCACTTCTGAAACTGTGACTCATCCAGCGCTAAGATCTTTGTAAAGATCTTCATTGATGACTTTTCAAGCAGCTCAGTAGCACTGACATCCTTTCTTACTTGCCTCTGTGACTGTAGTAGTTACAGTAGTTGTTGTTGTGCTCCTGCTCACTTAAATTTCTGGCAGTTGACATTTGATGACTAATGATGAGGTTGTTGTGGTCTGCTGATGTATGACTGTCAAGATGATCTCCAAGAAGCCTTAACAAGCTCTCTCCTCTTCTCCTCTGTGATGTATTTGGAGTACAAGAGATCCCACAGTGACACTGTTATTCCCTGATATCTATCCCCTTTCAAAAAAACTCATGACTGTATATACAGTAGTCTAATTCCTTGTATTCCTTTGCGGCAGCAATGGTATTATTTTTTTTCTTGGTTTAAAAGTCGATACATGTGTGCTTAAATATGTTCAGATACCCTGATTTCATACTGTTGATGTTTGATGCACCCCAGAGAGAAAGAGCGACGGCAAGACATGAGCGATAGTAAGAGTGGGGAATGACATGACAAGATGTGATGAAGAACATGTTCTAAGTATTTATGCCCCAAATACCCTATAATACCAACAGTGATACAATTGTAATTCAGCAGTTTCCTTGCAGTCCAGTATCAAATGTTCTGGTCTGTGGATGAGGGGCAGGGAACCCCCAGCCAGCTTCTCTTTATAACTTTTTCAATAAAGACAAAGTCCTAACATCTCTCTATATACGCTTGTCCTATCAGTGCATCCATGAGAGTTTACAGTATAATTTACGAATCTTGACTGAACTCCGATTTGACCTGAGATCTGACCAAACAAGATTTGTCTCTACTTTTTGTGAAATATTTATTGTCCATCTCATGGTCACTGGACTGGAAGCTGCTATATAACTCTCACTGATTGTCTTCATACAGGGAGTAATGTAAAAGAAAAAAACTTAGCCTAAGCTATTGCAACTTTTTTATGCTGCTGAAGGTTTATATATTTCAGTAATGTTTGGAAACACAATATAAACCTTGAACCTTCAGCTGACCCACTCTGTGTGGCCCTTTCTCAAACTGATGGAAACATTGCTTCATTTATCAGAAAGTTAACTAATCGGTTCTCTTTACATAAGTCCCACTCTGCAGACTGCGACTGGTTAGCCGCAGGTCAAACAGATGAAGTATTTTCTAATTAGTTTCATTTAAAGTCAGTGTCAACAGTTAGACTTTCATATTTTATTGTTCTAATAAGTTCACCTATGTTAAACCAAAGTCCCAAAACACAATGATAACACTGAAATCTCCATAGTCTGTGTGTTTTCATGACCCAGCCTTCTGGCCATGACAAAGGAAGGAAATGCAGTGGAAATATCCTAAATCACTGTATACAATGATCACTCAGTAGCTCAGTAATGTTGATGAAATTGAAAGCATCATCGTGTTGTTTGCTAAATACCACTAGTTTGCTGTGCTACACCTGGGCTTTATCAGTTGATGTGTGGGTGTTGTAGTCAGGGAACAATAGATAGATAGATAGATAGATATACATACATACAGGCCGGCATGAAACTTAATATATATGTATATGAAAGTATATGAATGTATATATGGCGGATAAATAAATAGCCTATATGGATGTATTGACAGTAAAGTGCAGCAGTAGTAGCATATTGCACTTAGACAATATAAAATAGTAGCTCAGTAATGTTGATGAGTTTGAAAGCATCATGTTCCTCTTTGCTAAGGCAAGGCAACTTTATTTATATACTGTAGGGCATTTCATACCCAATGGCAGCTCAATGTGCTTTACATAAAACAAACATTTAACAGTAGAATTGGAAACCAAAAACATGAAAACACAATTTGAAAAAAACCCAATAAAACCCAATCTAAACATAAAAAAAATCCCCCCCCACACACACACCACCACCACCACTAAAAATAGAAACAAAGTACAGAAAAATAAAATAAAAACTAGACTAGAATAGACATAGGTCATACAGTGCAAATGACATATTACAATTTATGTGCTTTAAATACAACTAGCTTCCTGTGCTACGCATGTGATGCATCAATTGATGCATGGGCGTTATATTCAGTGTGGCTCATACATTTGTAGTACACTGTCAAGATACCTCAACTTCCTGATTTAGTACAACACACATCATGCTTACTATGGAGCCTCGCCCCACAACCACAATACGCTTTTCTCTCTGCAATCCCTTATGCAGGAGAACAGTCTTCACAATTGTTTATGAAAGCGACGTGTGTGAGGGAGAGAAGGACTCCAACAATGTTCTGGGTTGGACTCAACACAGTAGCTGTGTCTCAAATGGCGCACTTGCACACTTCAAGCACTATGTTTTAGGGCATAGTGCGTTCACACTGAAGAACAAGCGAAAACTCAGTGCTCTGAAAGTACCCGGATGGTGCACTAAAAACGGACAAAAAATCCAGTGTGAGATGATGGACACTACTCACAGTAAACGGACGCCATTTTGCCTACGTAGCGGAAGGGGAGGGACTTTTTGCCCAGTTTTCTGATTTCAATTGGCGGCCAGCAGCGACATGCAAGCCCGTCACTTCCGCTAAGTGCAAAACGCCAGTGCTCCATTTCAGACAATACTTACCCACGACAGTGTGCACCACAGAGGTAAGTGCTCAGTGCGCACTCCGCACTACATTCTGGTGCACTCACGTAAGTGCTCCATTTGAGACACAGCCAGTGTAACCGAGTTTAACATGCAGCCATTACGTTTCTTTTCTTTTTCCCCGTCTCTTCTTCTCCAGTCTTACATCAAGTCCACATTACTCCCCGCAGTCTCAACAGCGCCACTAGGTGGCTGACACTCACATGCAGTGAAACTGACAGGCAATAATTCAATAAGACCACAGTGAACAATAATCCAATAACACTACAGTAATTCCTTGTTTATCTTACGTTTACTTAACTTTTACCCATAAAACATAACTTCAGTCTTACATTTATTTTCTGAATTACAACATTATGAATCTTATCTATTTTAGGTATGTTAACAGCAAAATAAAAAACAACATAAGACCAAACACTGACCCAGGACAAATTAATGTCTTATCACAGCAGACGATGCAATAGCAGACAATTTACTCCATGGAAAATGAGATACAGTAGGGGTGTATATAAACATATTTTTCCAAGTCTGAATTATACGTACATGACAACAACTGCATAGATAATCTTAAACAGTATTTTAATTTGATTATTCTTTATGTTATTTCTTTTATTGCTAAATGCTACAAATTGTGTTACTGTAATCACACAAATTCAAATATTAGCATGAATGAAATCTAACTTGCAATCTCTTGCAAAGTCATAGGTTTGGTGGTTACATAAGCTGCATATTGCAAATTCAAAACCAAGCAAGGCACAAGGCAAATCTGTTTCTATATGGCATTTTTAGCCACAAGGCAATTCAAAGAGCATTGCTACTGCTGAGACAATTCATGTGAGAGGGATAAATATGAAATTAGAAACATAATTATAATTTTTGAAAGAAATGTATAAATGCATGCTAATGTTTACCTTGTTACTGGCAAAACATATGTTTCATTTATTAAACTCTGCCATTCAAATTGGTCATTTCTGTCATCGTCACATTACCAGAGTTTGTTGAAGGCGGACGACTGAACATGTGACGGACTTGCTGGAGCTGCTGTTTGAGCTGAGCAGGAATATCTTCATGTACATGGAGGTAAACCAGAGGGTTGAGAGCCCTGTTCAGACACACAAGTCCACGACTTATCTGATGAGCTATGTATGCTATGCTATGCTATGCTTTGACCATTCATAGCATATCTGCTGTTTGGACAAAACTCTTGACCAGAGGTTGAGGTTCCTCAGTACATGATAGGGGATGTAACAAACAGAGAAGAGAACAATCAAAATGGGCAATAATCTCAAGCATCTCTGTTTCAGTACCTTGTCAATGGTATCTTTGTGGCAGAGAATGACGATCATATGTCCATAGCAACCCAGTGTGATGAGGAAGGGGACACAAAATCCTGTGAGTGTCCATCCGAGGCTGTATTTCAGGTAATCCTCAACATATGTTTCATGGGTTGTATCATAGCATGTCCCAGGCTTGTTTCCATATGTCTTGATGTAAAACATGTCAGGGAGACTTTGAACACTCACCAACAGCCAAACCATGATTGAGATAGCCACAGACCGTGTGAAGATTAATCTTCCCATTGCTGTCATTGGATGGACAATGGCCAGGTACCTGTACACACTTATACAAGTAAGGAACCCAATGCTGCCATATAAATTCAGGTTGAAGCAGAATCTTGTTATCTTGCAGAATGTGTCTCCAAAGATCCATTTACTCCCCATAACATAGTACACCATCAGAAATGGGAGTGTGAGCAGATATAAAATATCTGTGAGACCGAGATTGAGAACAAAAACTTTGACATCCCCCAGTTTCTTCCAGTTGAGCTTCAAAGACTTCAATCCCCATCCATTAGCCGCCAGACCAACGATGAATACTAAGATGTGAACACGAGAAAGAAATATGCTCACTGAGTCAAAGCTCATTACACAGGAGGTCTTATTCATTGTTAGTGTAATTCGTTCTCTCTGTGAGTATCAGAAACAGAATTATAGGGCAGCAATTGCGAGAAGACTTCTTCTTTTGAGCCTTGTCCTCTGCATATTACATGCGGTTCTGCACCTGCCAGTGTAGAGGAAATAGAACCTTAAACTTTCATACGTTAACTTGCTTTTCTTTTTTTTTAAAGTAAAAATAGACAGAGAGGCTGTGCTCAAAGCCAGTAAGAGGTTTGACTTCTCTGTCTTTATTCTTTGGAGCTTCTGATAATACCTTTTGATAAATGGTAACTGGTGTTTAACTCTAGGTTAGTGTATAACACCATTTCTAACATGAAAATATATATATATATATATATATATATATATATATATATATATATATATATATATAGATAGATATGAATTATATTGACACTCAAATGCAGGCAAGTATGGTGTGTGTGTGTGTGTGTGTGTGTGTGTGTGTGTGTGTGTGTGTGTGTGTGTGTGTGCGTATGTCTGTCTATGTCTGTGTGTGTGTGTGTTTATACACACTGTGTTGTGTGCTAACAGGGTATGTGTAAAGCGTAAAGTGCTGTAGTGTAGTGCTTAGAGTTAGTGCATGTTGCTACTGCCTTTTTCTTTGTGTGCTGCTCTCTGCTTACATCTACTGTTACACTTGATACTGACCAGTAAGATGTACTTAATACTGCGACTGTAAAAGTTACTTAGTTAGTTTTAGTTATCGAAACCAGAATATGATCAGGGTGACTTTTGGACACTGGAAATAAATCGTGTACTCGTCCCGGCAGTAGCCCCTAGTCTGTGTGTCGTCATGACTCAGCTCTCTGGCCATGACAAAGGAAAGAAATGCAGTGGAAATATCCTAAATCACTGTATACAATGGTCACTCAGTAGCTCAGTAATATTGAAGAAATTGAAATCATCATGGTGTTGTTTGCTAAAAACCACTAACTTCCTGTGCTATGCCTGGGGTTTATCAGTTGATGTGTGGGTGTTGTAGTCAGTGAAGCTTAAACACTTATCCTTTAAGTTATTTTTAAACACAATTGAGGACTGACATCTATCAACAACTACTGGCTGGATTGCGATAAAATGTTGTACATTCATGACTCCCAGAAGATGAACCCTATTGACCTTTGTGATCCCCTGACTTTGTATTCATTCTGTGTGAAAAGTCTTGATGATTATTGAATGAATTAACATTGCCATTTGGTTCAGACATTAAAGACCGTGTAAAGTGAATTCAAAGTTTTCTTCTAAACACATTAAATAGGTCATAAATGTATTTCTAAAAAAGGTGTAAAAAGCATTTCAACCATTTAGATTTGAATTGTGGAGCTAGGCTTCACAAACTGTGTTTCAAGATTTCTGTATTCAGGATTTAGTGGGCGGGTCTGAAAATCACTGCCGTGTTGGCATAAACCCGCCCCTACTGCTGTAGAGGTTTAAATACATTCAGCGCACACTAATACTACTAACAGTCTACAGTTAGCCAGTTAGCTGAGTTAGCAGCTGAGCTAGCCAATGAGCTAGTGGCAGAAAGCTCTCAGACATTGCGTCCATGTTTCGGGTAGAGGTGGTGACTTTGATTGACAGGTGACACTTGGTAGGGGGCGGGGTTTCAGCATTTGGGAGCAGAGAAAGAGACTGAGTTTTCCACAACTTTGAAGCCTAATTTCATGTATTTGGCGATTTTTTTAATCATTCAAATTTGGCAGGGTGGTTAACAACACACCTTTCTGTGGTATGTCAGACTCAGAACACATATTTATTCTTACTTTACACAGACTTTAATGCCCCCACTAAGGATGAATTTTGATCCCTTTGTTGTCCCTTGTTTTGTTTTTTTAGCACTGTCATCAGGTAGATATTCTGATTCATCCACTATTTTGGTTTGTGATAAAAGATAAACTATGATAGATAGATAGATAGATAGATAGATAGATAGATAGATAGATAGATAGATAGATAGATAGATAGATAGATAGATACATGAAAATAAATGTTTATATGTATATAAAATATGTATGTATGCATATATTACATATAAATAAATATATGGATGTATTAATAGTAAAGTGCAGCATAGTAGCATATATGTTGCACTTTTTTATTGACAATATAAAATGGTCACTCAGTAGCTCAGTAATGTTGATTTTGAAAGCATTGTGTTGCTCTTTGCTAAATACGACTAGCTTCCTGTGCTCGACGTGTGATGCGTCAATTGATGCAGGGGTGGTATATTCAGTGTGATTCATATAGACTCCTCAACTTCCTGTTTTAACACAACATGCATCATGCTGATAACGGAGCCTCACCCCACGGCCACAATAAGTTGTGCTTTTCTCTCTGCAAACCTTTATGAAAGAGAACAGTGAAGTCGTCAGAACTGTTTATTTGCAAATTGTTTATTTTCAGAATTGTTACAACATTTATTAATCTTGTCTATTTTTAGCATGTTAACAGCAAAATATAAAACAATATAAGATCAAACACTGACCCAGGACAAATGAATGTCTCATCACAACAGATGATGCAATATGATTCACTCAGCAGACAATTTACTCCGGGGAAAATGAAGTAGGGGTGAAGTACAGCTATGTGACAGCTTGACGAGCTCGCTGGAGCAGCTGTCTGAGCTGAGCAGGACTTTCTTCATGTCCATGAAGATAAACTAGAGGGTTGAGAGCACTGTTCAGACACACAAGTCCACGACTTATCTGATGAGCTATGTAGACTCCATTAAACCATTCATAGCATATCCGCTGTTTGGACAGAACTCTTGACCAGAGGTTGAGGTTTTTCAGTAAATGATAGGGGATGTAACAAACACAGAAGAGAACAATCAAGATGAGCAATAATCTCAAGCATCTCTGTTTCAGTACCTTGTCAATAGTATCTTTGCGGTGGAGAATGACGATCATATGTCCATAGCAGCCCAGTGTGATGAGGAATGGGATACAAAATCCTGTGAGTGTCCATCCAAGGCTGTATTTCAGGTAATCCTCAACATATCTCTTATGGGTGGTTTCATAGCATTTCCCAGACTCGTTTCCAAATGTCTTGGAGTAGGACATGTCAGGGAGACTTTGAACACTCACCAACAGCCAAACCATGATTGAGATAGCCACAGACCGTGTGACAGTTAATCTTCCCATTGCTCTCATTGGATGGACAATGGCCAGGTACCTGTACACACTTATACAAGTAAGGAATCCAATGCTGCCATATAAATTCAGGTTGAAGCAGAATCTTGTTATCTTGCAGAATGCGTCTCCAAAGATCCATTTACTCCCCATAAAATAGTACACCATCAGAAATGGGAGTGTGAGCAGATATAAAATATCTGTGAGACCGAGATTGAGAACAAAAACATTGATGTTCCCCAGTTTCTTCCAGTTGAGCTTCAAAGACTTCAATCCCCATCCATTAGCCACCAGTCCAACAACGAATACTAAGATGTAAACAGGAGGCAGGAATCTGCTTGAAAAGTCATAGCTGACACAGGTCTTATTCATTGTTAGTGTAATTCGTTCTCTCTGTGAGTATCAGAATTACAGGACAGTAGTTGTGAGAAGACGTCCTTTTTTGAGTCTCATCCTCTGCATATTACATGCGGTTCTGCACCTGCCAGTGTAGAGGAAATAGACTGTGCTCGTCATTAAAAAAAAAAGAAGTAAAAATAGACTGTGAGTCTGTTTTCAAAGCCAGTAAGAGGTTTGACTTCTGTGTCTTTATTCTTTGGAGCCTCTGATAATACCTTTTGATAAATGGTAACTGATATTTAACTCTAGTTTAGTGTGTAGCACAATTTCTAACATGAGGATATTAAATATCTAAATGCATCAATAAGAACGTAATTATAATTTAATTAATCTCAAAATCTGATCAAGCATTTCAGGCAAGCATTAACTTACCCTTTAACTAGTGCCTATACCAAATAAATTACACTCAAAATAGATTAATAATCACACTATATTATGATCTTATGTTATCTAAAATGAGAATATAGCAGCTATAATTATTTCTGTTAATTTATTGAAAGTCAACGAGGCAACATCATTTGAATGGAAGGCTTCATGATAACCTTTAAAAATGAGCAAAAGTGAATACCAGCTTCACAAAAATAAAGCTTTTCTAAAAAATATTTTTATATTTTAGACCACTATAGGAAAAGTCATACAATTTCAGACTTAAATAATGTAATTTATTTGGTTTCTTAATTCCTTTCAAATGTCAAAATGGGTCGAATTTGACCCCAGCAGTATGTAAAGGTTAAGTCCCACTCTGCAGACTGTGACTGGTTATCTGCACATCAAACAGATCAAGTATTTTCTAATAAGTTTCATTTACACTTTATGTCAGCAGTTAGACTTTTATAGTCATATTTTATTTTTATCACTAACTATCAAGTCCCAAAACACAATGATAACACTGAAGGCGCTCCCTAGTCTGTGTGTTGTCATGACTCAGCTCTCTGGCCATGACAAAGGAAAGAAATGCAGTGGAAATATCCTAAAACACTGTATACAATGGTCACTCAGTAGCTCAGTAATGTTAATGAAATTGAAAGCATCATGGTGTTGTTTGCTAAATACCACTAGCTTCCTGTGCTACGCCTGGGGTTTATCAGTTGATGTGTGGGTGTTGTAGACAGTGAAGCTTAAACACTTATCCTTTAAGTTATTTTTAAACACAATTGAGGACTGACAACTCTCAACAATTACTGGCTAGATTGCAATTGAATTTTGTACATTCATGACTCCCAGAGGATGAACCCTACTGACCTTTGTGATCCTCTGACTTTGTATTCATTCTGTGTGAGAAGTCTGGATGATTATTGATTGTGATCCCTTTGTTTTTCTTTTAGCGCCATCATCAGGTAGAAATTCTGATTCATCCACTATTTTGGTTTGTGATAAAAGATAAGCTATGATAGATAGATAGATAGATAGATAGATAGATAGATAGATAGATAGATAGGTAGATAGGTAGATAGGTAGATAGATATATATGTATGCATATATTACATATAAATAAATATATGGATGTATTAATAGTAAAGTGCTGCGTAGTAGCATATATATTGCACTTTTTTATTGACAATATAAAATGGTCACTCAGTAGCTCAGTAATGTTGTTTTTGAAAGCATTGTGTTGCTCTTTGCTAAAAACGACTAGCTTCCTGTGCTCGACGTGTGATGCGTCAATTGATGCAGGGGTGGTATATTCAGTGTGATTCATACAGACTCCTCAACTTCCTGATTTAACACAACATGCATCATGCTGATAACGGAGCCTCACCCCACGACCACAATAAGTCGTGCTTTTCTCTCTACAAACCTTTATGAAAGAGAACAGTGAAGTCGTCAGAATTGTTTATTTGCAAATTGTTTATTTTCAGAATTGTCAAAACATTTATTTATCTTATCTATTTTTTTAGCATGTCAAAAGCAAAATATGAAACAATATAAGATCAAACACTGACCCAGGACAAATGAATGTCTCATCAAAGCAGATGATGCAATATGATTCACTCACATAGCAGATAATTTACTCCGGGGAAAATTAAGTATGGGGTGTATATAAACACATTTTTCCAAGTCTGAATTATACATACATGAGAACAACAGCATATATAATCTTAAACAGTATTTTAATTTGATTCATCTTTATATTATGTATTTTATTGTTAACTGCTACACATTGTGTTACTATAATCACACACATTTAAATATGTGAGTGGTGAGTGGTGTAATCTAACTTGCAATCTCTTGCAAACTCAGAGGTTTGGTGGTTACATAAGCTGCATACTTTAAATACAAAACTAAGCAAGATACAAGGCAAGTTTATTTATATAGCGCATTTTTAGCAACACTTTTCATTTATAAAACTCTGCCATTCAAATTGGTCATTTCTGTCATCAACACATTACCAGAGTTTGTTGAAGGCAGACGGCTGAACATGTGACGGACTTGCTGGAGCTGCTGTTTTCGCTGAGCAGGACTTTCTTCATGTACATGAAGATAAACTAGAGGGTTGAGAGCACTGTTCAGACACACAAGTCCACGACTTATCTGCTGAGCTATGTAGACTCCATTAAACCATCCATAGCATATCTCCTGTTTGGACAGAACTCTTGCCCAGAGGTTGAGGTTTTTCAGTAAATGATAGGGGATGTAACAAACACAGAAGAGAATAATCAAGATGAGCAATAATCTCAAGCATCTGTGTTTCAGTACCTTGTCAATGGTATTTTTGCGGCAGAGAATGACGATCATATGTCCATAGCAACCCAGTGTGATGAGGAAGGGGATACAAAATCCAGTGAGTGTCCATCCAAGGCTGTATTTCAGGTAATTCTCAACATCGCTCTTACTGGTGGTTTCATAGCATTTCTCAGACTTGTTTCTAGATGTCTTGGAGTAGAACATGTCAGGGAGACTTTGAACACTCACCAACAGCCAAACCATGATTGAGATAGCCACAGACCGTGTGACAGTTAATCTTCCCATTGCTCTCATTGGATGGACAATGGCCAGGTACCTGTACACACTTATACAAGTAAGGAACCCAATGCTGCCATATAAATTCAGGTTGAAGCAGAATCTTGTTATCTTGCAGAATGCGTCTCCAAAGATCCATTTGCTCTTCATGAAATTGTACACCATCAGAAATGGGAGTGTGAGCAGGTACAAAATATCTGCAAGACTAAGATTGAGAACAAAAACATTGATGTTCCCCAGTTTCTTCCAGTTGAGCTTCAAAGACTTCAATCCCCATCCATTAGCCGCCAGACCAACGATGAATACTAAGATGTAAACAGGAGGAAGGAATCTGCCCGTGAAGTCAAAGCTGATAGAGGACGTCTTATTCATTGTTAGTGTCATTCGTTCTCTCTGTGAGTATCAGAATTACAGGACAGCAGTTGTGAGAAGACTTCCTCTTTTGAGTCTCGTCCTCTGCATATTATATGCGTTTTAGTACCTGAAAGTGTAGAGAGGAAATAGACTCTTAAACCTTCATTGGTTAACTTGCTTTTCATTAAAAAAGAAAGTAAAACTAGACTGTGAGTCTGTTTTCAAAGCCAGTAAGAGGTTTGACTTCTGTGTCTTTATTCTTTGGAGCCTCTGATAATACCTTTTGATAAATGGTAACTGATGTTTATCTCTAGGTTAGTGTGTAGCACCATTTCTAACATGAGGATATTAAATATCTAAATGCATTAATAAGAACGTAGCTATAATTTAATTAATCTCCAAATCTGATCAAGCATTTCAGGCAAACATTAACTTACCCTTTAATCAGTGCCTATACCAAATTGCACTCAAAATAGATTCACAATCACACTATATTATGTTCTTATGTTATCTAAAATGAGAATATAGCAGCTATAATTATTTCTGTTAATTTATTGAAAGTCAACGAGGCAACAACATTTGAATGGAAGGCTTCATGATAACCTTTAAAAATCAGCAAAAGTGAATACCAGCTTCACAAAAATGAATCATTTACAAATATTTTTAGATTTTAGACCACTATAGGAAAAGTCATACAATTTCAGTCTTAAATAATGTAATTTATGTGGTTTCTTAATTCCTTTCGAATTTGACCCCAGCAGTATGTAAAGGTTAAGTCCCACTCTGCAGACTGTGACTGGTTATCTGCACATCAAACAAATCAAGTATTTTCTAATAAGTTTCATTTACACTTTATGTCAGCAGTTAGACTTTTATAGTCATATTTTATTGTTATCACTAACTATCAAGTCCCAAAACACAATGATAACACTGAAGGCGCTCCCTATTCTGTGTGTTGTCATGACTCAGCTCTCTGGCCATGACAAAGGAAGGAAATGCAGTGGAAATATCCTAAAACACTGTATACAATGGTCACTCAGTGGCTCAGTAATGTTGATGAAATTGAAATCATCATGGTGTTGTTTGCTAAATACCACTAGCTTCCTGTGCTAAGCCTGGGGTTTATCAGTTGATATGTGGGTGTTGTAGACAGTGAAGCTTAAACACTTATCCTTTAAGTTATTTTTAAACACAATTGAGGACTGACATCTCTCAACACCTACTGGCTGGATTGCAATTGAAATTTATACATTCATGACTCCCAGAGGATGAACCCTACTGACCTTTGTGATCCTCTGACTTTGTATTCATTCTGTGTGAAAAGTCTGGATGATTATTGATTGTGATCCCTTTGTTTTTCTTTTAGCGCCATCATCAGGTAGAAATTCTGATTCATCCACTATTTTGGTTTGTGATAAAAGATAAACTATGATAGATAGATAGATAGATAGATAGATAGATAGATAGATAGATAGATAGATAGATAGATAGATAGATAGATAGATAGATAGATAGATAGATAGATAGATAGATAGATAGATAGATAGAAGTATGTTTATGTACAGTATATAAAAATATATCAATCAATCAATCAATCTTTATTTGTATAGCGCCAAATCACAACAAAGTCATCTCAAGGCACTTTACACATAGAGCAGGTTCTAAACCGAACTCTTCAGGTTTAATTTTAAAGAGACCCAAAATTCCCACATGAGCAACAGTGGCAAGAAAAAAGTCCCTTTTAACAAGAAGAAAGGATAGGAGAGAGAAGCACAATGAAAATCAACAATGAAGCTAGAAGGTCCGGGACTGGAATCTGTCATCCGGACGTCTACAGGCCCAGATTACCTGTGAGACCAGAAAGCACAGACAACTCCGGGGAAGAAATATAGGTTATTGAATGCATTAATAGTACATGAATGTTAATGGATATAGATGGATGGATAGAGAGAGAGAGGGAGGAGGAGAGAGGAGCTCAGTGCATCATGGGAGTCCCCCGGCAGTCTAAGCCTATAGCAGCATAAGCTAAGAGGTCTAAGAGCCCTAACTATAAGCTTTATCAAAAAGGAAAGTTTTAAGCCTACTCTTAAATGTAGGGAGGGTGTCTGTCCCCCGGACCGAATCTGGAAGATGGTTCTACAGGAGAGGAGCCTGATAGCTGAAGGCTCTGCCTCCCATTCTACTTTTAGAGATACTAGGAACCACAAGTAGACCTGCATGCTGGGAGTGCAGTGTTCTAGTAGGTACATAAGGTACTATAAACTCTTTACGATATGATGGAGACTGATCATTGAGAGGTTTGAAGCTGAGGAGATATTACATATAAATAAATATATGGATGCATTAATAGTAAAGTGCAGCATAGTAGCATATATATTGCACTTTTTTATTGACAATATAAAATGGTCACTCAGTAGCTCAGTAATGTTGATTTTGAAAGCATTGTGTTGTTCTTTGCTAAATACGACTAGCTTCCTGTGCTCGACGTGTGATGCGTCAATTGATGCAGGGGTGGTATATTCAGTGTGATTCATACAGACTCCTCAACTTCCTGATTTAACACAACATGCATCATGCTGATTATGGAGCAACACCCCACGACCACAATAAGTCATGCTTTTCTCTCTACAAACCTTTATGAAAGAGGACAGTGAAGTCGTCAGAATTGTTTATTTGCAAATTGTTTATTTTCAGAATTGTTACAACATTTATTAATCTCATCTATTTTTAGCATGTCAAAAGCAAAATATAAAACAATATAAGATCAAACACTGACCCAGGACAAATGAATGTCTCACAGCAGCAGATGATGCAATATGATTCACTCACATAGCAGAAAATTTACTCCGGGGAAAATGAAGTATGGGGTGTATATAAACACATTTTTCCAAGTCTGAATTATACATACATGAGAACAACAGCATATATAATCTTAAACAGTATTTTAATTTGATTCATCTTTATATTATGTATTTTATTGTTAACTGCTACACATTGTGTTACTATAATCACACACATTTAAATATGTGAGTGGTGAGTGGTGTAATCTAACTTGCAATCTCTTGCAAACTCAAAGGTTTGGTGGTTACGTAAGCTGCATACTGCAAATACAAAACTAAGCAAGATACAAGGCAAGTTTATTTATATAGCGCATTTTTAGCAACACTTTTCATTTATTAAACTCTGCCATTCAAATCAGTAATTTGTGTCATGGTCACATTACCAGAGTTTGTTGAAGGCGGACGGCTGAACATGTGATGAGCTCGCTGGAGCAGCTGTCTGAGATGAGCAGGAATATCTTCATGTCCATGAAGATAAACTAGAGGGTTGAGAGCACTGTTCAGACACACAAGTCCACGACTTATCTGATGAGCTATGTAGACTCCATTAAACCATTCATAGCATATCCCCTGTTTGGACAGACCTCTTGACCAGATGTTGAGGTTTTTCAGTACATGATAGGGGATGTAACAAACACAGAAGAGAAGAATCAAGATGAGCAATAAGCTCAAGCATCTCTGTTTCAGTACCTTGTCAATGGTATCTTTGCGGCAGAGAATGACGATCATATGTCCATAGCAACCCAGTGTGATGAGGAAGGGGATACAAAATCCTGTGAGTGTCCATCCAAGGCTGTAATTCAAGTAATTCTCAACATCGCTCTTAGTGGTGGTTTCATAGCATTTCTCAGACTTGTTTCCAAATGTCTTGATGTAGAACATGTCAGGGAGACTTTGAACACTCACCAACAGCCAAACCATGATTGAGATAGCCACAGACCGTGTGAACGTTAATCTTCCCATTGCTCTCATTGGATGGACAATGGCCAGGTACCTGTACACACTTATACAAGTAAGGAACCCAATGCTGCCATATAAATTCAGGTTGAAGCAGAATCTTGTTATCTTGCAGAATGTGTCTCCAAAGATCCATTTACTCCCCATACAATAGTACACCACCAGAAATGGGAGTGTGAGCAGGTACAAAATATCTGTGAGACCGAGATTGAGAACAAAAACGTTGATGTTCCCCAGTTTCTTCCAGTTGAGCTTCAAAGACTTCAATCCCCATCCATTAGCCGCCAGACCAACGATGAATACTAAGATGTAAACAGGAGGAAGGAATCTGCTCGTGAAGTCAAAGTTGATACACAAGGTCTTATTCATTGTTAGTGTAATTCGTTCTCTCTGTGAGTATCTGAAACAGAATCACAGCAGTTGCGATAAGACTTCCTCTTTTGAGCCTTGTCATCTGCATACTACATGCGATTCTGCACCTGCAAATGTACAGGAAATAGAAACTTAAACTTTCATTGGTGAAGTCGTTATAGAAAGTGAATCTGGGATCAAAAGCAGTGACACATTCGACTTCTCTGTCTTTATTTTTGTGAAGCCTCTGATAATACCTTTTGATAAATGGTAACTGAAGTTTTACTCTAGTTTAGTGTGTAGCACCATTTCTAACATGAGGATATTAAATATCTAAATTTAATCAATAAGAACGTAGCTATAATTTAATTCATCTCCAAGTCTGATCAAGCATTTCAAGCAAATATTAACTTACCCTGCATCGTCACTTAAATATGAGAGAGTCAGTAGGAAATGTTTACTACATTTCATTTCAGCACTTTAAATCAGAAAGGCCAAAGTTTTTAGCGACTGAAAAATGTTTCCCAGTACAGTGGGACAATATTTATGTGTCACGTAGCCAGCAGACATTTTAAAATGCATGATCATTTTACTCACTTTCAGTAAAGTCGTTATTTACCATTACTTGGGTAGATTCCACCAAGATACAGATTATTACCAAAATGAAATTTTAAAAAGTACTTTATGAATAAACTTTATAGACTGCACTCATTTAATGTGTGTTTTATGTTGGTGGATAACCACACTGGAGTGTGTGCTTCCTCTCTGCTGGGTTTTGCTTGGTTTACCACATCCTTTAGCAAAACAGGTTTATAGTAAGTGCGGGTAGATTGTATGATATGTTATTAGTAAAAAAAATGTTGTCATTAATAGCTTTTTTTAGGGTTATTTACATCATTTAGTAATGCTTTGTAGATCAGTAATAAACATTTTATTAATAACATTGTTTGCTGTTGATACACACCAACCAAACTATTGTACTAACTGGAAATTTGTTCTCCCTACTTTTTCTGTTTTGTGAAATATTATATGTATATATTGCACCTCAGGGACACTGTATAATTGCCAGCCTTATCCTTTTAAAACTGAAAACACAGGAAGTCACTATATAACTCACAGGCTGATTAATAGGTCTTCATACAGGGGGTTATGTAAAATCAATGATTCAGTCTTAGCTATTAAACTTTTGTGACACTGCTGAAGGTTAATATACACCAGTAATGTTTGGAAACACAATATCAAACTACTTGAACCTGCGGCTGATCCACTCTCTGTGGGTTTTTTCATTTTACAGCTAAATCTTTGCTAACTAACTGATCCTTTGTACTTCAGTCTCCTTCCGCAGACAGTGGCTGGGCAGCTGCAGACACAGCATGTTGCTCTTTGCTAAATACCACTAGCTTCCTGTGCTAGGCCTGTGGTGCGTCCGTTGATGCAAAGGTGATCTCAGTGAAGCTTGAACACTTAACCTCAAATAGTCAACTACTGGATGGATTGCAGTTTCATTTTGTACTGACATGACTCACAGAGGATGAACCCTACTGACCTTTGTGATCCCCTTTTTTCATACTTATTCAAAAGTCACGATAATTATTGAAAGAATTGTCCCCCATCACAATGAATTGTGATCCCTTTGTGAGCCACACTGTTTTTGTTTGTGATAAAACATATGCAGAACTAAAGATATTCCCATTAGGGTTAGGGTTAGGGTTAGGGTTAGCCTCAGCTGTACTTTGTGTTTAGTAGACTGCTCTCCCAAAACAGCCTTTTGTTACATTTGAGTGATATATGCCAAAGGTGATCATTTCCAAATGTAGGTTGGGACAGTTAAAAAAATAAAATAACTGGTAAAGTAACTATGGCTGTCCCTTAACAATAAACTCATGGTTATTATTGTAACCATGACGACAAAGGTCACAATAACTTTAAGGATGTAGCATGTTTTTGGTGCCTAAACCTAATACTGTGTCACATGATAAAACACCCCTATTTATTTGATAGTGATTTGTTGGTGATTTGTTAGAGTTTTGGAAAGCACAGATAAATGATATTCTGCTGATTATTAACTGTATAGGTGCCATATTAAAAAATTCTCATATGGTCAAATTATGTATTTGGCCATTTCATTTTGAGGGCTTGTTGGTTTAGTGCAAATAAAGCAAGGTTTATGTGAACACAGTCAACATCGTCAGCAGACTGTAGACTCTTTGTCCTGTTTAGCTTTATCCAAGCAGATTCAGTCATCTAAATTGCTATCCTCTTTTTACATTCATATAATTTTCTCTCTAAACTAGCAATGTGGCAGCATTATCTTACTGAAGTGACTTTCAAGTGCACTCTCATACACTGCAAACCATTATTAAATTCAGTTTTAGATTAATAAATGAATTCCCTGATCTGACTATTTGTCAATTATATTGTAATAGTTGTATGTCAGCCACAATTGATAAGGTCATATGGTAAAGAGCAAGCAGAAATGGACAAGATACACTTCTACACTACAATGATTTGTTCTTATGATGCTCAACCCATAAATGATTTAATTTGAATATGATAGAGGCCATGTTTCCCCTTGAGCAGCCTGTACTTCAAAATGTTTTCTTATGTTATGATGAGTAATAGGGTAAATGAACTGTGTTTGGTCTTGCAGTACACCCTGACGTCCACTAGATGGCAGGATGGCTTAAAAATGTTGTTTGGTCTGATCAACTTACAGTCTCTGCAAAGGCAGTAACAATATTTATCGATTTGGTTTAATTTTTCATAGCAAATACCCAAAGTGACATATGTGGTGCTTCATCTGATCTTAGCAGTTCATTAGCAAGGAGAAAAATGCAAATATTGATCAATAATGAAGCAAAATGTTTATGAAAGAGTAAAAGTACAGACTGACTCCAAACTGAGGTAAAGATAATGTGATGCATATGGTTAAAATGAAATGAAATAAAAAGGAAACTGTTTTTTTGTTTGTTTTTTTTATAAAGCAATGATGTAATATCGAAAGAAAAATATAAACAATGTAACATTGCAGGCCGTATGTAAAATATTGAAACATTTTTCAGTATACATAAAAGACACATTCAGAATTATTTACAGCAAAACAGAAAATAAAGCAATAAGTGCAACATCATCTCATTACAAACACACAAACAAAACTGTACAAGTTAAAAATTGCATTGCTCACTTCAGGAAATAATATCTGTCAACACAAAGGTTGGAATCATTAGATGGGTTACAAGTACATACTTTTATATTACTGAAATTTATTATTGACATATTTACAGATCAGTGGTGAAAATGTATCTCTAAAGCTACATTTCTGACCAAATTGACACCATGTTTGGATGACATCAAGTTAAGTCATAGTCTAGTTAGTTTTTTTTCTAGGTTTTCTCAAATAACACGAGAAAGAAAAATACATTTTTGTTTCTCCTGCAAATGGATATCTCAAAATGTTTTACAGCTTAATTGTCTGAAAACTGTAATTCTTTGTATTGGCCGATATACTGTTATGCAAAATAACAGTTTAAACAATTCCCAAAATGTTAAATCCAGTATTGGGATTATTTTTGAACCTGACCGTGTCCACATGAAATCTTCCATCCTGCTTTCTAACCAAGGAACTAATGAGCATTCACTGCATGAATCAGAACTGTCATTCAACATAAACATTTAGAAAAAGACAGCCATGCCTTTGTCACGTCACACTTTGTTCGCCTGTTCAAACAAATCTATTTCTCGACGCCAACAGGTGCAGAACTCTGCAGCAAGGTTGTTTTTTTAGCAGAAATATAACATATATCACACATTGCAAAATTTTTTGTTTCTCTGCACCTGATCCGTGTATCCTGGAGGACTGATTTTGAAACATAACCTTTGATTACATGTTCAGGTACCTGTGTATTTAAAGGAGGTTGTTGTTGCCCTCTGACCTCTGTGAGAAGCCACAGATCCTCACAGGAGGGACATTTGGATGCTGTTTCATAGTCAATGCTGAAAACTATAAACGTGATCATGCAAACTCTCAAAGAAGCCAAATCAGTGCACATCTTATTTTGAAACCAACTTGTTCCTTTTCTTGGTTTAATAACCTTTCATACTTATATATTGTCTTCCCTATCTCCCCTATCTTCCTATTTCCCTTTTCTTCTTGCTGTAAAGCACTTTGCAACTTCTGTTTTGAAAAGTGCTATGTAGTAAAGTTTGATTTGTATCATTTGCATCTTGGATAAGCTCAAAACACCAGTATATTGGCTTTCCAAGGTGCTGGAGTTGTGAATAAGTGCAGACAGAGGATGTGTGTGAAGATCAAGATTCACCCCACACACTCAATCACAGTTTTTTTTTTTAAATCTACAATGTCATTTTCTCTTTCAAAGTCCATTGAGAATGCCTATTTGGATCCACCTGGTGATACATCAAGTTTCTCTCAATGTCCGTTCCACATGTGTGGCAAGTTTCAGAGATGAAGAATCAGTCAGTGAAGTCTGACATGTTATCAGTGAATCAAGGCCGGTATCCCCAAAGAGCAGGGTTAGTGTACGGTGCGTAGGGGCAGTTGTTATTGCAGACACACGAGTGGATCATCATCACAGCTCGCTGTAGCAGTCTGCCGGTCGGGCAGCGGAAGGTCACCTCAGCAGTGGTGGTGTGGTAAGGCATGCAGCAGCGGGAGTTGGTACACTGTCCACAGTACCGGAGCTGGTAGGTACGAGTGCTGTAGCAGCCCTGGTGAACGAGCCGAATGGGCCCCGGTGACGCGTAGCTGGCCTTGCACTGTCCCTGCTGTCCCCACTGGAAAAAGAGGATGCAAGAACACACACACACACACACACATACACACACACACACACACACACACACACACACACACACACACACAGTTAATGAAAAGTCACTTTTTTAGACATCAAAGAACATTTATTTATTTATTTTACATAAGACTCCATAATACTTTTGACCTGCAATTGACCATAATATAAACACATCTGAGCTACAGAGTTGCTAAAGAGGAAGGTAGGGTTAGGGTTAGATATATATTTTAAATTGGACATTGTTTATATCCATGCTATTTGCAGTCTTTTCTGCTTCTGTTAGCACATTGCTATGTTTGGTGGTGTGTTACTGCCACCAGCTGTTGATCAGAGGAAAAGCATGAAGCAGGCAGGGTTGTTGATCAGATCACCTGCATGCTTATAAGAATTCAGGATAAAGAGTAGGAACAGTGATCCATAGCACTACTAGTGGTCAAAAACTCCACATGATACCTTTAATTTTATATTTAGTTGTGCACATCAGCTCTGAGTTTGAGAAATATTTTAAAAATTGCATTGTTTTAACTTCACCACAATCACATAAACACATATTTTTGCTTACTCCTTGTTGTATCTAGTCATGCAGATAGTTGTATTATGCAGATGTGTGTATATAATAATCTCTGAAAACATTGTTTGTGTTTTGTGTCATTGTGTTATATTTATGATTTTAGAGACTAATATTCAAAAAAAGCTGCACAAACAAAAAACATTTTCTATGTCCCATGACTGGACATGTAAGGGACATAATAGACAGGCAGTAGAAGCAAGGCTCACCATGGGTTTCCTCGGACCAGGCAGGACTTTATGGCAAGGCCTCACTTTGCAAAGTCGAGTCTCCATTTGCAGCTTGCAGGCTGGATTCTGATTAGAAACCCGTGTGGAGACCCCAGCCCCACAACTCTGGGAACAGGCACTCCACTTGGTGCTTTGCTCTATACAGGTGGGAGTATGTGGGACCAGTTTGTTTAGATGGTGATCCCTTGGGAGACTTGGCCACAGCCTGCTGGGTCTCATGGCTAGAGGAAAGAATTAAATAAGATAAGAAATGAATGAGAACTAAATTCAGACAATGAACTCATTCACCTCAGTGATTCACTTCCAGTAGTGATTCACTTCCATCTGATTGTTTGAATTTTTGTGAATTATACAAATTCAAAGTATTGGATTGAGTTGTAAGCTTTTGTTCCACCCAAAACTAATATGCATAAGTCATAATAATCAGCTGATCTTCAGGCATGACATAGCAGGTTCTGTATCCAAGAACAAAATGTTCCATCCCTGTTCTCATAACGTAGTTTGACTCAGACATTGTTTGGAATTCCACATGTTTTTAAAGTGGCTTCATGTCCCTAAAGCCCATTCTCTTTCTGTCTCTCTCTCTCTCTCTCTTTCTCTCATACACACACACGCACGCACATGCACACACAAATTACCCTTTTAATGGAGTAATGTAATGTCCACATGGCTTCATGTGTTTAATTTTTGCACAGATGTGGTTGTTGTTATGAACTAGGGACCTTGGTAACTGTGCAACAAGCAAAAATGTTTTGACTTTTCCAAAGAAATGTGAGTTATATTTGGACTTTGGGAGTTTTCCTTTTGGCTAGACACACCCCACTTTAATTCAAAATGTTGCAGTAAAAACTTCCAGACATGACCACCAGTGACAAACCTCATATAAATGAAGTATTATGTTGCCATACAAACTGGTAATCACTGAGCAACAATTGTAATTGGGGAATCCAGTGACATATGGTGATTTATGGCATCAGGATTAACTTTAATGGAGTAGTTTGTGATTTTGGGAAATGCACTCACTTCCTTTTGTGGTGGGGGTCTTATACAAGAGTTATATCAATCTTCTCATGACAAAAAAAGGGAATTAACTTATTTACTTAAATGTCAAGCTATTCCTTTAAACTCTACTCTCTACTGCTGCTAGTAATCTCCTTTCAAACACAAATAAACACTTGCATGAGAGAACTTTGTGTTCCTCCTTTTAAGGGTTCCACCTGTGGATTTTACCTGTGATGGCATCTTGAATGACTGTGTTCTCAAGGTTTTCACACACCCATTCCTTGCAGCACTTCCCCGGTAGCCGGACAAATTGTGGATTAGGACAATCCGGGGTGGGGAGACGGCCGGTCAGGGGACAAGCTGGCACACATACCACCCCTCCACCTCTACAGTGGCAGTAGGTGTCACAGGAGGGTTGAAAGGACTGGCCCTCCTGGTAAGTGATGCCGTTGACCTCACAGCCCAGATCCTCCTGACCTGTAGGATACACAGCACAGACACCGCGTTAACTTCCTCAACCACTCCTGCACCTTGGATTGATGTGGGAAACTTAATCAGGAAGTGAGAGGATCTTGTTTGGTGAGGAGAGGGGGGGAGGTGGATGGATGCAGGGGGACACAGTATAGGAAAATGAGAGAGAGGACACAGGAGCGGCTGTCCCTGCCAATGGTTATGTAGTTTTATAGGAAAACAGGCTTCTCTACTGAGAAAACTGAGTCTGTTTTTCAAGCCATGAGTGTTCTCTCTGCAATCTATCATGCTCAAAGGGTAGTCATTAGAGTAAAATGTGTCAACAGCAGCTCTGGAAATAGCAGTCCCGCTCGGCTGAGCAGACTCTAAACATTAACTGTCTGTTTGTGCCGCTCATGCACGCTGACTGAGGCTCTATCACGTCCTCCACTCTGTCTCACCCACACAGACATGGGCCTGCTTGTTTGCTCGTTAGAAGAGGCACTCACCGACACACTCCCCAGGGTTCCCAGGGAAGCTGGCACTGTAGTCACACTGCAGTCCTCTCTGGCTGTCGCAGGGAAACATCTCGGTGCAGGGTTCGCCTCGTTGCCGGGCACACACCTGGCAGCATCGGCAGCCATCCAGCACCAACGGGACTCCTGTGGGACACTGGGGGACAGGACCGGGGCAAAGGCAGGGCCTGTCACACAGCTGGCACAACACCTGCAGGGACAGGACAAGTTAGATATGCGTATTATGTGAAGGAGTACACAAAATATTATTGGTATTTTCTGACGTATGCTGCACATCAGTATCCAACACTGTCAAGCCACATCACTGTTTTCAATTAGCCCTCATGTATCTGACAGAGCCAACACACAGATCATCAAATATAGCCCTCCATGTGTTTTATAGATAATCCTCCTCTACTGTAAATCTATAAACATACATACAGTATACACAACAAGTACAGTATAGATTATTTATTTACTGTTTATCAGCTTTAAAACAACGAGCAAGATGATAATGAAGAAGAAAAAAGTGTTTCCTTGAACTTGGTGTCTTAAGAGTTACAGCACCAGTCAGAAGTTTGGACACACCTTCCTGAATGTGAAAGTGTGTACAAACTTTTGACTGGTGCTGCATGTAAACATGATTATGAGTAATCAAGTATATTTTTGGCCTGAAATGTAATGAATCAGCATCAATTCAGCAATAAATCCATCATTCAAGTCATTATTTCATAAAAAATGAAGAAAATCTCTAGTTCCAACCTCTCAATTGTGAGGATTTCCTATTTTTTAATAATATATTTGGGTCTGGTTGAACAAAGTAAGACATAGGTGATCAAATCATCAAATGTCTTGTTTTGTTCAACCAAATCCAAAGATATTATTTTCATTATTCCTTGTTTGGTTTATCAAATGTCAAAAATCACAAAAAAAAACTAACAAGGAATCCATTAATCAAGAAAACAATTGGCAGATTAATTGATCATGAAAACAGTCATTAGTTGCAGCACTACCTTTTTTTAAATATCATATTTGCATATCTTGAACACAGATCTGCCTGTAAACCTATTTCTGTCAAGATATGATGGCTATGATCACTTCCTTTCAAATCAAGACAAGCACATCACCTCTCATCTGGCACACACATGAAATAACTGTCATTAATGATGAATTGACCACACTAAGGCTCTGTTTCTATCATCTCTCCCACAATATTGAGCAATCTAGTAACAATAAAATGAGCCAAGAAAAATCACAGCTTCATTGTTTGAATAATCTCATTCAGAAGTAACTAGTATAAACAAGCAGGAACAGGCCTCACCTGTGTAGCCACACACAGCAGCACAGCCAAAGCTATCACACAGTCCATGGGGGCGAGCTCAGTCCGTCTCTCTAAACCTGTGTGACGATGTGGTGCTAACAGTGCAGCTGTTTGCTAACTGCTCATTCTTGCGCCTGCTGACATTTATAAAGTCTGGACTCTGATGTCACGGGCTGACTACCGTGTAAACAGCCACTGGAGCAGCATCAGAAATGTTTCACATTCCTCCTCCCTGCTGCCCATTTCCACTTCCAGACACACACACACATACACTAGCCCCCCTCCAACTTCACTCTTTCCCCTCTTTTTCCTCTCCTCCCTCTCTTTCCAGTCTTGTGGCGTTCTAAGTTTACACAGCTTAACATGAGCTGAGGGGAGAAAAATACATAAACCCAGTTGTCTATAAGTCAAACAACCTCCAGGGCTTTTGTGGTGACGACTCAGAGTTAAGTTGGTGAGATTTTATCTCACTGATGTTTTTGCAAGCTGCTGCTTCACTGTATGGTCAGTCAGATATAGTAGCTGATCTTTTGAAAGGACGAATATAAAGCAGATATTTCCACTATTTAATTTTTTCATCCCGAGACCTAAAATACTTCTGAAGCCAGACTTAAAAGAGATTTAATCCTCCTCTTCCCTGTGGTTTCCCTGGTGTTAGGGCAGCATGTCTGAGGTTGGCATGAACTTGAATCATGGTGATCTCTTGTATTGTGAGAGGAAAGCTTTCCAATGAAGGGAATTCAAATAGGGACCTGGAAACAAACTGAGCTGCTTCATTACTGAATAGTTACTGCAGAGGCAGCAGTGCAGACAATGAGACTGATTCAGCTCAGGATTTACAGTGCACGCTGTAAACTGTCATCTTCATTAAACCATTCAGTATGTTTGTTGCTGTTGTGATTATCCAAAAGAGGCTGTGCGAGGTTGAGCTCTGGCATGTTTTGATTTGAATGCTAATGCTCACAATGGCAATATTAAAATGCTGATGATTAGCATGTATAACATTTACTGTGTTCACCATAGTCTAAGCATGCTAACATTTGCTAATTAGCTCTGAACACAAAGTACAGGTAAGCCTGGAGCCCTCAAAGTCCTGTCTCATGAGCAGTCAGCATAAGGTCAAAAAATGTAATCTCTCAGGGTTTAGGAAGTTATTTGTTGACCATTTTTGGCAAACTAAACTTTTGACCTGATGGTAGGTCTTTCGCTAGAGGAAAAAGGAAAGGACTATCTACAATTCATCCTGAGGGGGAAAAGAATGGCTGTACCAAATTTAATTAAAAATCCATTCAATAGTTGTCGAGACACTTTATTCAAAACCTTAAAAATGAACCTTGAGGTAGTGCTTGAGGAGAAAAGTCCAATAATCATCACAGTCAGGAGGCTTCATCCTCTGGAGAACAAAAATGTCTGTACCTAATTTTACAGCAATGTAAGAGTCGTTGTTGAGAAATTTGAGTCTGGATCAAAGTCTTGGACAAACAGACTGATCGACATTGCCGTCCATAGAGCCAAAAATGTCCACGCAAAGAGATAAATGAAGCATATTACAGTGATGCTGTCAACTACAATGTGCTTGAATATAAACACAAGAAAAGTAAAAAGGATTGCAGTCACTTAAACAGGATTTAAGCTATTCATGATCAAAGGAATTCCATCAAAAGCAACACCAGATTTCTGCATTTCAACATTTCAGCCGTTTGTTTCAGAGCTACGTTGGGTGGTAAAGACATGGTAGTTATAAATAGAAGGAGACAGACAGAAAGATAGAGAAAAGAGGAAAGTATGTGTGTCCTGGCAGGTGGCCTCCAGGTGGCCAGCTAGTCTAGATGTCCTGCAAGGCCTCAGTTTCAGCTTTCTCTGAAAACTATTCTTTCCTGGCCACCTCTACATGTGTTTTCCGTGCTCTCCAAGAATGACTGAAGCTGGAAGGATTGTATTATGACATACCGTAGTTTGTAGAGAGGACCTCGTACCATAGTAAATGACAAATAAAGCTCACTGAAGCTGTCTTAGATTATTATTTTCAGTGTTTAAAGTTCTGAATGTTACATCCAATACAACAAGATCTTGACTGATCTTAAACATACTTGATAGGACACATTGCATGAATACTGTTGTAGACTGACTATGCTTGTCTATGATCAACTGCTGTGTGAAAAGGATATAGACAAGTCATAACATCAACAACTGCAGCCAGTATCAGTCACAGTGAAATCATATCTGCCAATGCAAACCTAGAGAGGCAGAGAAGGCTCGACTCATTTTCCCAGAAAGCTCACAGATGTTTGAAAGCTCCCAGACAGTAAAGTATCACTCTAACACTAGACACTTCTCTGTTGAAGAAACCCCAAACTCCTGTACAATGAGCCCCTTTCAGTCTTGAGTGAATATTGTTTTGGTATGTGATGGTATGTAGGAAAATCCCACTGGATCCCTTGTTGATTCATGCATGCATAAAACTGCATGGCAAAGTAAGGAAAATATTATTTGTCCTGTAAATGTTAGGAAAGAATGCATTGATCTAAGTGCAGAGAGGAAAGAAAACCGCTCCACCAAATCTGTCACTTCGGAGCAAAAATGTGGAAGTAGCACGTAATACACTGTCGAGTCAGGCTGCTATCAAGATACTCTGAGGTGACACTCTGCTGAAGGTATGCAGAGCTTAAATTACATTTACAGATGTGAAAACTTGTTGTTGTGCTCTGATATGCTTAGATTCAATTCACAGTGAAATCAAACAGTAACATTTCACTTAATGAAAATCCAGAGGCTGCCACAAGGGGGAGGAACAAATATCAATTTCAGACTCTATAGTTGACATATTTTTCTGTAATTTGTTGAAATTGCTGACATCCACCAAGTAAAATCACTGATAGATATTAGAAGTTGTTAAAAATAAATCAGACTAGGACCACATGGATCTAATTAGCGTTTGAGACTTATTCAAGTCCAGTTGTTATAACCAACTTGGGAGGTGATATAAGACGCATGATCGCCAGATGTTGAAAGGGTGTAATGCTTCCGTCTGTCCAAGACATGACATAATCTTTACGCTAACAAATTCCCTAATTGTAACGGTGCCAGTCAGAGGTCTGTTAGTCAGTGGTCTGTTCCTGTAATAACAGCAGCGGCTAAAGTTATACTGAGATTTCTTCCATGAGAAAGACAGAAATAATTACCCCTTGTCTCAAGCGACAGGGTCAATTTCACCATATTCAGTCAGGCATAAGGTGCTCTCTCTAAATGCTCTGCATGATCTGAAACCTTTGTCTCTCTCATAGGTTCATAAATTCATTCTTGTTTTTCTGTTTTCAGCTTGGTAACTGTTACTATTGTGAGCAGAGTTTACAAGTTATTTGTCTTCTGGAGCTTTTGGCAGTTAAACAGTGGTATTAAATCACATCTGGTTACTAGAGGTTGTTTTTTTCAAGCGTTTCTTTCATGCCTACAATCTACGGTAAAGGTCTGCTTTCATTTGATCCACGCTGACTCATCACTTCACTCATCACTTTGGGACCCCCTTCATTTTTTTTAAAAACACCAAGTCTGTGTTGATTTGTTTCTTTTAATTCTCTGGCACCCGTTGTGTAGGCCTAATCTCCACAGACAGCTCTCACAAATCTTCTGTGGTTTATGTGCTGTGAACTTATTAATGGTATCTGTAGTGACTGATCGAGGACAACTGTGACTATGAGCTTCCTGGTTTCTGTGTAGGCACATTTTTTCCAGTGAGTTTCTGATACAGTATCAGACAGCTTGGCAAAGACAGTTTAGCTGGTCGTCTTAGCTCCTCAGGAGATGCTACTGACAGACTGATGATAGTGATTATAGTATAGAGGTTGGAGTCTGTGTGGATTAAAGAGACTAAAAGCTTCAGTACTACTTTTGAGGTGTTGCTTTTGATATTCATCACAAGTAAGAGTCAACAGCCATGCTAACAGCTCTGTAAAGCTCTGTTTGGCAAATGATTTTGACTTGATAATGATGCAACAGGAAATATTAGAGGATCACCAATGTTATTACAATTACTCCAGATGGAAATATGAATATCTGTGCCTAATTTCATGGCAACCAATCCAATGAAATTCAATCTAATGTAAACTCATCTCATCTCATCATATGATACGATACAATACAATACGATGCAATACAATGTCATTAATTTTGCAGGTATTTGGTGATTAAAATGATTAAAAAGTGAATTAAATTAATCCTGAAGGGAACATGAGTAGCCTTTTCAAATTCAGGGCAAGCCATCTAAAAATATCCACATAAAACACTAATGTGAACCTCATGGTGGCACTACAGGAAATTTGGTACAAAATTTAATGTCAGTCCATCCACAGCCAGTGAATTAAATATTTCAGTCTGGGCCAAACTAGTAAACTTATATAACATGTTTAAATGTGTGTGTCTGATTTATCTATGGAGTTGATTTTTTGGCCAAATAACATTCAACAAGCTCTTGGTCAGTGCTTTCTCCGACAAGAGCATTTTCGTACCCCCAACATTTTGACCTCAGCGTGCCCAGACAATATTCAAGTCTGCCAGTTTGTGGGTTTGGGTGGTGCCTGAGTGTGACCCAGTGTAAGCACACAGTGGTCCGTAACAGCCACAAATAATACTCAAATCTTCTCACAGGACAATATTTGACACATAACACACAGGGCAGCTCCAAATGCACTTGGTAATTAGTGTCTGAGGTTTTGGCAGCATGTGTCGCTGAAAGTTTTCCGGTCATCGGCAGGTTGGCTCTGCCAGATCTGCAGGTATCCTCTCAGTGAAGAAGGCAGATTAGTCATGACTGCTGGAACAGTCAGAAATAGCAAAAAACATGCAAGTGAGCCAACTCTGAAGCCTTAAGTCAAAAAGCATGTGTGTGTGTGCTGTTGTCTGTTCATGCTGTTGATGTACTCAGTTATACTGACTCATTATTCCAGTAAGGTTTTTGGATATGTGGTGTCATGACGGGACGGGCATCACTGGATCACCACCACACCCTGTAGAGGTCACAGACGGAGCCGTCCTCCATTCAAAACACAATAAACACCCAAAGTGGACTGTGTCTGCTCTGTCTGCTTCGCTTCCGTCTTTCCCTTAGGAGTCTCCTTCAACACACCTCAGAGTCAAATAGTTTCCTCTTGCAGCGACTGTAGATAATGTCGTCTTTGATTAATATTGGCTTGTGAGTTCAAGTTAGATCTGTCATGTAAATAAGAAGTTTTGAGTCGTCCATTACTCAAAAATTATAATTTCTTCGTGTTACTTCAGCTGGATGTTTTAGCTTTACTTTGCTTAATGATGAATGTGCAGATTGACACTAGAGGGATGTTTTTACATTCATCTGCTAAAGAGGGAAAAATAATTATGAGTACGATTTGTGGACTTCACAAGTGGTTTGGAGCCAATCGTGGTCCAGGAAGCAACAAGTGAGACAGAGAAGGAGTAGACGTAATTTGAATAATTTCTAACGAGTTGATTGAACATTTTTGGTCGGGACATAAATTATTATGCAAGGTAAACTATTTTTTAATATATTTTAAAACATGACTGAACAGGGCCCTTAAGTCATCCATTTTCCTACAAGACACCGGTGTGTATCTGGGCGGTAGCCTGCAAAGCAGAGTAAGAGCCTTTTTAAACATCTTGGTCATAAAACTTTTAATAGGGAGGAAAATACAAAGATGAAGAGCTAAATGTTCAAGCAGATGGAAAGTTTGTCTAACATTTACATAACATACTAAGCAGCAGTTAAAGTACCTCAGATGTCCAGGTGTTTCCTCTGAAATTCATTCTTGTGAAACTACAGAGGAAATACTACAGGTGCACCTCTGTTATGTTACGTAATACACATATTCAATTGTAATGAGTCATTTAAATATTTCCAAAATATGGAACTGAGACATGATTTAATTCCACCTAACCGCTCAGCCAGAGACTAAATACAGTAATTACCTAAATTCCTCACTAAAAGCCTAAAAATGTCCTAGGACTGAATTGAAAACCACAAAATGAAGCTTGTCAGAGGAAGTTTTTTTCTTTTTCATTAAAGATCTGATTGTGTAAGGCTTTTTTTTTGCATGTGTTTAATAATGCTTCTATAATATGATTCATGTGTCGAGATGTGGTCCAGATGTAAGCAGCTGTAGCAGAAGACACGCACAGACACACACATAGACACACAGACACACACACACACACACACACACACACACACACACACACACACACACACACACACACACACACACACACACACACACACACACACACACCAGGGCTCTTCTAACATGTATAACTCTTGCAACAGTCAAAATGTTTTTCCTAAAATGACACCTAAAATTCCCGGCATTCCTGCTCGATGTGTGAAAATTCCACAGTGTTCCCACAGGAACACCCAGAGCCGACGATGAGGACGTCGTCCTGACCAAAGGTCGCCTCATGACGTACACGGGGTCGAGGTCACTGCCGTGTCTACAGCGACAAAAGAAAAGCACAGAGGGTCCAGACACTGATTCACACCCGCTCATCATGACAGCTGCACTGACCGATGTATCAGCGGAGGTAGAAACAACTATCTGTACAGCATCACATGTTGTATCATAAACCGAGGGATGGATGATAACTTACTCAAAGGAAACAGGAGCCTTAAAGAGACAGGAGATAAAATGCCCTCTTTCACACAGAGGCTGAACTGAGGGTCTACATAAAGAGCCAATATAACAGAGGTGTCAAACTCATTTTCATTTAAGGGCTACATACAGACCAATCTGATCTCATGTGGGCCGGATCATTAAAAAGATGGAAGGAAGGAAGGCAGGAAGGAAGGAAGGAAGGAAGGAAGGAAGGAAGGAAGGAAGGAAGGAAATAAGAAGCGAAGGAAGGAAAGACAGACAGTGAAGGACGGACAGACAGACAGAAGGAAGGGAGGGAGGAAGGAAGGAAGGAACGAAGTAAGGAAAAAAGGAAGGGAGGAAGGACAGGTGGAAGGAAGGACAGAAGGAAGAAAGGAACGAAGGAATGAAGAAAGGAAAAAGGAAGGGAGGAAGGACAGGTGGAAGGAAGGACAGAGGGAAGAAAGGAAGGAAGGAAGGAAGGAAGGAAAAAAGGAAGGTAGGAAGGACAGATGGAAGGAAGGAAGGAAGGAAGGAAGGAAGGAAGGTGGGAAGGAAAAGAACACAGGATGGCAAGTGGGCCGGATCGCACCCCTCGGTGGGCCGTATCTGGCCCGCGAGCCGCATGTTTGACGCCCCTGCAATATAAGATGAATAAGGAGTTTTTTTTATTGTAAATCATGCAAAGATGCAAAGATATTCAAGTAGAACTCCAAAATACAAATCTGGAAATGTACGTATGTTCCCTTTATGCTGTATGGTTTCACGGGTGAGTTTGGTTTGGACTCAAATTATAGTGCTAAAAAGCCTCCTCCTTATAAAAGTTAAATAGGATTTTTTTTTCCTCCCATTCTTCTCACTTATATTTATATTTTCAGTGGAGAGTTTTTGTTTGTCTTTATAGAGACCGTATTCAGAGTTAGGACTTGCTGTTGTTGATGTGTTATTGACTTGACCCTTACTTTGGATTTTATTATATCATCCTCACCATTACATAAACTTCTTCTTTTTTTTTTTCTTTTTTTTTTTGTCCTAGCTTGAGTTCAGGAGGTGTTTATGGAGAGCTGCAGCAGCAACACAGAGTTGAAATAGCCTCCTGCACTCGTGGACACACCTAAACCAACAACACATCCATTTCTGGCTTCAGTTACTAAAAATAAATGGCAACAAATAAATAAGGAACAAGGACTCAACTCATGTAGGCAACCACTTCCTACCAGGGTACACAGTGTCAATATTTTTAGCTGCGATCGTGCACTAACTTCAGGTAAAGGAAAGATATATTCTGCAGACAGCTGGAGACACCTGAGACACAGGAAGACCACTGAGGATTTTTTAATCATGCAAGCCTCTTCTGGTAAACTTAATGAAGACAGGATGTAATTGCAGACTATTTATGCAGCCTGCTTTCTGGTGATGTCTACTGAGAATAACAGCAAATGACACATGACTCATGAGGGAATGTTGGAAGAACATTTCCTCTAATTTAGGAGGAATTCTGCTGACATTTACGGGATTGATCAGTTTATCTGCTTTCTGGGAAGCAGGGGGCCACATCACAGACCTGATTCTTTTGTGTTAAATTTTCTAATTAGTTTCTAGAGACCCATACCAATAACATTTTGAGTGCAGCGCAGTGATCATGAGCTTTAAAAGATTGACCACAGCTGAACTGAGATAAACAGCGCGTGTTAGACACAACACAGCATTGTAGAGCTAAATTATAAGGTGAAATGGTTCAATGATGGCATGATGTCACCGCTGCCAACGCGTGGGAGTAGTCTGGACGTGCTGTTGTTTTCCCACCGTTCATTTGGAAACAGTCAAGCATGCATTGTGACTTTTCACAATGTTTGTTAGATTTTTTTTTTTAGTTCAATTTCGGGTAAATGGTTTACCATGTTTAGAGATGTGTTTAAAAACGTTTTTAAAAGCCTGGTTTCTTAAAATTACAGATGTAGCGTTCTGCCATCCATCCATGAGTTATTATCCACAATGAAGAAAGATGATGAGGGTGAGCTGGCACAAACATGGCATCTGACTCTGACGCTGCCTCTTTCATCTACTCAGTCTGTTCCCAGTTATCTTCTATTGACGTAAAAGAAGCACAACTCCAAATCAAAGACTTCTGGATTCTTTTACTCGAGTATCTAAGTATCAGCAGCAAACTTAAAGTATCGAAAGTGAGAGTACTTGTTAGTTTGAATGGCCTCTTTCAGATTGTTATATTGTTATTATACATTATATATATCACTATGATTGTAATAAGCATGTTGATGTGGTAGCTGTTAGGGGCGGTTCTCACTTAAGTATTTAAACTATACTTAAGGATAGTTGCTTCCTATGTTAAAATGATCACATGTTATATAATGTAAAATCTCTATGTGTAAAATAACTAAAGCTGTCCAATAAATATAGCAGAAAAGAAGTGAAGAGAAAGGTTAATGTGTGTAAATGAGCTACACCTTTCTAATTTATTGGAATGTATAAGGACATGTTCTCAGGAAAGTGACAATGGATGCTCATGAAGGACCAGGAGGACTGTCCTTCACCACACGAACTGTGTCCTTCGGAAATACCAATTTTGTATTTTTGTGCTGTTGATCCTGATGGAAAATGCCTTTCCCAAACAAAATTTAAAAAAATATATATATATATAGCAGAAAAGGTGCAACATGTCCTGATATTCAGTGACTTTGAAGAATAAAAGTAGCACAAAATAGAAATATTTAAGTAAAAAGTACCTCAGCATTGTACTGTAACACAGTTTTTTGGTACTCATAGAGGAAAGCAGGAACAGAAACTCTGACCAATATTCTTTCGATTATTGTAATGAAGCTGCACGATGTTGAATGAAATAAGCTTCCCTCCAAATAATACGACCAAAGAACACTGAAACTGTGAATTCTTCATAAGACATGCAGTCCTGTTTGTTGCAGTTTGGGCTCCACATGGTAGACCCTTTGGAGATAACGTTACTTTTTCTGGTTGCATATAATGATTTGGTTTTTGCAGGATTAATGCTTTGATATTTGAAGTTTTTTACGAATAGCAGCAGAGTGGTCCTCCTTCAGCATGGATGAGGAGTCTGCTCCTGTGAGACAGTACGGAGGGTTTGAAGGTTTAAACATGCACATACAGCTCCTGAATAAGACCCTCTTTTTTAATGTGATAAGAGAGACCTCCAGTGGCCAAATAAGGGTAGTTTCATTATAGCTGCTTGACCTCAACCATGAACACTGTTACTGATTATTATTTTTTTATCAGTGTTTTCCTTATCAGCAATTACATTTCATGATATGTTATCTACTTTTGCAAAGTCATCTAACACTGTCCCCTTTAACATCAGCTTACATGAACCGAGACATTGTTGTCCATGAACTTTGACATATTTAAAACAATTATTAACACACATGATTGTCTTCCCTCTTTCATGGCAGACATTTTCATAGCATGACCTTTAGCTCAGGTTTAATTAATAACATTTATAATCATTTTATTACGTTCAGGTGTTACACGGTTCAGTTAACCTCAGATGTTTTTGCTTCTTTGAGGATCTAACGTGTAGATTGTAAATCAAGAAGTGGAGCCAAAACATCTTAGTTGATCTTTATATATACAGTCTGTGGTCCAGGCCTAAATGATGGCTTTTGCCTTCTTATGCTTTTAAAAAAAAATTATATGTAGTTTAAAAAGTATAATGGGTATGCTTTCAAAAATAATACCATGACTAGTTTCTCTTTATTAATAACTTCATATAAAGTTAAACTTAAATTAAATCAGTGTTATAGTTGTGAGCAGCTTTGTCTTTAAAGCAGCAGCAGTTCTCCTCAGTGCACCTGCACACAGTTGTTCAGGTACTCAATTCAATTCAATTCAAATTCAAAAACACTTTATTTGTCCCAGAGGGGCAATTTAAAAGGCATGAGGAGCAGCACCATTACAAAAAGGACAAACAGAATATCAACAATATAAACTCATAGCTCAACACTCGGCAGGTCGGTTGTTGTTGTTCCTCCATCTTGTTCTTCTTCTGTGGTTTTTGGCGTCTCAGCTGCTTCTGTCTCTTCGTATAATCCCAAACTGACTCTATGATGTTGAGATCAGGACAAACCATCTGTAACAGGACTCCTTGTTCTTCTTGTCACTGAAGATAGTTCTTTATGATTTTATGGGGTGGACAAAATATAAGAAACACCTCTCAGATTAACACAGTATAGCCTCAAAACTACAACCTCCAAAATGTTGCACGGTACTGTTTTATACATTTCTTTCTTTTAAATTCAGGAGTTTTTAGGGAAAGTTGTACAGGAAGTTTACACATGGTGGGTATTGTGACTGTTTCCAATATGATACAGCCTATTTAAAGAAATGAACTCACCGATAACTAGTAGTTCCCCTCAACTCTATAAAGAGTTTAAATGTCTTTTAACTCAAACACTTTTGATTTAATCTCACTGCTCTAATCAGCATAGTTTTCAGCAAAAAAAAGGTTGTGACTAGCTGGTGAAAGTAGTGAATTAAACATTTAGCAGCTAAAGAGACCGTCGATATTTCCCTCTGGATTTGGTGGAGACAAAAACAGAGTTAAAGGAGAGTGAAATTGGATTTACATTCATCAGGTGAACAGAAACACGACACCAAATGACTAGGCCTAAGATTAGATTGGATTAGATTTCTTTATTTGTACCCGCAGGTAAATTTGGCTCGCTGTGAGAGACATTCATTCAAAACAATACAATAAAATGAAAACAGTAAAATAGCTACACAATTCATCATCATCCCCATCATCATTCCATGCTGCCTCATAAAGTGCATTATATATGTAGGGTGGCTACCCTCAAAGTGCATGGCATAAAGTGCATAAGTGCACTCATCATCATCATCATCATCAACTCCACAACCATCATCAAGGGATCACTAGTTCTTATTAAGATGTATGATGGCTGCAGGGACAAAGCTAGACCTGTGCCTTTTAGTTTTGGTCCTAGGTACGGTGTACCTGCGGCCAGATGGGAGGAGCAGGAAGTCACTATAGAGGGGGTGAGACCTGTCCCCTAAGATGGAACCAGTGAGCCGCTGCAGCTGTCTTATATATACAGGGCTTCTGGGCTAGGCTGTGTCTCACTGAGATCAATGCATCAATGCTGCTGCTTGATGTGTGAATAAGCAATGCAAATCCTCAGGTGTGAAAATTGATTACAGGTTTAAATTTGACCACCTTTAAGTCATAAAAAGGATATATAAGTAGTAATTTGCATTTCTCTCACAGATGTCCTCCATCCCCCTTTCTTCCCTCCTTCTTTCCTTCCCTCCTTCCTCCCTCCTTTCCTTCCTTCTTCCTTCTTTCCTTTCCTCCCTTCCTCCCTCCATTCCTTCCTTCCTTCCTTCCTTCCTCCCTTCCTCCCGTCCTTCTTCACTCCCTCCCTCCTTCTCTCTTTCTTTCCTCTGTCCTTTTCCTTTCCTCCCTTCTTCCTTCCCTCCTTCCTTCCTCCCTCCCTCCTTTCCTTCCTTCTTCCTTCTTTCCTTTCCTCCCTTCTTCCCCCCTTTCCTTCCTTCTTCCTTTCTCCCTTTCTCCCTCCTTTCCTTCCTTCTTTCCTTTCCTTTCCTTTCCTTTCCTTTCCTCCCTTCCTCCCTCCTTTCCTTCCTTCTTCCTTCCTTCCTCCCTTCCTTCCTTCCTTCCTTGACTCGAGGACAACAGGAGGGTTAATGTATAAAATAATAATTAGAAGGTTGTTTGTATTTATAGCCTTGTATAAAAACCACAGCTGTGATTAACGGGAAAATCCAAAACATCAAATAGAAGACCCACCAGAGCGAGCGTCCTCCTGCTGTACGCTGCTCTGATCTGATAGAGGCTGAAAAGCGTTTGAAAGCCGAACCCATCCCACCAACGTGACCACCGAGAAATCAATACAGTGCTGTAGATCAAAAGAGAGACGGGTGAATAATCTGCCTTTGATATGTTGGAGGTTGAAAGGAAAACGCTGGGCCTCATGAACTAAAATACGTTTCAGGTGTTTGGTATTGGTTACTTTTATTTTGGAGGATCCTATGTCCTCCCGAGTCAAATTGACCCGTCTGTTTCTTCTTTCCTCCCTCCCTCCTACCTTCCTTCCTACCTTTTTTCCTCCCCTCCTTTCCTTCCTTCTTCCTCCCTTCCATCCTTCCTCTGGTTTAATGTTACCTTCTACACATTTATAGTTAACCTTTGTGTCGTCCTCCCTTCCTTTCTCCCTCCTTCTTTCTTCCTCCCTTCCATCCTTCCTTTCTTCCTTCCTTCCATCCTTCCTCCCTCCTTTCCTTTCTTCCTCCCTCCCTTCCATCCTTCCTTCCTTCCTCCCTCCCTCCTTCCTTCTTTCCTCCCTCCCTCCTACCTTCCTTCCTTCCTCCTTCCTCCCTCCTTCTTTCTTCCTCCCTTCCATCCTTCCTCCCTCCTTTCCTTCCTTCCTTCTTCCTCCCTTCCATCCTTCCTTCCTTCCTCCCTCCTGCCTTCTTTCCTCCCTCCCTCCTACCTTCCGTCCTACCTTCCTTCCTTCCTTCCTTCCTTCCTTCCTTCCTTCCTTCCTTCCTTCCTCCTTCCTCCCTTCTTCCTTCCTTCCTCCTTCCTCCCTCCTACCTTCCATCCTTCCTCCCTCCCTTCTACCGTCCTTCCTACCTTCCTTTATTTATGCATTATCAAGAGTAATTTCTTACATGATCTCTTTTATCTTCATTAACTAATGTCAGGACTGTTTGAACATCAGTAAGCAGATAATGGATGGTTTATTGTTTGCTTTTTTGTGTGTGTGTAGAGGACAAAAGACAAGAGAAGCCACCTGATTAAAAGAAGACAGATTTTCATTACCACAATATATCCAAAAATGCATTACTTGCTAATAAAATGCTGCAGCTGCATAGTACAGTAACAACACAATATTCAACCACAGGGTGGCGCTTAACAACAAAGACATCAGGTGATCCTTCACTGGCAAAGAAAAGAAATCTCTGCACATGTTCAGTCTTGAAGAGGTTTTCTCTCTAAGTTTGACTTCAGTGGAAAGTAGATCTGATGAATACTGATAGCAGATAGAATAGCAGATTACCCTGAAAAACCAGGATATTAAATATCAAACAACAAAGCTGTTTAAATGTCATTTATCAGCTTTGAGCACAACAAATAAACCACTCCTGTTGTCCTTGAGTCAAGGAAGGAAGGGAGGGAGGAAGAAGGAAGGAAAGGAGGGAGGAAGGAGGGAGGGAAGGAAAAAGAAAGGATAGGAGGGAGGAAGGAGGGAGCAAGGAGGGAAGGAAGAAGGGAGGAAGGAGGGAGGAAGGAAGAAGGAAGGAAAGGAGGGAGGGAGGGAGGAAGGAAAGGAGGGAGGAAAGAAAGAGAGAAGGAGGTAAGGAAAGAAGAAAGGAAAGAAGGAACAGTCAAAGGAGACGGGGTCAGTTTGACCCGGGAGGATGACACAAGGGTTAAAAATCTACTTCCACTCCTGTGGTTTTAGTTGGGAGCAGAAAACAAACAAATCTTTGCAGATGAAACTGAAACTACCATCATTACATAACATATATTTCAGAGTTAGCTACAAAAAATCTGATTGTTTTTGTGTCTGATCCTTTGAGAGAAACACCAACATATGTAAAAAGGGACTCTTATGAACCCTTTTAGTTCACCGAGACACAACACAAAGCTCAAAACATCTCCACGGTTTGCAAAGCCATGACCGAAGGGAATGTGTCTCAGTGTTACAAAGCACTATAAAAAGACTTGTATCAGCAGATGACAGATATCTGGGCAACAGAAGTGGAACTTGAAGAGCAAAGTCAGACACACATGACACATCCGCGGTGCTGAATGGGTCAGTTTCAGGAGATGTTGGTTAAAGTCATAAATCTGCAGCCAAGACAGAATAAGCAAGCTCGACATTTAACCTGACAGCTGTTTAGACTTGGATTTTGTATTTTGTCGACCATTTCCTCACTGCTTGGAGTCCCACTGATACCACTGTATGTGTTAATAATAATCAAAATAATAATAATAACTTTTTTCCATCTTTAAAAATAAAAATCCCAACATGTTGAAAAGAACTTCTCATATTGCCACAAACTGGACTTACACATTCAATGATGGTGAGATGGTGAGATGGTGAAACACAGAAATTACCCTAAATTGCTGGTATTACACATAAATAAGCCATTGTTTTAAGTCTTATATGTTATGTTGAAATGTGATTTACATAGAAATATATGGATTCCTTTTGTTCTCCATAAAGCCATTCACAGACAAGGAAATGTAAAGTGTTATCAGACAAGGTGGCGTCAATCAGACTCATCAACTCCCTGATTGCTGCATATAAAGTCATTTCAGTATAATCACAGGTGTAGATCGTAATATGATAATTCAACATGGGAATCAGAGCCACATCGGGAAGATACACAAGGAATAAAGATAATATAACATAGGTGTAAAAAACAACATATAGTGTAGTGTGTGTATAATACAGGCCGAACTGTCTGTAAACTGAAGTGCTGACATACATATTGAATGGGTTATGTAATATGTGTCTTTATATACATACAGCAGAGGGTCTAATCAATTAAATCTAAATGTAACCCTTTTTGTCATGTGCACAGAGAATAGTCAAGCTGCACTGTATGATCAGAGTTGAGAATTAAACTTTAAACTACGAATGTTTAAACTATAAACACTTTACAAGATGAAAATTCAAATGTAAACATAATTTAGTATAGTTTAAGTACAGTGCATGTCCTAACCATCATCAGATCTATAGGCTTATCATGTTTATGAGTTATTGCTATAAAAATCAGTGGGAAGCATGTTGAAGTGAACGCTGTGTTTTGAGCTGTTAAAGAGGGTCGGGGGGTC
Organism: Scomber japonicus; assembly: GCF_027409825.1. NCBI lineage: Eukaryota > Metazoa > Chordata > Actinopteri > Scombriformes > Scombridae > Scomber > Scomber japonicus. Next base: position 29,222,550 of record NC_070581.1, on the reverse strand, counting down.
TCCAGGACCATCGTAAGGGTTAAAGACAAAAAAAGAGAGAAATGTTTCAAACCCAAATCTGCATGTCAGATATCAGAGTTTTAACCAGGAAGTCTTATTTGAGTTTGCACCTCAACGAAACAGCAGAATCTGGAGTTTTGCAGTTTTGCACCTGTTTTTAATTCACTGCTTCGATCTCCTATACTGTTATGGACTTTTACACCTTTAAACGTGACGATGCACAGTGCACAAGTGATTATAGGCTGTACGCACAACTCATTACTTGCCCATGCATGTATGTATGTTGCTGGTTATTTCTTGCCCCAGTCTATTGTGGTATCCTTTTAGGTATTGCTAATCTATCAAGACAGATTCCCGTGTGTCTATTATGATTCATTGGGTGAATAAAAATGATTCTGGCTTTGATTCAGAGCATCCACTGAGGGGATGACTGGAGCTTCTGAGAAGACAGATTTACACAACTCAGAGAGCAGCAGGTATTCAGATCCTGTGCTAAATGTAGTCTTTTAAATCCCCTCTTCAATAGAAACCTGTTTCACTACATTCTCCTTGTCCCTCATGGACTGGTATTCTTGCAGCCTGCATGTGGAGTCCCTAACATATATCTAACAATTTGCTTTGTGTCGTAACCTGGTTTAACATAATTAATTAGCCCGGTGGTAAAGCTCTCATCACATGGGTGCAAAGCTGTTGCCTCACAGGACTGTTAATCCTTCTACCTGTTAGTCTACATTACTGCTCCGGAGCGCACAACCTGCGACACTGGTAAAATCACTCAGTTTATTGTACAGTAAGAGCACTTGTAGCGTGTGAGTGTTTTTTTTTTCTCGCCGGTGGCTGAACAAAGGCGTGTCCTGAGTCATGCATATAACAGTCAGACTAGCAGCGCTACGCTACGGCTCTCCAGTCCTCATCAGCTCTCTGTGCACCAGCAGGCTCCACGGCAGCCGCAGACTCTTCACGATGGCCGAGCACTCCTCTGAAAAAGTGGTATTCAACAAGCCAAAGGTACGCTATCAAACAGTGTAGTCTGCTCACTTTACTGTGAACTTGAATTATTTAAATGGAAAGGTGGTGAATGTCTGACCGGCACACTTTTCCTGCTTTTTTACGCACGGTTTTGATTGCGTAAACATTGGGTTAAAAATCCCCCGTGACAGAAAGAAGAAGCATGCTTACAAATTTAGAGAAATAGGATAAGAATCACATGTCTAAAAGAAACTTTAACAAGCGCTGTCTTTGCTTGGTGTTTTAAAAGCAGAGCCGTAGCCAGGATTTCAGAAATACTGAGGTCAGGTGTCCTAGCCCCTCTAATAGGGGCTCTGGAGCAGCCCTCAGCCCCCCCTCCCTGGAGAAAAATGTGAAGACTGTGTTATGAATGTATGTATTTTAATGCATTCATGAAAGACATTGCTGGCTTGTTATTTAGATACAATGTCAAGTTATAGTGTTGAAAGCAATTTACCTGTAAAACAGACACATGGGTTCTTCTGATGGCGCTGCAGCACCCTCTAGTGGCAGGTGGTCTCATTTTATAGGGGACATGATATGGAAAATGGATTTTTGCTTAGCTTATGTATGGATTTGGCTGGCTGAAATGTTATTTAGGCAATGGGGGAAAATTACATAAATGTAGTTCTCCTTGTTGTTTAACCAGGGTTTGATGTTTTAAACATTAGCTGAACAAGCTTAAAGAAGCTTTTCAGAGTTATTGGTCCTCAATTAACAAAGGAGACAAAAACAACGAATTAGCATTGATTAATCAGTTAGCTGTGCTGTGGATACTGCTCATCTAATGTACTGTAGTCTACTGCACAGTTTGTTGGGTTTGTTTTACTGTAGGATGTCTGTTAACCAGTCAGGGATTTAATTTTAGATTTGGTGGTTTGCGGTCAATACAAGAGAAGAAAGAAATGCTATAAACTTTTTGACTTGGAAAACTTACAATTTGATTCATACTTACAGTATTACTTTGCAAAAACAAAAAAACACCCCAAACATGTTCCACAGAGTTGTATAAGAGTTTGTATAATTACAAACATAATATTGGTAACACCAGTCGTGTAACCTGTGGTCAAACACAGCAGACTGATGTAGTAAGTGTAGCATGTATGTATGTGGGTAACAGCCTCTTCACCCACAGTGTAATTACGTGTGTCGTATAATGTAACACAGTGTGACCTGTTTAGCTCTGCTGGTGAGATGATGATGTTGACCTTTGTTCCAAGTAGTTTTAGCAATTCATCACTTTAATTGTCAGGAATATATATATGAAGCATTTTAAAATACCCAGAAAATAAAAATCAAGGCAGCGACCTCGGTGCCCTCAATGTTAGCTACGGGCCTGTTTATACCTGCATTAAAGCTGTTTGACTTGACATGTGACTGCATGCTTTAAACAGGTTGCACTACCGTCATGTATGAAGCCTTTAATGAGCATTCACACTTCATTTTCTTGCTCTTTGATAACGCTGCTGCAGAATAAAAAAACTGATAACTGAACCTGCTTTTTAACAACTTGATCTGTAGACAGAGAGACTTTGCATTACTGTACTGTGTGCGTGTGAGATTAAACGGCTCACTTCAAATTCATGTGGCTGAATTTCTCATCACTGCAATAGAATCTAGAGCTGTTGACGATTACTCGATTCATCAATTAGTAGATTGACAGAAAATGAAATGCCAATTATTTTGATGCTCAATTAATCATTGTGAGTCATTTTTAAACTTTTTATAAAGGTTTTATTATTGTGGTTTCTATGATAGAATATCTTTGGGTTGTTGAAAAAACAAGACATTTGAGGTTGCATCTTGGACTTTGGGTTAGAGTGACCGACATCTTTCACCATTTCCTGAAATTTTAAAGACAAAATGCTGTATTAGAAGATAATGAATATAATGTAAGTGATGGAGGACAAAATCTACAGTCCTCTTTCTGTGCAAAAATGTGTTTAAAAAGAATCTAATATGAAATGTCAGCCGTCCAAATGAGTCAAATCAACGTTACAGTCTTTTTAGTGCCAAAGTCCCTCTTGTTATTACTATACTTCCACCACAGCTCAACAGGGAAACACAAAGAGGGAATCTGATGCTAAAAATACTGTAAATGTGTCAGGTATGAGCTTGATATGACTAACTCAGACTAAACTAACTTCAGATAAACTGAACTGAAAGCACATTTGAAGCCAGTTTGATCAGACAAATGATTACAGCGAAATGTAACAGTGTAATATCATATCTTGACTTTTAGGTAAATGCAAAAACAAAACTATGTGGTTTGTCATTTTACTGGCAGCATGTGATAACCAGAGGTAAGATCACATGATGATAACGGCTGTAGACTGCTCTGAACCAGTATGACTGTAATAAATGTGTAAAAGTGTTTAACTCTGCTCGGGGCTCATTTTTCTGCACAGACTCGTGGTCCCGCCCGCCCGCGAATAAAGACAGCTCCGCTTTGTGAATCCATGTATTGTAGATTTCCCATGGAGTAAGGAATGCCTCTTTCAGTGTTCATGTGAGCATCTGACTCTTATTGTAAGACAGACGTGAACATTGTGAACAAAATCAAAGAATTATCCCAATTACAGTTATTTTATCAGCTAGTACTGAGAAGTGGCCAGTATAACAAAGCCTTTAAAGTGAAATGCAGGTAGGACTGGTAGTTTAATGTGCACATCAGGCACACTAGCATGAAATATATGCTCACTTGTGCCCTTTGGAGTCTGAGCGTGCACCTGGACTGCATGAGCTGACTGATAAGAAGACAGGAAGCTAGCTCAGTTAACAGAGATATGGAAAGAACACACAAACGCACACACACACACACAACTGAACTCTGTTGTGTTATACAGTGTTTTTGTGTGTGTGTGTGTGTGTGTGTGTGTGTGTGTGTGTGTGTGTGTGTGTGTGTGTGTGTGTCTTGGTGAGAGCTCATAAATTGCAATAGGAGAGAGACCCCAAGGGAGTGGTGGTTACTTGCAGAGATAATCTAATTAAATATTAATTTGCTGTTGTACAATTGATACCACTGGCTAGGTTAATGTGTCCTGCCTCACTAGTTCACTGCCAATGCTTCATACGCTGACATCAGTCACCATATAGCACACTAAAGCTGCTAATAAAGATTCTTTTGATTATTTTCTTGATTAATAAATTAATAACTGTTCTGTAAAATGTCAATAAATAGTTGAAATTATATCTTATATTCTCATAGAGGTCTAGTTGAAGTCTTTATTTGTCTTCTTTTTGTCCAATCAGGGGTCCAAAATCCAAAGATATTCAGTAAAAGCAGTACAATGGTGAATGATGCTTATCACAATGTCCTTAAACCTCAGTTAACATCTTCAAATGTCTTCTTCTGTCTGACCAACAGTACAAAACCCCAAAATATTCAATTTACAAAGCAGGCAAAAACCACATGTTGAGGCGTAGAAAAAAACTATTGCTCTCTCTTCATACTTTTTAATGGTAGTAATAGTTTTATTATGAACTCATTGTGTTAAAACCTAGAAGAGAAACACTGAAGAGTTAGATAACATCCTCTCACCTTAATGTCAAGTGGTTTACTCATAGACATATATACGTAGACGCCGCATTGACTGCTGCTGCCGATTGGAGTGACGTGCCTACATGGCGGCCATCTTGGTCCAGGGCCACTCGCTCCTGCAGCGCATTATGTCTATAGAGGAATGACGTGTTTGCACTAGGGCTGTCAAGGTTAACGTGTTAATTGCGATTAGATTAATGCAATCCATAACGCGTTAATTTTTTTTAATCGCATTTTAATTTTGCAAGCCTTTTTGTCCCTTCTACTCCCCCGTAGACGGCTCCTCTAGCTGTAGCGCTATGCTTTGAAGTGGCCTCCTGCAGTAAACCTACCGCGCTGATGGAAAGTAAGAGAGCTACTGGACTTTTGAACGGCTTGTTTAACTTTAAGAAACTTCCAGACAGTTCAGTTGACAAGTCAAAAGTAAAATGCAACCTGTGTCAAACGGAGTTTAACTACCACTGGAGTACGTCGAGTTTGAGTTAGCACCTCCATGCTAAACACCCAGGTGCAGCCAAGCGAGCCTCAGCTCCACCAAAGGACCATTTTGGAGTGTGGGAGTCGCAGCAGAGCCGTGATTGATTCCCAGTTAAGACACTCTGGTAAGAAATGCTTTACATTATGGGCTTAAAACTGCCTTGAAATGTAAAATAACAGAATTTTAAAAATTTCAGTGAATAATTCTACTTTGAAACTGTGGAGTAGCTCTTACCTCCATAGATATACATGCACTACTGCCTCTGCTTGCCCTGTACCAAGATGGCGGCACTTTAGGCACACCTCTCCACAGTCAACGTGGAATCTACGTATATATATGTCTATGGGTTTACTCCTGAAATGACCTTGGAAGTAAAGTCTCACCTACATTCTGAAGCTTTCAGTACCAACACTTTTTAGCAGCACCCTCTGTGGACCGAGATCTGATATGTGACAACCAACCCCGTTCTCCCTTAACTCAGACCGGGATCGGGTTAGGCTATGAGTTTCAATTAAACCTTATAGAAGCACACAGTAACCTTGTCTATTTGATACACTCGAGTCCCTAAAGCTCGATCTGTGCTCATACTGTGTGTCGCTGCCACAGTTCAATAAAACCTGCTCATCTGTGTGCTTTTTGCATACCTGATTAGATTAATTTCTTGTCAGTCGGCTGATATAATTGTTTCAGCTCTAATTTCTGTAAGAGAACTAAGTCTTTGTTTCGGCACAGCTCGATCAGATGAACACAAGTCAAAGAAAATTATAGACAAAAAATAAAACACTGAATCTGAGAGAAGAAAAAAAATATTGCATTAGTTGCCACAAACAGAACTGAGCGCTCCCCAGACATGAGATATGAACTTCCTATTTTGTGGTGTCTGAATATTGGGTAATAGTTTGTAGGGGGTCGATATCAATCAACTTCTTGCAAAAACTGTTGCAGAATGAATCCTGTTGCACAATAATACGCTGATGGATTTCCTCATGCTGTTTCAAATTAGCAGATATATATAACAGTACCATACCATAACGTGCTGCAGGAAGAGTCTGTCTATACTGAAACAACTACACAGGATTTCCTGTACTTGCAAATGGTTTGAACATCTGTTCTGTGTCTTTTTTTTCCAGCTCTGATTCTGCAGACACTTCATGCTTTTGAGGAAAGAAAATAGATGTAAACACGTTACATACAGTACAGTCTCAATTAGAAACATCTTTACTTCTCATTGTAAATATTTGGGTAGAATCGTCCTGTCTCTTTCTCTTTATTTAGTTTCCCCAGATCTTTCCTTTCACGCCCCAGCTGGCTCTTTTGTCTTCATGTCACACACAGATGGACACAGCTGTACATGCTTGATGTTATAAAGGTTGGAAGGTTCAGAGCAGCAGAATTAAACCTGAAACTAACCTTAATTTCAATGACTTATTATTCCTCCTGTTGTCCTCGAGTCAAGGAAGGAAGGGAGGAAGAAGGAAGGAAAGGAGGGAGGAAGGAATGGAGGGAGGGAGGAAGGAAAGAAAGGAGGAAGGAAGAAGGAAGGAAAGGAGGGAGGAAGGAGGAAGGAAGGAAAGAAGGTAGGAGGGAGGGAGGGAGAAAGGAAAAGAGGAAGGGAGGGAGGAAGGAAAGAAGGACAGAGGAAAGAAGGAAGGGAGGAAGGTAGGGGAGAGGAAAGAAAGAGAGAAGGAGGGAGGAAAGAAGGAAGGAAGGAAGGAAAGAAGGAGGGAGGGAGGAAGGACAGATGGAAGGAAGGAAGGAAGGAAGGAAGGAAGCAAGCAAGGAAGGAAGGAATAGTCAAAACAGATGGGGTCAATTTGACCCGGGAGGACGACACGAAGGTTAATCCACCACCACCACCACCACCCCCAAATGTCATCAGGACAAATATATTTGCATAGCACCTTTAAACGAGGCTATTTTACCCTTTACATAAGACATAAAGGGCATTAAAGCAGCAATATGCAAAAGGAACAGAAGACAAAAGTATAAAAAGACACTTAAAAATTGGAATTTGAGGAGTAAAATAAAACAGAGGATAAAAAGAAATGGTGAAATAGATAAATCAGCAAGTTATCACAAGAGCTGATCTGGAAGAAGTGTATGTTACTTTTCATTGATTATCAAAATAGTTGCTGATCAATTCTCTGTCGCTCAATTAATAGATTAACTGGCTAATTGTTTCGTCATAATCCACCAGAAATATTTGACTTGTTGGTGGGGGTTTTTTTTCAACCATTTTTAACACATACTGAAATGAAGTAATCAGATTAACAAGCACCACTTTGTATTTTTATTGCAATTGTGAAATCCAAAAAACAAAACCCACAGAAAACAGGAAACAAAATGTACTGTGAGGAGTTTACAATTTGTTCCTAAAAGAAAACAGATGTCACATTTGATTATCTCACTCACTGGCACTTTTATTTTTATTTTAGTTGAGTAATGATTTATGATGGTTGACAAATCTTTTAAAAAGTTGTGTGGGGCTTTCTCTTGACAATACAGTTTTAATCAAGAACATGTGACTGAAGAATGTAATTATTAACCCTAACCCTGAAGCAGCAGTGGACATTAACTAAGAACTATTACTTATATTTCCATCACAATATAATATATAATCTATATTTCAGATGGAAATATGGTGCTTTTTCCTCCATTACAGTTACTGTATGTCAACTTTAAATACTCATTGCTTTTTAAATAGATTTACTTACCTTTGTGTCGTCCTCTCGGGTCAAGTTGACCCCGTCTGTTTTGACTATTCCTTCTTTCCTTCCTTCCTTCCTTCCTCCCTCCCTTCTTTCCTTCCTTCCTTCCTTCTTTCTTTCCTTCTTTCCTCCGTCCTTCCTTCCTTTCTTTCCTTCTTTCCTCCGTCCTTCCTTCTTTTCCTTCCTTCTTTCCTTTTCTCGGTCCTTCCTTCTTTCCTTTCCTTTCCTTCCTCGCTTCCTTCTTTCCTTTCCTCCCTCCTTTCCTTCCTTCTTCCTCCCTCCCTTCCTTTCTTCTTCCTCCCTTCCTTCCTCCTTCCTCCCTTCCTTCCTTCTTCCTCCCTTCCTCCCTTCCTTCCTTCTTCCTCCTTCCTCCCTTCCTTCCTTCTTCCTCCGTTCCTTCCTTGACTCGAGGACAACAGGAGGGTTAAAGTACTACTTACATGTTAATGTTTCTGTAGTAATGACCCAATAATATCTTTTATGAGGACTTTTTCTTGTGATGATGGTTACACAGCACAGGTTTTCCAGGTGAGGGAGGGGTGGGTGTCCCTTCCCCTCTCCTCCCCCTATCTGTCAGGCTCAGTGAATGGAAGTGAAAAACATTACCTTAGTATTTAAAGTACTTATGAAAAGGAGGTAGTGAAGAATAACCTAAACCTGTGTGATTTGGTTAAACAGTACTTTTGGGAGAATTTTTACTGTTCTTCCCACATTTCCCACAGTCAGAAACTAATAAATGCTTTGAGTCAGATCTTTTTATTTACTTGATGTAGTTTCAAGATGCGTCAAATAATAATATTAGGCTATCTTGGCTCAATTGTTGAGTGTCTGTGGGATGAAATGACACAATCACGATTCCATAAGCATCCAGGAATTGAGTAAACAAAGTGGGGAGGCACCATTTTCCATACTTTGTCTGAGGGGAGGCCCATAGTTTCAGACTTTGAAAGCCCCTGTCTTAACTTCAGGTCCTGTCTTAACGTCAAATATCTTTTTAGAGTTAGATTGGAGATGTGCTTGGTATCTAGCTCCATCGAGGAAGTCTTTATACTCTAACACCGTACTAAGTTCTGATACTTCCTTCAGAAAATCCCTCTGCATGCTGTGACCTTTACCATATATCCAGATCCAGTCTTTTAACAGATGTTGACAACGTACTTCACTGTGGTTTGCTCTCAAAATGTCTCTGAACATGTTTGAACGCTTCCTCTTTAACACGTGATGGGTCCAAGTTTTCCATTTGTGGAACAGCTGGAGCTGTCCAGAGCAACAGCTGGATGAAGCTCCGCAGCGATTATAAATTCATAAATCCAACAGAGTTTTATGGCATTTTAATTTTTGAACTTGTTTGCTTTTATATTTAGTTGTCAACTACTGATTATTATCATTATTGATTTATCACATTTAACAGTGGTTCAATTAATTTGGTTTATAAGATGTCAGAAAATAGTGAAAGATAATTATCCTGGTTCCAAAAGCCCAAAATGACATCATTAGATATCTTTTTATGTCCCAGCACATAGATAATTAGTTTTCCATCATAGAAGACTAAAGCAACCAGAAAATGTTTCTTTCATATTTGAAAAGTTAAAAAAAAAGATCATCAGAATACTTGGCTATTAAATTTCTGTCAATTAACTAATGAATTAATTTGCAGTTTAAAGAATGTGTATAATCCCCCGAAAATTTGGCCTCAAATCCAAAGTATTTCTATATAACATTAAATATCACTATACCACACAATCAAAGTAAAAAAATAAATATTGTTATTCTTTTTTTCTGAGTGTAATACTCAAAAACTCTGATAATCCGGTTAATCAAGACTGTGTTGTGTGTTTTCATCAGATTCTGATCCAAATCGAGCAAAATCCTGATCTCTATGCAGACGTTAAGACATCTTTTTTTCCCCCAAACAAGCTCTGTCAACTTTTGTCGGTCCAGTAGTTGGCTCTCTCTTCTCTTCTCGTCTCATTACATAACAGCGCTCGTGGTATTGCAGCAATCATGAAGACCTCCAGATATGTTTTTTGGAAAACTGCGCCAACCTTTTCATGACAGGACCGTCTAACACTGCTGTCGTACTATGTGTTATCTTCTTCAAATTTAAAGGAGGTATTCAAGTGCTGGTATGTTGTTTACTGCCCCCATACTGCCCTCGGCCTTGACAGAGGATCCCCAGCCTTCCTAAGACACTTTGGGAGATTTCCTTTCTGGAAAGGCTCTGTTTATGCAGAAAGTCACTGAGCTTGAGGAGCTGCGGACCTTTTGCTTCAATATATGGGTGTAGTGGAAGAGAAGCGAGAAGATTAATGTACGAGCCCATCACTCGGAGTCAGGAATGTAGAATAATATTTGAGATGTAAGAAAACTGTGATAACACTGCCATGGAAAGTCAAAGGCTTCTGGTCCACATTAGAGGTTTTAACTCGGGGTTGATTTCCAGAACCGTGCTACGAGGGAGATAAGAATTAAAAGTCTCTGGTGGGATATTTTTACTTTGGTTCTCACCCTGACCGATGTCCATAGTTCAGGGCTCAGCTGTTGAAGGAGGAAAAGGAGATTTATCGGTGTCATCTGCCAGGATAAATCATGGCGCCCAGCAGCCAGAACGCTTTTCTTTGACCCTTCTCAGGCAGCCCTGGCCTTTTCACTACTTGTTGCCCAGTCATGCATACTGCATTCATGATGGGCTGCAGCCAAAACATTGAACTGCACCATTGTGACTACTACTGCTCTCTTTTTAACACTATAGGGTATCTGATATTTCTCTGTGTTTCCTAACTCTTTCTTCTTTTTCTCTTTCTGAGCATAACATGTTTTGCTCGGCTTATTATTTATCACCATGTGTTTTTCTCATCCGCAGGTTGAGCTGCATGTGCATCTCGACGGCGCCATCAGGGTGCAGACTATCCTCGATGTTGCCAAGTAAGTTAAATTCTTCATATTAGACTTAACTGTTTGTGTTTGTCGTGACTCTTCAGGCAGACTTGCGTGTTTAGATAGATACGAATACAAGAAGATGTTATCGTTCCTCTGTGGAAAAAAAAAGACTTATTTAATACTTGGAAATTGCTGATAAAGTAAAACAGAGTGTGGCCAGGGAGCGATATGGATCAGCCAATCGCAGATATTTCAATATCAGTCTTATCATCAAGTGATAAGTAACAGGAAATTAGAAACACGACACGTATGTTTGAGGACATTGACAAACAGCTTTTACATTATGAAGTTACAAGAGAGCACTGACTTTACATATTAGCCTTATAACAGCTAATATGTGTCTGTGTATACGTCTAGCAGACATGGAGCAACATTAGCATTTGTTTCCACCAGGGTTATTATAGTAGATTAATTAGATAAATTCAGCTTCGTTTTCTCCCTCAATTACACAGTCTTTCATCCCTTTCAGCTTCTACAAGTCACGACTTTCTCTTAATACCTGAAAAACTAAAACTAAATAAAAACTAAACTGAAACTAGTCAATTCCTTCAAAATAAAACAAAACTAAAACTAGTCAATTCCTTCAAAATAAAACTAAACTAAAACTAGTCAATTCCTTCAAAATAAAACAAAACTAAAACTAGTCAATTCCTTCAAAATAAAAACTAAACTGAAACTACTCAATTCCTTCAAAATAAAACTAAACTAAAACTACTAAATCACTTGATTAACTAACTAAAACTAAACTGAAATAAAAAAAACAAACTGAAAAACTAAAGAAAATTTCAAAACTATAATAACCTCAGTTTCCACTCGTGTTTCTATCCAGACGATCAATTTTAGTCCTATATCCTCCTTTTAGCTCTGATTTGGTTTCCACCAACTCCTGAAGAAAATATTTGGCTGTTAAGCTTCAAAATGTTCCACTGTGCTCACCGGCTGGTTGCTAGCTTGTTTGTTTGTCGCTAGGTGCTGATTGAGCAGGTAAGGGTACAGTCTGTTTATCTGCTGCCTGCTGTGTCTGGTCTCAATGAACCTGATGACAGTGAACCAAAACATTTACGTTGTGCGGCACAAAACCAAAACACATGAGTTCAAATATGGTACAATACTGAGCGCAGTGATCAACCTCCGTGGGTTTGTTGATGAGAGTGACCTTTTTCTAATTACTTACAGTTATGTGACTCACTGGTTGATTATCAGCTCTGAAGTAAAATATCTGTTTGTGTGCTTTGAGAGTAAAATATCACTATGGGTTTAATGAATTCTTAGCATAGTTTCAGGGCCTCAACCTTAGTAAGAATTTAGCCCTGGCCTCCTTCTTTTGTTTATTTCTGTCATTAATAATTCAACTGTCAGGTCAATATAGCTCGAGCTTCAATGCATTACTGAAAAAAACATCTATTGGCAAGGCAAGGCAGTTTTATTTATATAGCGCATTTCATACACAATGGCAACTCAATGTGCTTTACATAAAACAGAAAAACATGTAATTTGAGAAACATTAAAACATACAATTAACCCCCCCCCCACACACACACACACACACACACACACACACACACTAATAATAAAAACAAAGTACAGAAAAATAGAAAGAGAGAAATAAAATGCTAGAATAGAGCATTAAATATAAGATTGCAGCATAAAATAATGATTAGCTTTAAAATCATTAAAAAGGACGTAGAGTGCAAATGAAAGATTAAAATGTAAAGTGCTTTAAAAGAGCTCAATCATAAGCACAGGAGAAGAGAAGTGTTTTTAACCTGGATTTAAACATGATTTCAGTTCTGCTGGTAGTTTGTTCCAGTTGTGTAAAAGCTGCTTCACCATGTTTAGTTTGAACTCTGGGCTCAACTATCTGACCTGAGTCAGTAGATCTCAGAGCTCTACTGGGTTTATATTCTACTAACATGTCATTTATGTATTCTGGACCATTCAGTGATCTATTAAACCTTCTTGTTAAGAAAGAATGGGAAACTTGCAGTAATCTGTCACCATTTCCCACATGCTACTTTTCTCCAATTTGGGTTAAAGATGAAAGAGTGCCATGAATTTCACTCTTGTTTCTGAACTCTTTTTTCTCTTTTTTTTTACCCTCTTCTCATTATAGGAGACGCGGCATATCTCTGCCGGCAACCACCGTGGAGAAGATGACAGAGGTCATCATTGTCCAAAAGCCTGCCACCCTCACCGAGTTCCTGGGGAAGTTTGCCGAGTACATGCATGTGATTGCGTAAGTGCTGATACAACGCTTTTAAGGATTCAGTTTCACAATTACCACAAAGGTGTTTTCTTGTTGAGTGGGTGTACAAAGAGTGAGAGATATGAGTCATTTAAGAGTCATCAGGGTTAACCTCAGAGGACAGGTATTCCACCAAGGTCCACAGAAACTGATAATGTAATAAAAGTCAAAGTCCATTCACGCACCTTGTTATCACACAAGCAGTTACTACTATTATGTTATGTTATCTGAAGTGTTTTAAGGCCCCGCTGTGTTTATGAGTGGTAGGATTTGGATGTAAGACACAGCAGGATTATGCAATGTAATTCTGCAGCGTGATGGGGATGAAGGGAGGGAGGTGGGGGGACGGAGGGAGTTGGGGTGGGTGTCATTTTAAATGCCAGACATGTAGAACAGGATCACATCATTACTCAGATCAAGTGTCACCTTGGCAACCAAACCCGGGAGTAGAGTGAAGCTGTTGGGAGACCCCTTCTGGTGTCACTCTGTCTTATATTTAGTTCTCCACTCCAAGCGACCGGGGCCGAACTGTTCAGGAAAGACCAAAAAAAGTCTTTCAGATGCTCAATGGCTGTAAAAGCTCACAACAATGATGGTCTGTGGTGGTCGGTTGTGCTGAATGGAGCCTTCTATATCAAGGCTCTTGAAAACCTCGCGTGCAGTATGGATTCAACAACACAGGGAACGTGCTAGCTGAGTTTAGCTCATGCAGAATTGTTGTATGAGCCTGGTGGCAGTGATGTGAATGTGTATGTGTGTGAGGAGGGGGTTTGGGAGAGAGGGGGGGGGGGGCAACACCATGCATTCAGATCTGTGACATTAGCATTCACTTTCAGTGTAAATGCTGGAAGCAGTGTTGTTCTCTGTCATGTGATGCGGGACAAATAGCGTGCTGCTGAGTCTAAAGGAAGGGAGGAAATGGAGCTGTTACTCTCCTGATACCTTCATGACATCGTTACACTCATTATCATGCAACACGATCACACTCACAAGACAGAGGGAAATGTTTTATTTACGTTAATGAACGATCTTATTACACATGAACTTGATCAGCTAGAATTTGAACCTCACTTTCCTCTAACGCTGTGTCAAAAGTGACAAATGACAAAATCTAATACTTATGAGTTCTTCCTTCCTTCCTTCCTTCCTTCCTTCCTTCCTTCCTTCCTTCCTTCTTTCCTTCCTTCCTTCCTTCCTTCCTTCCTTCCTTCCTACCTTTCTTCCTTCCTTCTTTCCTCCTTCCTTCCTTACTTTCCTTCCTTCCTCCCTTCCTTCTTTTCTTTCCTCCCTCCTTTCCTTCCTTCTTCCTCCCTTCCTCCCTTCTTCCTCCCTTCCATCCTTCCTTCCTCCCTTCCTTCCTTCTTCCTCCCTTCCTGACTGTACAACACTTATCAGAGGAGGAAGAGGAGGAGGGGGGATGAATATAAAATTTTATTTTATAGAAAAGCAAGACCCTTCTCAGCTTTTTGACTATTTTCCATTGGATGTTCCTTTTGATTGAGCTTCAAATGTCTGTTACAGTAGGTATTTAAACCTATTTTTAAACATTGAACCATCAGTGTTTTATTTAAATTCACCAATTGGTTTAAAAAAAAAGGACAAGAAGTGATTCTGACCTTCACTTACACTAACTTTATACTTTATATGACACATTTTACTCCACTAGTCTTCTTCTGTCTGCTTTGATGTAGATAAAGCGGAGCTAGGAACTACTCTAGTGAAAAATGATGCACTCTGGTTTGGTGAGAGATTATTTTCAGCCATTAATAAATACAAAGCTCTCTATGTCTGTATTGTGTCTCCAAATGAATATGTTGGGTTTGATGAAAATGATAAAGCCCTGACAGACACAGAGGCAGGATTGTTATGATCAAACACACCTTTTATAGTCTGTGGCACACACACACACACACACACACACACACACACACACACACACACACACACACACACACACACACACACACACACACACACACACACACACACAAAGGCCAGACTTCTTTTTGATGTGATTATTTGTGTATTGAAGGTGGAGGCTGACATAAAATAGATATTTGAGAGGAGAAAAAAAGTTAAAAGACTGTCTACTCTCTCTCTCTCATAAAAAAGACATATTACCCTATAACTCCACCACTCTCCCTCTAATCCTTTTTGTATAGTCCCATTTTTTTCCTCTACTCCTTTACTGTACATCAGGGATGTCAAACTCATTTTCATTCAAGGGCCACATACAGACCAATTTGATCTCATGTGGGCCGGATCATTAAATAGATGGAGGGAAGAAAGGAAGGAAATAAGAAGGGAAGGAAGGAAAGAGAGACAAAAGGAAAGATGGAAGACAGGTAGGAAGGACAGACAGAAGGAAGGAAGGAAAGAAGGAAGGACAGATGGAAGAAACGGAGGAACGAACGAACGAAGAAAGGAAAACAGGAAGGTAGGAAGGACAGATGGCAGGAAGGACAGAAGGAAGGAAGGACAGATGGAATAAACGGAGGAAGGAAGAAAGGGAGGAAGGACAGATGGAAGGAAGAAAGGAAAAAAGGAAGGTAGGAAAGACAGATGGAAGGAAGAAAGGAAAAAAGGAAGGTAGGAAGGACAGATGGAAGGAATGAAAAAAGGATAAAAGGAAGGTAGGGAAGAAGGACAGATGGAAGGAAGGACAGAAGGAAGAAAGGAAGGAAGGAAAAGAACACAGAAAGGAAAGTGGGCCGGATCGCAGGCCGGTTCTGGCCCACGGGCCGCATGTTTGACACCCCTGCTGTACATCCTAATTGCATAATAATTCCAGTAATAAATAAAATACATCTAATGAAGCCTATACTTAATTATTAACTATCACTATTACTTTGAACGTGTATATATATATACTGTACGGAGGACATGTTTAAATGAGATCAGTATAATTGTGTTAAATGCATGTTTTGCTTATTTTTGAAAGCTGTCACAGTTCAGATGATGGATGAGCAGCAGTTAATGGTTTTATTTGCACCAGTGAGATATATTTATCAGAAAAGGTTAAAGGTCAATGTCATTTATTTTGTGTTTTTCTCTCTTTTCTTCCTTTTCAGTGGCGACAGAGAGGCCATAAAGAGGATAGCTTATGAGTTTGTTGAGGACAAAGCAAAGGAAGGAGTGATTTACGTGGAGGTCAGATACAGCCCGCATTTTCTGGCTAACACTAAAGTGGATCCCATCCCCTGGAACCAGACAGAGTAAGAGTCTTTTGTTTGATCGGCTTCAGCTTGCTAATTAAAAAAAAAAAAAAAAAAAAGAGGTGTTGTGCTTTTTAGCTAGGAATATTAAATGTTTTCTTCTTCATTGCGTTTCTTTTACACTCAGAGGCAACCTGAGCCCGGAGGACGTGGTGCATTTGGTTAACACGGGCCTCAGTGAGGGGGAGAGGGCCTTCAATATCAAAGCCAGGTCCATTCTATGCTGCATGCGCCACATGCCAAGTAATGAACTGTTCATGCTCCTGTCTGCCCAAACAACCTTCTGAGATAAGGTTCCTTGTTGTACTGTCTCAAAGCATCAGTTATTCATATTAGAAAAAAGAGAAAACAGGAAAAACCCACATACTACTTAACATAACCTGTCCCTATATCCAGTGAAAAACCATTTATCTCCAAATTTCCAGACTGTGGATTTTTGTGAAGTGAAGGATTAAGTAATTCTTTTGAGGGTTCAACGTATTTCTAAAGACAATTAACAGCTGAAAAAGTCATTATTTGAAAAATGCAGCTTTCCTTAAGCTCATGAAATGTGTTTCTTTTGGAGATACATGGTTCTCACAGGACAGTACTAATATACTGTACATCATATTTGTATTAATAGTTGTGGTAGTTGTTGTAATACCAGTGAAAGTAGCTGTGTAGCACTAAATTAGGATCCGTAACACGAAAAATTGTTGCACGATAATGAGACTGTAATAAATTGTCTCTGCTGTATTCATGCAGCTATTTCCTGTGTAATGGGGCAACCGAGTGCAATTTGTATTTGTCACTCTGCACTCTTACTCTTTGAAATATTCTTATCCTCAAGAGATTACAGACATTTTTTTTATGTCTTTAAACTTCCTGACCGTCTGCAGGATATCTGATTTTGTCATTAGAGACGGGGGGAAAATAAAATATAACAAGCTATTTTAGGAAGAGCTCCAATTACAAGCTGTAGTAAAGCTGTGTGTAGTTATTCTTTAAACAGCACGCAGCCTAATATTTCAATCCTATATATAGCCCACTGAATGTGAATGAAACTCAATCATATCCTGATTAAGAATACTGTATCTGATACACTGTCATATGTATGTAACTGCTTTGGTTTAGTAAAAGGTGCAGGTTATGTTTTCATGTAGTATCATTTTGGAAATACACTTTATCACCTTCTTGCCAAGAGTTAGATAAGAAGATTGATATCATATTGAAGAAAAAAAATGTTGGTTTTACCTCGTAATCTTGACCTAGTGTATCATAATTACAAGAACACAATCTTTCCTGGTAATTATGAGATAGCTTAGTTCATATGTGGGACTGTTTCTTGGCTAGGAGCAGTCACTTCCTGGAGTCTTATTGTCACAACAGAGTTGCCATGCAACAAGTGGAGAAAGCTAATTAGTGAGCTTTGGAGATTCTAGCAAGTACAATTTGTTACCTTTAGACATAACCAGGCCAGCCGTTTTAAGTCTTTATGCTGAACTAAGCTATCTGTCATCTTATCTTAACTCTGAGCAAGACAGCAAATAAGCAAATTTCCCAAAAACATCTCATATTTTAATAAAAAAACAGTCCTGTTCACTGTTAGTCAAACAAATACTTACCATTGCATGTTGGTTAACGTTGCTTTGTGCTTGTCGTAGCTGTAGATTGATGCAGAGTGAAGTAGAGTGAAGCTGTGACTGTATCATCACATTTCATCGACGCATCTTCTGCATGCATGTTGGCAGGGCAGAGCTGGGATGTAATACATGTATTTTAATTCCTCAGGCTGGTCCATGGATGTGGTGGAGCTGTGTAAGAAATACCGCCACGAGGGAGTGGTGGCTATTGACCTGGCAGGTGATGAGTCACTCAACTGTGAAGCCTATCCAGGACACAGGATGGCCTATGAGGTAAGCATGTCGAAACATCTACGTAATACCACAGTTTCTATTAAAGGCTTGGAATGAGGAAGACTATTAACCCTCCTGTTGTCCTCGAGTCAACGAAGGAAGGGAGGAAGAAGGAGGGAGGGAGGAAGGAAGGAAGGGAGGAAGGGAGGAAGGAAGAAGGAGGAAGGAAGGAAGGGAGGAAGGAAGGACAGAGGAAAGAAGGAAGGACAGCCGGAGGGAGAAATTAAAAGAGGAAGGCAGGAAGGAAAGAGGAGGAGAGGAGAGAGGAGGAGAAAGAAAGGGAGGAAAGGAAAGGAAGGAAGGAAGGAAGGAAGGAAGGACGGACGGAAGGACGGAAGGAAGGAGGAAGGGAGGGAGAAAGGAAAAGAGGAATGAATGAAAGAAGGACAGAATGGGGGAGGAAAGAAAGAGAGAAGGAGGGAGGAAGGAAGGAAGGAAAGAAAGAAGGACAGAAGGAAGGAAGAAAGGGGGATGGAGGAAGGAAAGAAGGAAGCGAGGAAAGAGAGAGGAAGGAAAGAAAGAGAGAAGGAGGGAGGAAAGAAGGAACAGTCAAAACAGACGGGGTCAATCTGACCCGGGAGGACGACAGGAAGGTTAAAGGAGTTGGTTTTTTGGTCATTGTTGTCAAACAGCTGGAACGTTTTGTGCTCTTGATTGTGTTTTTAATAAAAATGGTTTCTCATACAGTTTAATAATAAGTATGATTGCTGGAGGAAAAATGCAGACAGTGTAAAAACATTTGTAGACTGCTTAGTTTGGCATTAAAATATAGCGGGCATATTTTTTACTGATAACATACCGGGTCTTTTTGAGACAAAGATTTTATAGTCCCAGCTCATGTTCTGGCTGATGGAAACATGGCTGCAGGCTGTCGCACCAGAATCATCCAGGAGTCCTCAGAAAGAATTTGAAGCTTCTTTCGTAGAGCGGCTGAATGATTTGGAGACACTACAGAAGATATGCTACTGCAGTGGCTCCGAGAATGGCAGCGTCAGTTGTTTGGCTGGTCCACCACTTTGGTCCAGACTTGTGACGGCATTGATGGGATGATTCCCCTGACAGTGACTAGCCTTGGCGATCACATGACTTCACCTCTAGGTTGACATTTGTAGTTTTAACCCTCCTGTTGTCCTTGAGTCAAGGAAGGAAGGGAGGAAGAAGGAAGGATGGAAAGGAGGGAGGGGGGAGGGAGGGAGGAAGGGAGGGAGGCAGGAAGGATGGGAGGAGGGAGGAAGAAGGAAGAAGGAAGGAAGGGAGGAAGAAGGAAGGAAAGGAGGGAGGAAAGGAAAGAAGGAAGGGAGGAAGGAAGGAAGGAGGAAAGAAGGAAGGAAGAAAGGTAGGAAGGAAGGAAGGGAGGAAGGAAGGATGGAAGGGAGGAAGAAGGATGGAAGGACGGAGGAGGGAAGGAAGGAAAGAAGGAAAGGAGGAAGGACAGGAAAGAAGGACGGAGGAGGGAAGGAAGGACAGAAGGAAGGAAGAAAGGGGGATGGAGGAAGGAAATAAGGAAGGAAGCTAAGAAGGAACAGTCAAAACAGACGGGGTCAAAGGTTAAATGAAATGTGGTGAACGCTGTTGAATGCAATGCCGTGGAATTCTGTATGGACATTAAAGAGTAACCATAACAACTCTGATGATCACTTAACTTCAAAAGTAAAAGTTGATTTCTTAATTTGTTCCCATTAGCCTCAACTGTACTTTGTGATTAGCGTTAATTAGCCAACTTTAGCAAGCTATCATGCTAAATTAAGATGGTTGACATGGTAACCATTATACCTGCTAAACATCAGCATGTTGGCATTACCCTTGGGCACATGATGTTAGCATTTAACTGAAAACAGCTATATTCTTAGTCAGGGGTGGAGCTAGGTGATGACTTTTGGGGCTGCAACCCTGAATGTTTTCTCAAAAGCCCCAAATCTTTTTTTAAAAATCTGTTGTTTCACTTGTTTTGTGCAGTGACAACCAGCTGCTGACTGAATATGAGTGACTTCACAACAAAATCAATGTAATATTTTTTGTTTTTCCTTTTGATCAAATGCCTTATTTATCATTTTATTTCTAAGGACCAAATGAATAAGGACCTAATAAATCACTACTACTACCACTAATGTTTGCAGTAGTCATAAAATGCAGTAAAGTAATTAAATCCTGCACAAATGAACCATCCAAAAAAAAAAAAAAAAAAAAAACTTGGCCCTAGTTCTGAGCTTAGCCGCGGGTCTTGTCAACTCCTAGCTCTGCCCCTGCTCTTAGTCAAGAGTTTCTCTCCTCTGCAAGATCCCCTATCCATTGTTAATGTGTTACCATTCATTCGACATGCCAACATGGTTTGTTTTGAACTGCTTGAATGCAACCTATAGGATCCGTTACCATGGAGACGTACAGTACAGCACGTTCTGTACAGACATGGTTTATAGCACAATGTGCCTGCTAACATGCTGATCTGGCTGGCTTTGTAAAACAGGGCTGAGCTCAGGTGTTACAGGTGACAGACAGCAGTAGATTACTTTCCCCTGTCGGAGGATGATCATCATCTCAAACTGATGAGGATGTGAAGTGGGAGTAAAACCTTATTTCAATTTTCCTCACAGGCTCTAATGCTTCTCAACAAATCCAATCTGGTTTCCAGCCAGCATTTATTGATTAATTCAGAGAATAGTTAAGTAATCAATTCTGCCTGTCAGACTATAATGAATGAGGTAGATTAATCAGTTAATACAGCACAGCGTGGGACGTGGACCTGAAAATAATTGCATGGACTGTTTGGAGTCGACTGCATGAGGACAGTTCAGGCCAGATAAGAGAAACCCAACAGATTTTTGGGGTTATGTGAAAATGAAAAGGGTTAGAGCTTCATTGCCCTTTTAGATATCTGGCATTAATACTGGATATTTCTTTTTCACATTTCTGTATTCTTTCAAAAATACTTTTCTGCTATTCATCCAAATATTTATCTCCTTTGACATGATGAAGGATACATGTTTATATAACCCGATGTCTCTATGTCATAAACACGGAATGAGTAATTATTGAATATGGGTCATAAAAACATGGATTTTTTGTTTTTAATTATTTGTAGTTATTAATCAGCTGCAGCTTTTTAAACTGATTAGTTTGTTAGATTCAGGCTTCATGTAATAATGAAAATCCTGTCAGCAGCGACCCAAGCAGCACAGAGACACACAGTCAAACATGTAGCCATAATTTAAGAAGTTTTTGAGATGATTTAAAGATATCAGTTATTAAAAAAACCTAAAATATACACAGAGCTGCAGAATCTCATGTGAAAACAGAGCAGCACATTACCAGGTGTCTATATTTGTATTATCTTATTACAGTTATTATGAACATCTATCATACAGTAGGTTAATTGTACATTTTAATTTTACTCTGAGATTGACGTCAATAAAATAAAATATAAAATATCTCTTAACATGGTAGAAACATTCTTGCCTATTATCACTAAAGTAAACTTTTTGCAGAGTCAGGCTACTCGTGTGTATATATGTGTGTGTATGTGTGCGTATGAAAGAGAAAAGAGAGATAAGAGTTCAGAGACTAAGTTGCTTCAGTCGCAGATACTTGAGATGGCACGCGTTGTGTGTACAGGCACTAAAAATTCTTTACATGCTCTCACTGCCTACACTTGTGTGATAATTAAGTCATTTGAGGTTAACAAGTCTTCAATAACTCATAACCACGGACACTAAAACTAAAATAATCCAAAGTATAGTATTTTCAGATTTTGCAGAAACAGTTTGTTGATGAGCTCACTTCACTCACTTTCCCTCAAAAGCAATAAAAGATCAAAAGAGCTTGCAATGAGTTCCCTTTAATTATTCCATTATGCTATCTCAGCTCTGCAGAACCTGAACAGTCTTTTAAAATATTTCTGAATTATTATTTTTTTATCAAGATCAAAGTCCTGCATGTGTGTATTTTTATTTTATTCTGTTGCTTTTGCCTTTTGTAATCTCTGGGTTTGATAGGTGCTAGAGCAGGGGTGTCAAACATGCGGCCCGTGGGCCAGAACCGGCCAGCCGAAGGGTGCAATCTGGCCCACTTTCCTTCCTGTGTTCTTTTCCTTCCTTCCATCTGTCCTTCCTACCTTCCTATTTTCCTTTCTTCATTCCTTCCTTCCTTTCATCTGTCCTTCCTACCTTCCATCTGTCCTTCCTTCCTTCTGTCCTTCCTCCCTTTCTTTCTTCCTTCTGTCCTTCCTCCCTTCCTTCCTTCCTTCCTTCCATCTGTCCTTCCTTCCTTTCTTCCTTCTATCCTTCCTCCCTTCCTTCCTTCCATCTGTCCTTCCTCCCTTTCTTCTTTCCGTTCTTCCTTCCTTCCTTCCATCTGTCCGTCCTTCCTTCTTTCCTTCCATCTGTCCTTCCTACATTTCTTCCCTCCTTCCCTTTGCCTGCCTTTCCTTCCTTCCCTTCTTATTTCCTTCCTTTCTTCCTTCTTTCCCTCCATCTTTTTAATAATGAAAATGAGTTTGTGCTAGATAATTCAACTTTATCATTAGTATCATTATTATTGTTATATTTTATGGATATTATTCAGCTTTTCCAGATAGGTAACAGTGTAGAGAAGCTCTGGAGCGGCTGTGACTTAGGAGGGAGAGCAGGTCATCCACTACTACAGAAGAATGGCCCTTTGATTCACGGCTCCTCCACTCCACATGTTGATGAGTCCTTGGGAAAGACACTTGACCCTAAATTGCTGATGACGGCTGTGCCAACGGGGTCTGAATGTGTGTGTGTGAATGTTGGTTGCACCCTGATGAGCAGGTTGGCACCCTGCATGGCGGCCCCTGCCCTGCCATCAGTGTGTGTATGTGTGTGTGAATGTTGTTTGCCCCCTGATGAGCAGGTTGGCACCCTGCATGGCGGCCCCTGCCATCAGTGTGTGTATGTGTGTGTGTGTGAATGGGTGAAAGTGACTTGTAGCCTTTGAGTGGTGGAAAGACTAGAGAAGTGCTATATAAGTACAGTCCATAGCATGACATCTTCTCAAGGTGAATCTATATTGATGGAAGAAATTGAAACATGGTTCAATTATTAACAAAAAGCAGAACTCACAGAGCAGAGTCCACTCTAATATTGCATATCTTTATTACTACATGACCTGCAGATAAATACTGCAAGATTAGGCAAACCTCACTTGAACCTCAGTTTGTACAAGGTTGAGAATACTAAAAATGAAAGGAGGAGATCAAACCGGAGGGATGTGTTGTCATGTGCTGTAAAAAAGTCAAAAATCAGTTTCAGTCTTTGTTTGTAGAGAATGTTGAAACACAGCAAAGCAAGTGTGTTATCTTACTTAATGATAATACAGAGACACCTCAGTAGATTCTGCAGCATCAGTGATGTGAAAGCCAGATGTTTGGTTGTGCTGTTTGGTTGCTGATGTGTTCTGTGATTAATTGTGTTGACAGGAAGCAGTGAATTCTGGGATCCACCGAACGGTACATGCAGGAGAGGTGGGCCCAGCATCTGTGGTGAAGGAGGTAAGCTGTTTAACAATACTGTGAGACATTTCTGAAAGGGTGGAGGGGTCATCTGAGGACTGCACACTACATCTTGGGACAGCAGCTGAACAAAACAATTAAGTCATGTACTAACAATAGAGATGACTTGACCAGCTACTGGTGAGCAGAGATCCAAAAGAAACAAGAGTAGGTGTTTCATGTGTGTGTGGGCAATATGAAAGTTTAAGCAAAGTGGCAGTGGTGGAAAAAATAGTCCTTTTTCCTGAGTAAAGTTATCAATACACAAAGTAAAATTCCTGCATGAAAGTACTGCAGTATTATGAGTGATGTAGTATGCAGTATTACAGTAAAAGTAGTGATATATTATTATATATGACATCATTAGATTATTAATAGTGAAGCATCAGTGTTAGAGCAGCATGTTACTGTTGTAGCTGCTGGAGGTGGAGCTAGTTTACACTACTTTATATACAGTTAGCTAGTTTATACTACTTTATATACAATTAGCTAGTTTATACTACTTTATATACAGTTAGCAAGTTTATACTACTTTATATACAGTTAGCTAGTTTACACTACTTTATATACAATTAGCTAGTTTATACTACTTTATATACAGTTAGCAAGTTTATACTACTTTATATACAGTTAGCTAGTTTACACTACTTTATATACAGTTAGCTAGTTTACACTACTTTATATACAGTTAGCTAGTTTATACTACTTTATATACAGTTAGCTAGTTTACACTACTTTATATACAGTTAGCTAGTTTACACTACTTTATATACAATTAGCTAGTTTATACTACTTTATATACAGTTAGCTAGTTTACACTACTTTATATACAATTAGCTAGTTTATACTACTTTATATACAGTTAGCTAGTTTACACTACTTTATATACAGTTAGCTAGTTTACACTACTTTATATACAGTTAGCTAGTTTATACTACTTTATATACAGTTAGCTAGTTTACACTACTTTATATACAGTTAGCTAGTTTACACTACTTTATATACAATTAGCTAGTTTATACTACTTTATATACAGTTAGCTAGTTTACACTACTTTATATACAGTTAGCTAGTTTACTCTACTTTATATACAGTTAGCTAGTTTACACTACTTTATATACAGTTAGCTAGTTTATACTACTTTATATACAGTTAGCTAGTTTACACTACTTTATATACAGTTAGCTAGTTTATACTACTTTATATACAGTTAGCTAGTTTATACTACTTTGTATACAGTTAGCTAGTTTACACTACTTTATATACAGTTAGCTAGTTTAGTCCAGTGGTTCCCAACCTAGGGGTGGGGCCCCTCCAAAGGGTCAGCAGATAAATGTGAGGGCTGGTGAGATGATTAATGGAGAGGAAAGAAGAAAAACAAAGTTATTTTCCTCTAATCTTTGATTTTTGCATCATTTGAACATTTATCGAAATGAAAGCATGTGAGAAGTTTAGAGGGAAAAATCACTATTTGGTGGAGCAACTCAGACATCTGAAATGTGAGCCTGACTACACACTGCTTTTTGTAAGACATCAAAAGACAAAAAGGTTGGAAACTATTCATCTCATTCATTTCATCTTTAACAATGTGTTGTATTTTAAGAGCTTGTTATAATAGTCCATTGTGTCAAATCTTCATCTGAAAAGTAACTAAAGCTGTCAAATAATTGTAGGGGAGTGGAAAGTACAACATTTCCCTCTGACATGTAGTGGAGTGGAAGTATAAAGTATCAGAAAAGGGAAATGCTCAAGTATAAGTACCTCAAAATGGTACTTTAGTAATGTTTTAATCAAGTTTAGTAACTTGATTAAATGTATGTAATACATTTTTCACCACTGAAGATTGGTAGCCTATTAAAACTTCAATGGACTGAAGGTTTTTACTTCGTCATGCTAGTACAACATTAGTAACATTAGTATTAGTATGTACATGGACTTTACTGTACTGTGATTATTTCACTGTTCTCGACTACAACGCAGCAACCTCCATTAATGGACGTCATGTCTCACTGAACTTTAGTTGCCAAAGCACGTGGCTGCTCTCTAAGAAGCCATCCTTCAAAGTGACAGTTCAGCTATGCCACAACAGTTGTGAGTGTGCTTCTAGAAATGCCCTGCAGGTTCTGCTGATGCACTACATGGAGGATTATTGTGTGTGTGTGTGTGTGTGTGTGGTTTATAACCTTTTGTGTCTACATCGTGACCCCCTGTTTGATATTTCAGGCTGTAGAAGTGTTGAAAGCTGAACGGATCGGACACGGTTACCGAACCCTGGAGGACCAAACCCTGTACAAACAACTGCTGGCTCAAAAAATGCATTTTGAGGTAAAGAAACCAGCACAAATCATCACAAAGCTGAATCACCACCAACGCAGCTTTTTAAATACAAGTTGTCTTTTTGCTAATCTATTAAATGTGTCCTGTTCATCATTACACACTGGATATTAATCATTAAGGATATATCATTTCATCAATTATAGTGATATGCAGTAATCTGACTTTACTAGTAGTGACACAGTGATATGCTGCCCCCTAGTGGAGATTTGAGTAGCTCAAATGAGAGGAGCAGTCATTTGGGTTTCTCAGTGCTGTCTGTGCTGTTGCAGGTGTGTCCCATTTCCAGTAAGCTGACAGGTGCCTGCGACCCAGACTTCACCAAGCACCCCGTCATCACGTGAGTCTGATCATAGGTTTCTATTTAAAGACGTTTGACCCTCCTGTCGTCCTGCTGGGTCAAATGGACCCCATCTCTTTTGACTGCTCCTTCTTTCCTTCCTTCCTTCCTCTTTCTTTAATTTTTCCTTTGTTCTTCCCCCTCTTTCCCTTTTTCTTTGCTCCCTCCTCCTTCCATACGTCCTTCCTCCATCCCTCCATCCCTCCTTACTCCTTTCCTTCCTTCCTTCCTTCTTTCCTTCCTTCCTCCCTTCCTCCATCCCTCTTTTCCTTCTTACTCCTTTCCTTTCTTCCTCTTTTCCTTCCTTCCTCCCTCCCTCCTTCCTCCTTTCCTTATCTCCTTCCTTCCTTCCTTCCTTCCTTCCTTCCATCCTCCTTTCCTCCCTTCTTACTCCTTTCCTTCCTTCCTTCCTCCTGTCCTTCCTTGACCTGAGGACAACAGGAGGGTTAAATATTTCTGTTTGGGATCTCATCGTTTCCTTCGTGCAGGTTCAGGAAGGACAAAGCCAACTACTCCCTGAACACAGATGACCCTTTGATCTTCAACTCAACCCTGCACCTCGACTACAGCACCGCGCAGAAATACATGGGATTCACCGAGGAGGAATTCAAAAGACTGGTGAGATCAAATGCATGAATAATTATAGCGGTTGTTCCCAAGATGATGACATCTGAATATGATTTGAATTGATGGCGTTGTGTGTAGTCTTTTCTCGGTTGCTAATTAAAGCAGGAACAAAAGCTTCCACATAAAAAAGTATTCCACTGCAAACTGGGAAGCCTCAGATCCTGTTTCTTGGCTGGGAGCTGTGACTTTTTTAACATTTTGGCACTTTTTCACACCCTTTGGACAGAGCCAGGGCATTTTGTTCAGTCTTTATACTAAGCTGTGCTAAACAGCTGCTGACTGGCTTGTGGAGTCACATTTACTAAACAGACTTGAGAGTACTGTAGTCTCAGTTTTCTCATCTAAGTCTTCTAAAGCAACAAACTAACTTTCAGTGTTGCAGTCCTGCATTTAAAAGTTTTTCTGAAGCTAATGTGAAACTTCAGCTCTCCAATTTAGCCAAATTAAGTAGAGATCTTCCCTCTTTTTGTTCCTATAACTTCCACCACAGCTCAACAGGGAAACACAAAGAGGGAATCTGATGCTAAAGAGACTGTAAATGTGTCAGATATCCACTTGATATGGACTAACTCAGACTGCTGAAGCCTCATATAAGTTTCAGATAAACTTTTAAATGGATTGTGGCCTCCATCACTTCCTTTGAAAGCACATTTGAAGGAGATCTTTTAACAGCCAGTATGAACAGGAGGATTGATTACAGTGCAGAAAACCTCTTATAGCAGGGGTGTCAAACATGCGGCCTATGGGCCAGAACCGGCCCACTGAGAGGTCCAATCCAGCCCAGTTTCCTTCTTCCTCTTTTCCTTCCTTCCGTCTGTCCTTCCTACCTTTCTTCCTTCTTTTCTTTCCTTCCTTCCTTCCTTTCTTCCTTCCATTTGTCCTTCCTACCTTTCTTTCTCCCTGTCTTCTTTTTCTTCCTTCCTTCCATCTGTCCTTCCTTCCTTCCTTCCTTCCTTCCTTCTTTCATCTGTCTTCCCTTCCTTCATTCCTTCCATCTGTCCTTCTTTCCTTCCTGTATTCTCTTCCTTCTCCTCCTTCTTTTCCTTCCTTCCTTCCTTTTAATGATCCAGCCCACATGAGATCAAATTGAGCTCTATGTGGCCCTTGAATGAAACTGAGTTTGACACCTCTGTCTTATAGTGTTCATATGGGCAGTTTTTGAGTTGAAGGTGAACTCAAACTATATGTAAACACACTAACATGTTTTTTTTATTGACTCTTCGTGTTTTTTTAGAACATCAGCTCAGCAGAGTCGTGCTTCTTGCCTGCGGATGAGAAGGAAGAGCTCCTCAACAGACTGCGCGAGGCCTACGGGACAGAGGATACTGCCTTTTAAAAACAATCACTGATCACTGACAAGGAAGTCTAAAGGAGAAAATGTGACCTAACCCAGGGACAAATCGCTCTGAACCCTTAATCTCCCCCACCTGACACAATGCAATGTCTTTTTTTTTTCCTCTTTGTAACCAGACAAAGCCTTTAGGATAAAATATCAAATATATTTCTTTTTTTTTTTTTTAAATCACAGATATGGCTGCTGCCTTCACCTCACATACCTGTACATCATCAGCTGGAGGACTTGTGTTTTTTCAATTCCATTGTCAGGCAATACCTTTTAATAATTTAGTTTACAGTGCAGCTACGGAGGATAATGTGGTGCTCTGCAAAAAAAAAAGAAGAAAATATAGGAAATCAATTGTTTTGTGTTTATGAAGCACTTTTTTGTTACATGGATTATTTCAAAAACGTTGAATCCATTCTTCATCTTGTGTTTACATCCTGTCATTATCGAGAGAATCAGGGAAGCTTAAGATGCAAAAATTACTCAACACTCATGAAGACACAGTTTTAACCTTTTAACCTTTTTTTTGTCAGACGTGATTATTTGCTGTTCATAGATGTCTCAACCATTACAGTGTAGCCTTTCACAAACATCTGTGGCAGATGGTGAAAGCGTGTGGTGAAGGATAAATGAAGAACATGCTCTCCCTGTTGTGGGAATATATGGTTTACAGAGAATATCTATTGTGTAGTTGAAAAGGTGAAGTAAAGGAGTTCATGTGCTTTTTGCCCTTCACGTGTAAAATGGCAGGACACATCAGGTAAAAAAACGAAAAACAGCTCAATACCAAAAAGCCTAGTCTTACATTTGGACACTAGGTGGCACACTTCTGCCACCTAGATGGACAAACAACTTAATGTGGTTTTACATCTCACAATTAACTCTCAAATGATTTTGATGTATATATATATTTTTTTCCATTTCTCTAAATGAAAAAAAGCACTTCCATTTATGACACTTCTATAAAAACCTCTTTGACCATAATAAAAGCTATTATGAAATTTGTCTGCACGTCAGCCTGTTTCTTTATGCTGATTATCCACCTTTCCATATCTACCCATCATTATGATATAAAGTCACCTCAGTACAGGGAGGAAAAGAGCTTTTTTTGAAGCAATTACTCACACGGGAGGAAATTATCTCAAGCATTGCACTCAGAGAGATTGCTGAAAATCTACACGGCTTTGCAGATAAACTGCTCCGTCATCCTCTGTTTCTTTTTTGTACAAAGAGATAAATGGGAACACTGGGGCTGTGCAAGGTGGTAATGTAAACACCAGGTTTCCTTTGGCCATCCTAATGTACACTAAAGCTGCATTCAATAATATTTATGACTCTGGTAAAACTCAGCGCTGGGCTCATTAATCCTGGCTGGTTTGACCTCACCACCTTTAACAGCTCCTTTACCTGCTGAGTCCAGAGCAACAGCAACCTGAAAATGGCCTCTAGTGAAGCCTTAACTTAAAAAGCATAAAATACGAAGGTTACAGTAGATTCATAAGTATTTTATTACACAAAGAAAATTGCTATCACAAAGTTATCACTGAACATTTAGCAATAAATATGAAGTCCGTACACGACAGTATAATGGTGACTATGCTTTTGTACTAGAAAAAAAAAAAAAGAAAAGACAATGAAATAGAACAAGAGGGTCACAAACACACACACACTGACATAGAAAGAAAGAAAATGACAAACAGATGATTATGAATACGCCCTCCATGACACAGTTCCATATTAGGCTGGAACGATGTTTCGAGTGTTATAAATGTATTTCTGTTCAGCTCCATCCATCTCCACAGACATCCAAAGTTTCTGTGCTTTCTTGTTGCGTCAGGAATATAAATGACTAACAGAGTACAAAGCAAAAAGAGCAGCATCTCAACTGTCAGTTCTACTCTGTTCTGTTCTGTTCCCCGTGTGTTACAATCGGATCCAATAAAAAGTCGTGCATTCGGGCCACCGAGAGCTCCAAACAAGCCGGCAGTGAGCGAAGGTGTCCTCGTGCCCGGTTAGGACAACCAATAAACACTCTTTCATTTTTCCTTTTTCCTTTCCATCTCTCCACTTTCTCTTGCTTCCAAAATCTACATATCACTCCTTGACTCTGCCCCCCTTCGGCCTCCGGCTGAGTTTAGGACGGGCCTCCACCTCCCTGGGCGTCTTGGCTAGTGGAGCCCTCGGCCGCAGGGGCTGGCGAGGCCCCCGGGTCTCCTGGAAGAGAAACGTGAAACAATGTGCACAAAAATCAGTTACAGCGTATACACATCATGTAGAGGACAATTAATTATAATATCTATTTATCAGCAGATTATGTTCTTAATGAAATTGATTCAATCAGTTGGACAATAATAAAATGCCTATTATGATATTATGGAGTATAAGGCGACGTCTTCATGTCTTCGTCCAAAACCACAGAAAATTAAATTACAGTAATTTAACCCTTGTGTTGTCCTCTCGGGTCAAATTGACCCCACCTCTTTTGACTGTTCCTTATTTCCTTCCTTCCTTCCTCTTTCTTTAATTTTTCCTTTCTTCTTCCCCTCCTCCCCTCTTTCTTTGCTCCCTGCTCCTTCCATCCTTCCTTCCTGACTCCTTCCTTCCTCCCTGACTAATTTCTTTCTTTCCTTCTTTCTTTCCATCTTTCATTCTTTCCTTCCATTTTCCTTCTTTCCTTCTTTCTTTCCTTCCTTCTTCCTTCCCTCCCTCCCTTCCTTCTCTCCTAAATTCCTTCCTCTTTTCATCCTTACTCCTTTCCTTCCTTCCTTCCTTCCTCCCTCCTAATTCCCTTCCTTCTCTCCTTACTTTCTTCCTCTTTTCCTCCTTCCTTCTGTCCTTCCTTGACTTGAGGACAACAGGGTTAAGACAAACAAAATAAATACATTTTCACATTTCAGAGCTTTGATTATTTGATACTGAAAATAGTTTAATTAGATTAATTTTCTCTCAACTAATCAATTAAAGGACAGGTTCACAATTATTCAAGTCTCTTTTCAAACAACTGTCCCAAGGTGCCCATATTAACATTAAGACAGGTTTTGCTTGATAATAATAATTGTTCATGCCGAACATTAAAAGATCTCTGAATATGTCTTCAATGTAAGCTAGGGCTAATGTGAGACTTTAGCTGTCAGAGTAGTCAAATCAAGAGAATATCTTCTAGTGAAAAATGACCTCAGAGTTTCCTTGTTGAGCTGCAGTGGAAGTACGAAACAAAAAGAAGGAAATTGGCACTAAAAACACAAGTGACTGAAAAGATATGAACATAATTCAACTACTTTGGATGGTTGAAGCCTTATCGCAGCTGGAGATAAACAGGAGGAATGATTACAACAAGCAAAACTTGTTTTTATGTTCATACAGGCTCCAGACTATTGTTTTAATCCTATCCTTTAATCGAGTAAATATAATCAAGCTAAAAAGTTATTTGGCTTTTCTTTCAGCCGGCAATAAATCTCCTTTCTGACTCAAGAAAGAAAAAAAAAGAGTCGTGACAATCCCGAGGAAGGAACTACAACTTCCTCTAGTGACACACTGTCAACGTGACATGAGATTATTTTCCAAACTTGAGGCTTCCCACCACACCAGCGTTATAACAGTAGATTTATAATGGGTCATATTGCCTTATCATGTCATGGGAAACTTCTCCTTGAATAAAAAGGAAGTCAGCGATGTACAGTAACACACACAATGGTCAAACTGAGAACATTTGCGTCACATTGAGACACGTTCCTCCTAATAACTCAACAACCCCTGCTGCTAGAAGAGGAAGCAAAGACTGATCTGTCGCTGTGCTGCAGTCATGACTCGTTTACTGAGGATTACAATCAAATCTCACTGAGATCACATGCAGAGCAAAGCCACCTGTCTGTGTTTTCATTGTCTGTGAACTCAGGTGTGTAACATACAGTATGGTACAAATGGTATGCATGTATGTCAACCTGGCCCCCACCTACCTCACAGACCTGCTCCACCACTAACCACCACTATGTCTTTTTCTTTTTCTTTTATGTCTTTTTTACTTTGTTCCATATTTTTTATGTTCTCTGTCTTTGAGCACTTGTAAAAGCACGTTATAAATAAAATATGACTTATGATGTATTATCAAGTGTTTGGGTTCAACCTGTTCTTGTTTAAGGAAAGAAAATCACAATAATTGAAATATAAAATCGCAATTTAAATCGAATCGGGACCCAAAAATCGTTAAAGGCACAAAAGCATATCGGCCCAGCTCTAATGCATATCTGTCTTGCTTTCACATTTGTGTTACACCTGTATTCAAGATGTTTGCACACTGACCTGCAGCCTTCAGGTCCATCTCTGCCAGGTCTTTGGTGAGTTCACTGGTGCTGGCCCCTGCGTTCCCCTCGCCTGCGATGTCGGGCACTGCGTTCCTGCGGCCTGTGCGATCACAGTTGATAAAGTCTGAGTACGACGTCGCCTCCACGTCCATCATCTGTCCATGACCAGCGCTCTCATTACACCTGCAGAGAGGGAGGGAGGGAGAGAGGGAGGGAGGGGGAGAGGTAATGTCAGGCGGCTGTGGAGGTGTAAGGAGAAGCGAATAAATCAAACATGCTGTCTTTCCTTTTAACGGTCTGCAGGAGCTGTGGGAGGATGGTTCTTCTTCTGTGGAGTCAACGTGACACACAAGAAAAACTGGCTAGAGACTTAATTTTCTTTTTTTTTCTTCTTCTTCTTTTTTTTAAATTACTTGTGCTGAGCTATTTCAGAAGCGACTGAAAATGACCAATGCAGACAGAGAGAGTGGGCAGAAAAAGGGAGGGGGGGAGGAGGGGAGGAGGGGGGGGGGGGCACTTCAGAAGCACTTCCACAACCTGAAAAAGCCGACGCCAGCTCGAGAGTGAAATTCATAAAAGAAGAAGAAGAATGAAGGTGTTAATAATTGCCATTTCTATTTCTGCGCGGCGATTAATGGCACTAGCGACATCTGTGCTAATTGGCCGTCCTAATTACATCATGAAAAACAAAAAAGCTGCTCCAAATCTCGCAGGCCTCTCTCTCACACATGCATAGTCATACCCCTTCTACTAGAGAGTCCATTTGTCTGTCCTAGAGGTACTTACACAGCAACGATTTAGAGGAGAGAAAAAAAGGAGGGGGGTGTGAGAGAGAGAGGAGGGGTGGAGGGGGGGTCTGGAAAAAGGACTGATCAATATGGAGAGCCAGGGTAAAAGAGCTTGAAACCATTCAAAGACAAGGCAGAGGCGGGGCCAGAAAGCGAGTCGCGCTCCCCCATTAGCCATTCATTCCTCCTCTTCTTCTGTTTCCTGTTCTCGGTCCATATTTAACTGGGTCATGGATCCTGCCAACCTCTAAAAACACTATACAGCTGGTAACTCCTCGGAGAACAGAGGACAAAAAAGAAGACTGCTCCAGAAAACACCACAAAAAAAAAAAAAAAAAGAAAAGAGAGAGGCAGACAGAGAGATAAGAAAGTAGTAGTAGGAAGTAGTCCTCAGGCTCAAAGAAGAGATAAAAACCTGTTTCATCCTCTAAATGTCGTCATAGCTACTCCTCCAGATAGCTTCGGTCCAGATAGCTTTAACCTCTCTGACCGGCATCATACCTGAACTACATTCCACTTACATACAGACAACATTGTTTAAAAACCATGACCATGAACAGCTGACTTGCTATGCTATGAATCTTTAAGAAACATGAAGGAGAAGGGGGGGGGGGGGGGGGGGGGGGTGTTGAAGTCTCGGAGGGGGAACAAGAGAAAGAGAAGAATGAGAGAGGAATAAAAATGAGCTGGCAGACACGACGCACAACGACATGCTCATCCAAAGCCGCTCTGTCCCCCCCTTCCTCTCCCCTCCCCTCTCCTCCCCCCAAACGCTTTCACTCATATTCTTTTATCATCATTCAAACCCAAAAAAAAAAAAAGGTCTCACAATTGTTTTCTGTCTCCTATGTACAGTATCCGTGCCCTGTGCCAGAAAGGAAGCACGTTGGGTCATTCACTCAGAGGTCAGGAGCTGCACAGAGATGTAGGCGAGACGCTTGGGAAATTGAAATTTGCTGCAAAAGGGCGATCTTTGAGCCCCCCCACCTAGGTAAAGAGCGCTACCTCAGGAAATGTCACTGAGTTCTGGGGGCCGACGGCATTTCCCCTCAGAGTGCTCCCACACCGAAAAACACAAGAGCCGCTCTGTGTTCCCGGCTCCTGATGGTGGTGGTGGTGGTGGTGGTGGTGGTGTGATCCTACCGTTAAGATAGTCATCTCTACAGTAGATAAGCCAGGGAGCTGTGGAGTCATTACTGAGCCAAATTCACTGTAGGAGGCCGGTTTCTCACAGGTTCACAATCACACCTCTGCTGCCTTTTACACAACCTTGAGTTTAAACAACCGAGGCTTTCACCAACTACCAATTAGAGCTGAACAATCCCAGTAAAGTCTCTTATTACCAGTTTTCTGATCAATTGTGCGATTGTGATTGAAACCTCTCTCTCCCTCTCTCTCTACCTCTCTCTCTCTACCCCTCTCTCCCGCTCTCCCTCTTTCTGTCTACCCCTCACTAACTCTCTCTCTCTTTCTCTACCCCTCTCTCTCTCTACCCCTCTCTACCTCTCTCTCTCTCTCTCTCTCTCTTTCTCTTTCTGTCTACCCCTCACTAACTCTCTCTCTCTCTCTCTCTCTCTCTACCCCTCTCCCGCTCTCTCTCTCTCTACCCCTCTCTCTCTCTCTCTACCCCTCTCTCTACACATCTCTCTACCCCTCTCTCTCTCTACCTCTCTCTCTCTCTCTCCCTCTACCTCTCTCTCTCTCAGAACAGATCTCTCTCTCTACCCCTCTCTACCTCTCCCCCCTCCTCTCAACCTCTCTCTCTCTCTCTCTCTCTACTAAAAGAGATATCACTGCACTAAGTACAATCACACATTTATCTTGTTTGTACATAAATAGAAGCAGATAAAATGAAGTAATTACTTGTCTGTGCTGTCCCTCTTCTTCCTCGCTTCAAGACAACACAGAAGAATAAGCTTTAAAAATGAGCTGTCAATAGTTTTTCCTTTTTGTTATTAAGAAAAGGAACTTCTTCGAGAAAAAAATGCTGATTATCTGTCTCAGGCACCAGAGCTACATGATCTAATGTCATCACGAGGAGGAAGTAGAGGTAACTTTGTAAACAAAAGTCTCTCCGAGCAGGTTGAAGCCCTGGCTTTTGTCTCGCAGGGAGTTTTTGGATCTTTGACCATTGTTAATGTAGACATGTCAAGTCAAGTCAGTGTAATGTGTACAGACCTAATTTTGCCTCAGGGGGGGGTTTACAGTCTGTACAGAGCAACACAACATCCTCTGTGTGCTTAAACCCTCGATTTAAAGGGAAAATCCACCTAAAACAACGAGGGGGGAAAATGGAAGAAACCACATGAAGAGCGACAAAGGAGGGACTATACAGAAGAAACAGGATAACAACATTATAAAGAAGAATGTGATGAGACACCTGACATAATAGCATAAAAATAACAGACGCTGACAAAAAGCACATTATGTCCCCTTTAACTTTCCTGTCGTCCTCCTGGGTCAAATTGACCCAGTCTGTTTTGACTTCCTTTCTGACTTCCTTCTCTCTTTCTTTCCTTCCTCTCTCTTTCCTCCCTTCCTTCCTTCCTTCTTTCCCTCTTTCCTTCCTCCTTTCCTTCATTCCACCCTTCCCTCTTTCCTTCCTTCCTTCCACCCTTCCTTCCTTCCTCCCTCCTTCTCGCTTTCTTTCCTTCCTCTCTCTTTCCACCCTCCGTTCCTTCTTTCTTTCCTTGCTTCCTTCCCTCTTTCCTTCCTCCCCCCTTTCCTTCCTTCCTTCCTCCCTCCTTCTCGCTTTCTTTCCTTCCTCTCTCTTTCCACCCTCCGTTCCTTCTTTCTTTCCTTGCTTCCTTCCCTCTTTCCTTCCTCCCCCCTTTCCTTCCTTCCACCCTTCCTTCCTTGACTCGAGGACAACAGGAGGGTTAAACTACAATCATGACACTCAACTGTGCATTTCTATTCATTATTAAGATCTGTGCAGTTGGCCAGTTCATTCAGTTAATTGTGACAAACTTGTAACATCAATCAATCTATTTATAAATCACCAAATCACCACAAAACTGATCTCAAGGCAGTTTTCACATACAGCAGGTCGACTCTTCACAGAAACCCGGATGTTTCGACTCTTTCAGGCTTTTAGGTGATGAAGCTCTAAATGATGATATTGATGATCCCATCACTGAGCTACCAGCTAACTTGGATCACTTCTGTAGAAAAGAGACCCGCCCCCTCTGTTATCATACCGTGCATTATTAACAGCAACTCACAGACCTGGCATGTTAATTAGCTACAGCTCAGTAAACTGATCGGTGACAGTTGCCGTCATAAGCTGCTGGAAACACTTTCTACAGCTTGCTAAGACACTCAGATCAGTTAACGTCTATGGAGATTTGTTGCTCTTGAGAATTGAAACATTTCACTTTCAAATCACCGTTCATCTCTGCAACCGGTGAAACTTCTTAACCCTCCTGTTGTCCTCGAGTCCAGGAAGGAAGGGAGGGAGGAAGGAATGATGGAAAGGAGGAAGAAGGAAGGAAAGGAGGAAGGAAGGGAGGAAGAAGGAAGGAAGGGAGGATGGAAAGGGGGAAGAAGGAAGGAAGGAAGGAAGGAGGGAAGAAGGAAGGAAATGAGGGAGGGAGGAATGAAGAAGGAAGGAAGAAGGAAGGAAATGAGGGAGGGAGGAATGAAGAAGGAAGGAAGAAGGAAGGAAGGGAGGATGGAAAGGGGGAAGAAGGAAGGAAGGAAGGAAGGAAGGAAGGAAGGAAGGAAGGAAATGAGTGAGAAAGAAAGGAAGGAAGGGAGGAAGAAGGAAGGAAAGGAGGGAGGGAGGAACGAAGGAGGAAGGAAGGGAGGAAGAAGAAAGGAAAGGAGGGAGGGAGGAACGAATAAGGAAGGAAGGGAGGAAAGACGGAACAGTCAAAACAGAGGGGATCAATTTGACCCGGGAGGACGACACAAAGGTAGCTTGACAGATTTCACTAGAAGATTCCCATGTTTTTTTGTCTGAAGCAACAAAAAAACACACCAGCAGCCCTGCCTGTGTGTCTACATGTCTGCTCTGTGTTGTGTTTGCCTCTTTCTACTCCAGCGGCTCAGTTGTTATGTGGCTAATGTTAGTCCCATCTAATTGCCATTTTTATGTTTAATTAGCCGGCTTGCCTGCGCATGTGGATCAAATCCTGCCATGAGATCATTAACAGGTTTCCATGGAGGGATGATGATGATGATGACGACGATGGTGGTGGTGATGGTGATGGTGCAGCATGTGTTTACATCCTCTCTTCTGCCCGGCTGCCTGGTCTCAGCTGTGGGAGAGGCGTTTTTAATGGCGCTGCGTTTTAAAATCACTTTATCCCTGATACGAGCAGAGACACACAGAGCGATGATCAACTTGTTTTCGTAGCGCTCGCTTGACTGACTGAAGCCGTGGAAGGTTATTGTTATTGTTGTTGTGCAACCGGCTGTGATTTGTATAAAACGCAAATGAACATTTAAAGCGACTTTGAGGCAAATGATCTGTAAAAAAAAAAAAAAAAAAAAAAACATGCCAATGACCTTCTGTCTAACAAGCAACTGAACTAATTACAGCTCTTGTTTATCGAGTTGAATAACAAAATAATCGTGCCTTCCATCTGACGCTGCCACTTACAAATACAGTCATTTGTCTTCACTTTATATATTTTCTGACAATTACAAGGAAATAAACGAGAGGAAAGCAGCAGATCTTCACATTTGAGAAGCTCGAAGCTGCAGTTTTTTCTTGACAAGTTTAACTATAAGTTGATTCAGCTTCAAACTCCTACGGGCACAAGCCCCCTAAAACGATCCTTTGTAGATGACATACTGTAGTCCTCTCAAAAGGCCTTCTGTATGAGTAATAATTTGACCTATAAC
Source organism: Scomber japonicus (assembly GCF_027409825.1). Classification (NCBI taxonomy): domain Eukaryota; kingdom Metazoa; phylum Chordata; class Actinopteri; order Scombriformes; family Scombridae; genus Scomber; species Scomber japonicus. Next base: position 29,184,434 of record NC_070581.1, on the reverse strand, counting down.
ACAGATATGATGCGAGGAGTGTTGCATCAGTCACAGCTTCCTCAATGAAACCTTGACAGTATCTCATGACCACGTTCCACAAATAATGACTTATGGAGTTTGTTTTTAATGTCCCAGTTTAATAAAAAGGGTGCCTTTATGTGAAAGGCCAAGTGTGTGTGTGTGTGTGTGTGTGTGTGTGTGTGTGTGTGTGTGTGTGTGTGTGTGTGTGTCCGTGTGTGTGTATATAAGAAGGGGGAAATTCGACACAACTGCAGCTGGACTCGCTGTGGCAAAGACAAATGTCACCCACCTGTATGTATTTCCAGTCAAGACAATAACAACTCAATCCTCCGAAGGGAAATGACTGCAGCTCAGTTCATGAGCTCATTTCAGCCGAGCCTCACTGCACTGTTCTGTAAAAGTGTGGATAGTTTCCGATAGTGGGGATTCTCTCTCTATAAAAGTTATTTCAGGGACACATCCTAATTCACATTCTGCTAATTCCTCTATTTTGACTATTTAAAAAGATGCCGCATTGCATTATCATATCCAAACAAACACAGAGCTGTAATCCTGGTGTGGATGCTGAATGCTGCGGAGCGCTGAGCGGTAAGTCTGAACGTCAACAGTGACCAACACACTGGGCGAGGTGGCGTTCAACAAGGGAGGCTTTGGCGTGAATATATTAGGAACCAAAGCCTTTGAGATCACTGAGGGGAACATGAGTCAGCAGAGCCACTTACATGGAGCCCATTAGAGAGGCAAGGCTCACTACTATCCCGCTGGAGCCTTTTAAGCCTGATTTGTGTGTAATAAACTCACATTATCTGCAATAACCCACACAAAGACGGGCTTCTTTGCTGATTGAGACGTCCATTAGAGCCTTCTACCCCACCGACTTCTGGTCTGTCAACTAATTCTGCCGCATGTTATTGACAAAGCAAAAAGCCTCCACGTGAATGAGTTGCATCTGCCTCACGTAGCAACTAAAGTTTTCCGTTGGCTTACTGAACTATGGAGCTCCAACTGTTCATCCATTCATTGATTAGTTGCCACCTATTATTTTAATTAGCCACCAACTATTCTGATAATCAATTTGAGTCATTTCTTAAGTCAAAAGTCCAAATTCTTTAATTCCAGCTCCTAAAATGTGAATATTTTCTAGTTTATTTTGTCTTCTGAGACAGTAAACTTAATATCTTTAGGTTTTGGACTGTTGGTTGTGACAAAACAAGACATTTATGGAAAAAATGATCAAGATCTTTCATTGTTTTCTGGCATTTTATGAGCCAAACAGAGAACTACTCTGGGATTAACCTTTATGTTTGACACGATATAGTTCATTTAAAAGCAACTAACCAATGATCTTTTCCCTGATTGATCAATGTCTTCTATATTTTCTTGACTGATCATTTGACATTTCCCACAGTTTCCCAGATGATACCTTTAAATGTCTTATTTTGTCCAACCAATAGTCCAAAAACCTGAATATACTCAGTTTAAAAAGATATAAGACAGACAAACAGGGAAGCTAGGTAATCTACTGCATTTTCCCTTTAAATACAACCTAAAGTAAGTCAACTATTAAAAAGTTGCACATTCATTCTCTCTAAAACCACCACCCTTGCACTTTCTGAATGACTGTATTTGATATTTCATCATCTCTCAGTACAAAAAACAGCTCCTCAACAACTCCTCTCTCTCTCTCTCTCTCTCTCTCTCTCTGCCTCACAATGAATCAACATCTAGTAGATTCACAGTAAAACTAAAGACTGAAACATTTAAAAAACAGCTAATCTTACCCAAGTGATTCAGAGTCACTTCGTCCTGCTTGTAGAGAACCAACGAGCAGACTGCTTCAAGCCAATTCATCCAAATCCATTCGTCCCCGCTGCGCTGAGTGTCGCACGCTGACTGAGAGAGCACCGTAGCACTAGTGTTTGCCTCAGCTCTCTGCCTCTCAGCCCCTCTCCGTCAAAAAATGTGGTCTGGGCACTGTCTTATTCACATGATGTCAGCAGCTGCTCGGTTGACAACGTGCCCACTTCAACAACACAAGGGAGCTGTATTTCCTTGTTGGGATTTAGCATTGTTGTTCACTCACTTGGGTTTTCCTCTCATAAATAAATAAAAAAGCTCTGTCCATTCATTCCTGGTGTGTATATTCGCCCCCTGTTTCCTTCCTCTTCTTATGGGGCCCCCCCGCCCCTCCCCGGCTGGGTGTGAGTGGGCTTTATTTCCCCTGGTGGAGTGAATATTGCAACTTGCCAAAAACTGCTAGATAGCTCTTTTACACTGTGGAAGAAAAAAAAAAAAACTTTGCCTTTCGCCTAAGAGGCAAGAAGACACAAATCTCTGCCACTCAGAAGATGTTTTCACCAGCTTCCTCTCTCTCTCTCTCTCTCTCTCTCTCGCTCTCTCTCTCTCTCTCTCTCTCTCTCTCTCGCTCTCTCGCTCTCTCTCTCTCTCTCTCTCTCTCTTGGGTGCACTTTAAAAGTCTCAGGCTTACTATTAAGTCACAGTATAAGTTTCCATCTTCTCTGTCAGACATGCAGAATTATCAGTGATAAACACTGGATACCCAACACAATTCTCTCCATCTCCTTTTCACTGAGAGGAGATACTGGCGAATGATCACCGCCACTCTCAACATAATTGCCATCCTAAATGAGCGTACCGAGCTCCCACGCCTGAAGGCATTATGAATCAGCCGAGGAACAGCAGATAAGAAGCCTGACCGAGGCTATTAGCATCAGCTCCTGTGGAAAAAGTCTTGAGTGAGCTAATGAATAAAACAAAAGGATCTGGCAAGGCGGCTTCTTTTTCTTCTTCTTCTACTTCTTCTTCTTCTTCAGAAAGCTACGGCGAAATCAAAAATCAATCTCGCTCAGACAGATTATCGCGGCAGGCATTCAGAGCAGCTGAGTCGTGGTCCACCCCCACCCCCTACCCCCCCATTTCACAACTCGGGGCCCTTCGGAGATCAATATCCAGCGTTTCTCCCCTCGTGAGACGTCAGTGCTGGAGGAATACTGGCACATACCGATGGCTTCAAAAAAGAGATACTGATACTGAGACTGCAGGCATGTGAAGCCAAGCAGAGCTGCAACTAATTATTCTCATTATCAACTAATCTGTGGATTATTATATCTCTCTCTATTTATCATTTACTTATTAAAACTGTAATGTCTTGTTTTGGCTAAATAACAAACCAATATTCAATTTAAAGTTCAACAGAGAAAAGAAGCAAATTAAATTCACATTTTTAAGAAGCTGGAACAAGAAAATAGTTTGTATTTTTTTTCTTAATAAATAACTTAAAACTACATGAAATATTTAAAATGTACTTTCTTTACTTGGTTTCCTTACTTTACTTTCTAATGTGCAACAACTTTATCTAAATCTTTTTGGCAACAAAGCTAGAATAAGTAAATATAGTTTGCAGATTTTCTTGATAAAAAGGTTTCATCATCATTTGATCATCAAATTAGTAAATTAAGTGACTACAGTGACAACATAAAACAAACCCTAACCCACCGATATCCAATCATAGGCTATGATAAACCAGAAATCATGAACCAGAGAACTTAACCTTGAATTGAAGACTGCAAACTCATGATTATTTCTATTATTGATTAATCTACCAAATCTGTCTTTATTGATCAATTAAATCATTTAGTCTTTAACCCTTGTGTAGTCCTCCCGGGTCAAATTGACCCCGTCTCTTTTGACTGTGCCTTCTTTCCTCCCTCCCTCCCTCCTTTCTTTCCCTCCCTTCCTTCCTTCCTTGACTTGAGGACAACAGGAGGGTTAAAATGTCAAAAGATGATGAAAAACAAATATCTTGTTTGACCAACAGTCTAAAAGGACATAACGCAGAGAAAATATAGATTTTTGAAATTGCTGCCACTTAATTTTATGTTGACTGACTATCAGTTAATCATCTCAGCTCCACTTATATGAATAATCAATTGTGAAAATGATGACTTAGTTGATTGAATGCCGGTTAACTAACTGACTGATCTGTTGACAGTAGCTCTAATGCAGAGTTTATTGAATGAGTCAAAACAGAAAACTCACTCTGAAACTGAGAAACTGAAGACTCAGCTTTGACGTCTTCACGCAGTTTTTCTGCACAGTTTTTGATGACTCTGCAGAAAGCCTTTTAACTTCAGGCTGCAACTGGCTTGTAGAGGATTACAAGTTCAAAGATGCAGTGATGTTTTAGAGCAACGTGAGCCTTGGGTGGTCAAAAAAAAAAAAAAAAAAAAAAATCAATGATAAACTTTTCAGTGTGGTTTAAGTGTCGATCAGTGATTCAGCACCCATCCTCTGAATTGACCACCAGCATATGAGCACTGAAAAGAGCTGCGGAGGCCTCTTGGATGAGTGGAAAAAACTTAACAGCAAGTCCACTCCACTTCAACCCACTTCCTGGTTCCTACTGCCGCTTCCCACTAAAGCTAAAACACAGTCACACCTTAAATTTAACTGACAGCTGGTCATCAGTTGAATTTAGCACTAATTGCAGACAGTTTTCAGTTGGATATCATATTGCCCAACTCTTAATTTGATCATGAAAGCACCCCCATCTGTGTACCAGCAGGGTTATCATTATGTAAGAGATTAAGGTGATGCTGAAGCACACTGCAGGAACATTAAACATATTTACATTTAGGATGAAAGTGGAGACAGTGTCAGAAAGGAAGTAAAAAAATAAAGGATTTCTGTATTTTATAGCAGAGTTGTGGCTGTGAATGGTTTGACCTACAGGAAGCATACAGATAGAGCAGTAGCGTGAATGTGGATATGAAAATGCATTAATCAGACATAACAAATAAAAGCTTCCTGTTCCACATTAAGGCCTGTTTTATAGGAGGCTATACAATTATGAGTTCATAATTGTGTTTCAAGCAGAGCATTCACTGTAACATGAGTTATGCTGCAGAGTTAAAGTTTGGAAGTGCACTTATTCACTTTCTACAGAGAGCTAAATAAGATGATCGATACCACTCCAGAGTCTGCCTGTTAAATATGAAGCTGTGTTAGCTTAGCTTAGCACCAAGACTGGAAACAGGTGGAAACAGCTAGCCTAGCTCTGTCCAAATGTGACAAAATGAAGTGTAAAAAAATGACCAGCTGTTGCGTGCTGGTGTAACATGAGTCTTTATAGAGCGAGACTCTACTCGCCAAATATCCCGTAGTGAAGGATTATTGGATAAAGGGCACCTTAAATGACATCATCAAGTGATCCCACCCAAAATGACCACATCACATGATCGGCCGCTGCACAGAACACCCTTCATGCCTTTAAAAAAGAAAAAAAAAAGAAAAAGGGCTGTATATGTGTAATTAAGGCAGGCTGATCTCCACTCAGTGACACTAACTAAGCACAAACTGGAAACCCAAATCATCCGTCTGCAGACTCGCACTTTAAATTGATTTTTGTTAATCTTTCTAAGTCGTCTCGTCTGCTAAACAGATGGCAGGATGGCATGATAAACAACACTGGAGCGACAGACAATACTTCTTCTGCAGACCCTGTTCCCTTTTGTTAGCACAGCTCACTTAGCAACAGCTGGGCCAATCAATATCACTCCGAGAGCCCCGTGCATCATAATATTGCTCCATCTTCACACAATACACACCAAAGTAATGGGATCGGACTCAGGATCGGATATCTATGTTTTGTTTTTTAAAGGTTACATTACCAGAGGTGTTGAATGTAGAACATATGCGTGTGTGGGTGTGTGTGTGTAGGTGTATGTGTGTGTGTGTGTGTCGCTGTGGCCAAGAAACAGCAAATGAGCAGTGATGGATCAATGCTTTTCAGGCACCGGCGGAGTCCAGCTGCCAGACAGCCAGACGTATCCGACTGAGAGTACTGTAGCAGCATGCCCTGCCTGCCTCGGGCTGTAGGGAATCCCCTGGTTCGTGTTTGTTTGTGTGAATAAAGATGGGTGTGACTGAGCCTCATCAGCCACACATGATTCACAGCTGAGTCAGGAGCAGGTGTTCCAACTGGACTCCAAAACGAGGCTGTGATTTAAAAAAAAAAAAAAAAAAAAACCCTCCACACACACACACAAGAAGAAATACTCTCACATTTCCATTTGCAAAAAACACTGCAACAACTGTTCGTCTCATCATTCTCGAGACTCTTCGCAGGCCGGAAGAAAAACAAACGTGTCTGTCGAGACATCCAGACTTTACAATGATTGAATATCACGAGCTAGCGCAGACTGGGAATGCTGCTTATCAGAGCTCACGATAAAAACAAGTAAACGAGATTGATGTCCTCTGTGACAAACATTTCCGAATAGTTATTCTCTTGTTTACTTACAAAGCCAAACTAATTTATGAGTGTGTAAAGCAGCTCTGAAGGATGAAGCACTTTAAGGGTATAACTCTTAAAGCTGCTACGTCCAAGTTGATAATATTTAGATGAGGGTGACTGCTGTGTGTCTGGAGAAGTGGTGTGAGCTGTTTAAAAAGCAATATTTCAGAAAAGTTGAATTAATCTTATGTCTGGTTTTGGCTTGTTATTCTATTCAGTTAACTCTGAAATGTTACTATTCAAATACTGTGCGATATTTTTATAGTTTAATCAGTTTAGATAGAGCTGAAAGGATGAGTCAACTTATAGAAAATTAAATCCAAATTTCATGAAGCTCTTCAACCCTGAAAATTAGATCTTTTTAAAGTGATTGTAAATCAAATATCTTGGTTGTTGATGTCATCGTTGGTCGTTTTCAGATATTTTATAGATCAATGGATTGGAAAAAAAAAGAATATGCAGATTTATGAATAGAAAAATCATTATTGCGCAGAGCTGAACCAACAAGGAATTGCATCCAAAGCCTGATTATTATTATTCCTCCATTAAAAAAACATCAGAGCCTCATCACTGCCCTGGCTGACATGTTCCTTCATTATAAAGATTACAATCATCTTATTTTATTTAGAAATGGCTCCAAACACTAATAACAGCAATCACATTATGACTGAAGTTCTTTGAGAAACTGAAATGTAATACAAAGTCAAGAGGTTGTGACGTGGGAGTACAAGAAGCTAGCAAAGCTCTGTAAAAAGGAATCACGTTTCTGCACATGCTCAGTAGCTTCTTCCTTACAAAGAACTACTCTCCTGACTCCGTGGTTACACCAGACACGGCTAATCACGCTCTGGCTGCGTCACGTTTTTATTACGATCTAAGTGAAGAGTCTGCAGTCAAGCTAGCTGCCTTTTAAATTTAGTGCTTGCTCTGCTACTACAGTAATTACGGTAGCCTAAGCACAGATTTTATTGCTTTTTCCTTGATTTTTGCACTTATACTATGGAAATTAAGGCCATGTAGTTTAATGCTTTCCTTGTTTGCCCATTTTAATTGTGTTTATTGTTGATATATACGACTTCCTGCCATATTTGATCTCGTCTGTGCAGATTGACGTGGCTTTTATAAAAACATAGACTTGGTGCATTCACCTCTGAAACATGCTGCAACTCGTCTGGTGGGATCACAAGCATTAACTACAGCGAGGGGCCTCTCAACTGGATCACTGCTTGAGACTGAAAATGTGATCTCTGTTATAAGTCTTTGGAGTCATTTCTAAACAGACGACTTTGACTGTAATCTTTGTGGTGAATGTTCATGTCAGCCACTGCGATGTTGTGGCTCATTGACGTGTTTTTATAAGTTTAACAATGGAGCAAAGGTCTAATAAAGCACATTGGGTTGCCATTATGTATGAAATGCGCTATATAAATAAATCTGCCTTGCCTTGTCTTGCCTAATACAATATATCAGACTTTGGATACACACATTATACTTGTAAGGAGATGGTTGGTGGTTTAGTTCTGCACATGAGACATGGGAAGAAATATAGAGAAAATGGCCAGTCATATCATTAAAGAGGAGCGAATTCTGACATGAATTGCCTCCTTCTGACATAAAGGCTCAAACTAAATAAGATTTAAATGATTAATTCATTATAAAACTGGTTGCCAACAAGTTTTCTGCCTAACAACTCAAATCACTTAATCTACCAATTGTTTCAGCTCTATACTTGGGATGGGCATTTTTCACTATCACACATTATTCTTTTACATTTCATAGACTAAATAATTCAATTGAAGAAATAGTTGACTGATGAATCAGTAATGAGGATCATCATCAGTTGCTGTCTCGTAGCATCGTGTGATTAAGATTCAGATCAAATACAGTCATGTAGTACTATTTTATTGATAGCAACACCTGCCCTGAGGAGATTGACCTCTGACCTCTCTATTCCCATAATTCCTCAGGTGTCAAGAAGCGTAGTTTTTTTTTCTCCTAAAACACAGAGACAGACAGGCAGCGATGTACTGTGCGTGAATAACGGCTGTGTCCGTCGCTGATTTTCCTCCCACCGGCCGTTCTATCTATTCTAATTCAGCTGCAAGGTTGCCTGCTTCTATTTCCGTCGACACATTTAACAACACGAGACCTCAGCAGGAAGCAGGTGGTTTGTTTGCTTGTGTTGTTTATGTCCTGTCTTTTTCCCAGGCTCTCTCTCTCTCTCTCTCTCTACACACACACATGAACACACATACACACATATACATACAAGCGGGAGGCTGAGTGAGACCCTTGAGCGGACTAGGAAGAGGAGGACCGGAGTGGTGAAGGCGTAAAAAGAGAGAGAGAGATGGAGGTTAGGTGAAGAGAGGGCGAGGGAGGGAATGGAAGAAAAATGAGGAGAGGATTGGTGAGTGTGAGGAGGAGGAAGAAGAGGAGGAAGAAGAGGAGGAGGAGGAATGGATGGAAAGTAGATGACGAAGAGAGAAAGAGTGAGGGTGATGGGAGGAAAAAAAAAGGGAGGATAGAAGCTGCCTGCCTTGCTAAATAAGGCAATATCCCCCTGCTGGTGTTTTCATTACTCTTTTTTTTTTTTTTTTTGAGGACTTGAGAAACATAATATGTCCTTCTTGGCTACGTGCAGCACATCTAACCACTTAGCTAATTTGTAATAATATACGATTTAGGTTTGCGGGCTATAACACCTGTTAGAAGGATTCCACCCACAGCTCCCTCGCCCCTCACCCCCCCCTCGCCCTGTATCCTCGCTAATAAAATAACACACAACAGAAACCCGCATTCAGCTCAGGACTTCTCGCTTACAGAGCTTGAAACTTGATTACTCTGCAGCCACAACTGCTCGTTACGCTGCATTTAAAGTCATTTGAAGGAAGAGGCACAAGTCGCTCCCTGTCACCTGTCCCTATGGCCTCTGTGTGTGTGTGTGTGTGTGTGTGTGTGGTTTGTACTCTGCTGCATCATCATCATCACACGTTTCTCACACTGCTAATCTAAAAAGGATGTGATATGATTGAAAGGGGACAAAAAAAAGGGTGCATGCATAACCTTCACCCCCAAGAGCAAACACACACACACACAAAAGAGCGAGAGCAATTGTTAAACTTTGCCTGCAGACCTTCAAAATAAAAGCATCATCCATATAGGTATACAGCAGGGGTGTCAAACATGCGGCCCGTGGGCCAGAACCGGCCTGCCCAGGGGTGCAATCCGGCCCACTTTACTTCCCGTCTTCTTTTCCTTCCTTCCTTCCTTCCATCTGTCCTTCCTCCCTTTCTTCCTCCCTACCTTCCTTCCTTCTGTCCTTCCTCCCTACCTTCCTTCCTTCCGTCCTTCCTCCCTTTCTTCCTTCCATCTATCCTTCCTACCTTTCTTCCCTCCTTCCTTTTGCCTGTCTTTCCTTCCTTCCCTTCTTATTTCCTTCCATCCTTCTTTCCCTCCATCTTTTTAATGATCTGGCCCACATGAGATCAGATTGGTCTGTATGTGGCCCTTTAATGAAAATGAGTTTGACACCTCTGGTATACAAGAAAAACATGCCAAACCTGCTCTAATACAAATGCAGTCAGTGCAGTTTATATTAAAAGCTACAAAAAGCCTCAGTAAAACCTTTCATCATGACCCTTCATTCATCATGTACCATTAAACAGTCACAATCTACTGTATTTACACATAAGATGAATGGGGGTTTTCCACTAAGCAACTAAAAAGGGGGGAAATACTTTTAATATATCATTCTCAAGTGAATTTTAATGTCAATAATTTTCTCTCTAGTTTCTGTCACAGCTGTCTCCTGTTGACACATCTCCTCATTTTTCCTCCGGGAACCTTTTAAAGCAAAAAAAAAAAAAAAAAACACCCAAATATTTTAAAGCCATAGAATTCTCAAAGCAGACGAAATCAAAGCGTAAAGCAGATCACAAGCCTATGAATCGCTGTCAAACACTGAAGGTCACAGTGTTCTTTTTTTTCTTCTTTTTCTTCTTTACCCTTGAGCATTTTTTTCTGTCTCATCACTTTTAAAGTTCAACAATTTTAGCACTTACTTCACATCACATGGATTTTTTTTTAAAACAGGCCACTTCATCTAAAATAATCACGGCTCATTTTCTGGTTGTTGTTTTTTGAATTTTTTTACATGCACATATCCTCCTCAAATCATCTTTCACTGATCTGCTGGGTCCAAAAAAAAAAAAAGGGGCACATCTCTTTTACTTGCATGACCTTCACCCCCAAGAGCAAACACACACAAAAAAAGGGTTGCCTGCAGACCTACAAAATAAAAGCATCATCTATATAGGTATACAGGAAAAACATGCCAAACCTGCTCTGATACAAATGCAGTCAGTACAGTTTATATTAACTTACTTCACATCACATGGATTTTTATAAACAGGCCACTTCATCTAAAATAATCACAGCTCATTTTCTGGTTGTTGTTTTTTAAATTTTTTCACATGGACATATTCTCATCAAATCAGCTTTCACTGACCTGCTGGGTCCAAAAAAAAAAAAAAGGCACGTCTCTTTTACTTCCAAACCGATTCACACGGATGAGAAAAACCATTTACATAATAAGGTTTGATTAAAAACTCTCTCAGCAAATAGATATGAAGCTGTGTTTATTCAACACCTTGACCTGAGCTGTGAAATTTATGCTGACGCTGTGGGCCAATCCGGCTGAAATAAGAGAGTCTAACTCTAGCCGTGCCGCATTAAATCAACTCGCATTAATGCTGAAAAACAAATGTGTTGCCACTCTGAACAGCAACCCTCGCCAAACAATGTCATCTATCAGAAAGAGGGAATATGTGAGGAAATAGATTTGCGTCTTATTAAATGCAGAAACAAATGACTGCTGCATATGTATTACCCATCTATTTTTCTATATCCACTTAGTGTCTGCAGCTGAAGCTCATCTCCACACGCTGGGTAACAGTCTATACAAGGCTTAGGACTCAGCACAAAACCATTTATGTTGAGTCAATATATTATTTTCCTGTGCCAATTATTGTTTTGCTTGTATCTACAATGTACCCTCTTAAACATTAAAGTGATACTCAACCCAAAATGTGTTTTTTTTTAAAATCATAACGCACTCACTCCCTGTGGATATAATAAGGTAGCTTGATCCCTCAGAGAGAACAAAGGCTGTGGTCAGCTTGTATTCACTGTGTTTACGACGGTGACCCAGTTTCACAGCAGGGGGAAAAAGATCCGTAGCAACTTGAACTTCATATTATTTCCGCAGCATAACTTGTCTTTCCTTTGCTGCCTGTAAGTATGCTCTGTACATACCAATATTTTCACCAACATATGGTTGAAATCACTGCTTCTATCCAAGCAGCAACTCTCATGTCTTGAGGCTAAAGTCAGTCTGTGCGGAGCTACTTCCTTAAAGCGCAATTCCACTGATGGCCACTAGATGCTGGCTCCAGTTCAATCAAATCCAACTTTATTTACATAGCACCTTTCACACTGCTTAATGTAGTTCAAAGTGCTTCACGGTTGATTGACAGGCTGATAATAAGAGAGGACAAGTGTTGACTGAGAGCAACATAAAGGAAAGGAATGAAAAAAAGATGAAGGAACCAAAAAAAAAAGAAAAAATTGAGACCAATGCACGCAAGAGACAAGTTGACTCCCATTGAGTCATTATGGCCTCAAACACTAAAGTCAGTCCCTCTAACAAGAGTGATGATGGGCATTTTGAAATTAGATTTGAAGACACAAACCATGCTTTGATGTCTGCTGTGTGGGTGTCAGTCAACAGTTCAAACATCTACAATATTTCAATAAGTTTAATGATATTTGATTATGATACCTGCCCTCTTAGCACAATTAGAAGCAGCTTGTGTTAGCCCAAGTGTGCTAACATAAGCTTAGTGTTCCCAGTGAGGCAACTCCTTCTCACCTTATTAGGAAAGCCTTGGCTCCAAATGGAAAAGATGGCACCGACGACAAGCCGCAAGTATGGTTTCACATGAGCTCTAATGTAAACCAATGGGTGATGTCACACCTCGCTACATCCATCTTTATAAACAGTCTGTGCTTCCATCTCAATATTTACATATGATCCTGTTGAGGCCGCGAGGAGATGCATGTGTTTATTTGTGCATGCTGGAGGCTTGGCAACCTGTTCCTCCCGTTGGTCAAAGTGGTGCCAGAGTGTTTCTATGATCACAATACTGTCACTCCTCACACTATAAGTCCCCTTTGCTTCTTTAAAACCAAAGCTGTCCTCCCTTTAAGAATCAAGCTACACATTTTTTACAACCCACTTTTAAATCTATAAGTAGTTTTACGCGCATATATAAAAACAAAAAGAGAAGATTTTGGGTGGAGTATCTCTTCAGTGACTATACAAGGTGCTGGAATAACCACAGGGAGCAATTTGAGGTTGAGAGTGTTGCCAGGTGGAGCGAGCCAAGGATCAAACCGCAAACCCTGCAATTAGTAGATTACCTTCGTCACCTCCTGGGACACAGAAGTTTGAGTAGTGTGACAAGGGATTTAACCTCCTCACTTCAGTTTTTCTGGCCTCTAGAAACCAGATGCATAAAACACCAGATAGACAGAAATATGGACAGACAATCCTTTCATCAGATTTATTTTTTTTAGACTTGTGTGTACGCATAAATCTCATGTCCACTGCCACAGCTACACATAAATATTATCCACCTGTTTGCATATAAATCCCTCAGCCTGCTCCACAACTGTCAATGAAAAGCAAAGCAAAGCAATATTACCAACTGTGAGAGTCTCTGACAATGCCAGAGCAGTTGTTTTCACACATGACCATTAGCTACTGCTGTGGCAATTTATAGCGCCCATATTATTAATTCATTACTTCTGCCTGTAAACCATCACAGGTGGTGATATCTCAATCACCAGCAGATGTCAGACTGATAATTAGTGTTTCAGTTCCTATAGCAGCATTTATAGAAACCTGTACTAACTTCACAAAGTGCTTCACAATTAACAGATAAATGAAAAGAGCATTAACAGAAGGAAATTAAATGATGTCTCTGATAAAAGAATGTAAAATTTATCACAAAGAAAATCTACATTGAATATATATATATATATATATAAAAACACCTTTGATTGATTCACACTTTGATTACACAGAGAGTCCGAGGAGTAGAGTCCAATAATAAATCAGTGAATGAAACTGGCTGACAATCTGCACAAATGCTTTTTAATTTAGATTCTATCTCATCTTATTTTTCATGTCCACTTTATCAAATTATCCATTGCTGGCTGTGGGAAACTGGTGGTTTGATGTAGTTATAAATTAGAGCCGCAACAGCAGGCCGGTTATTCGATTGGCCGATCAACAGAACATTAATCAGAAACTATCTCGATAACCAAATCATCATTTCAGTAGCAGTAGTGGTTGCATATTCTCAAATGGGAGGATTTGAAACTGAAATGTGTCTCACATAATGGTAAAATTAATATCTTTTGATTTTGAACTGTTGAGCAAACTAAATAAGCTGTCTGAAGACATTATAAAAGGCATTTTTCACTCTTTTCTGGCATTTTATAAAGAAAACAATAAATGGAGGAGGAATAACAACAATCCTTCGTTGCAGCCCTTTCATAAATACCAGTTTATTTCAAGGGACATGACGCATGCAATGTTTGTGTTTGTACACTCTGTTTATACATCAGACCCCAGAAATGTGGTACATACTGTAGATAAATTGAATTAGACCTAATTTTTATAACCCGAGTGTAACCTTGCGGTGGTCGGCTCTATCAGAAAGTGCTTTCTGTCCGTCACACGAGACGTTATGGTTCGGGGTGATGGCACTCGTTTGCTCCTCATGGGGAAGTCAGGGAGCTAAAAACAGAGGAGCTTAAGTCCTCTGCGCACAGGCAAAGAATGTGGTTGGAGGTCAACGCAGTTGAACCGACAAATCCCCGTCCACGAAATATGTACACATTAAACCCATGATTACACAGAGGGAAGCATACAAAAATAGACCCTGGGCAGTGCGTTCACATGGTATCCAAACCATGCTTCACTGTTGTGGACCCAGATGCAGACTTGTTGTCTTCTGATCACTGTGTTCTTAAAACCCGGGAAGGTCTGTGGGCAGTGAACTGATTGTGGCCGTAATCTCAATGATATCTAGCATGCACTTGAACCAATTCTGAGAATAGATTGCTATTTTTAGCTAAAGCATGCAATGTCTCATCCTTATTGCAGAAAAGCCTTGTATCCAGCTGCCTCAGGTTATTGCCACTGAAGAACAGTGTTCTCAAATGAGGAATGAAATAAACTACAGTCTGTACGACATGATGGGAGCTCATTTAACCTTCAGTGTGACTACGTTTGGAATAAAGGGAAAGCTGTTAAACTGGCTAAAAAAAAATAATCTGGTGACCACTAACTGGAAAAGAAGTGACATAAACAGCCACACAGTAACCATTACTCCCCCGCCGTGTGTGTGTGTGCTTAATACAGGCTCTCAGCGCAGGGATACAGGGGTCCACATGTTCTCAGGGTAATCATGTTATTGTTGGCAGCCCTCAGCAGGAACAGATATGACTTCCATTTACGGAAGGAGTTGAAGGAGGAGAGCGGTGTTGGTAAGAGTGTTGGTCATGCAGCACTGCAGATAATCATCGCGGGTACTAGAAGATGCATAACACACAGAACGGGACGAGCCTTCACGATAGAAAAACAAGAGCAGATATAATCTTAATGCCAAGTGGTGTGTGTGCATTTTTCTTCTCTGCTTTCAGCGACTCAGTAAATATGATTGAATCAGAAGAGGGACGGTTCTGCAGGGCTCTGTCCAAGGTCAGGGGGGCATGTGTGTGTCTCTGCTTAATGTGTCTCTCTCCAGTAGTGGGGTTGGGGTGGGGTGGTTCGGAGGGGGGTTTCTAGCATCACTGCACTCTCTGTTCTGGCAACTCTCCACCCCCCCTTTGGCCATTTTGAAGGATAACAGGCCATGTTTGGTTAGCTGGTGCAAAGACAGGAGGACAGACAGTGGAGAGAGAGCCGTATCTGACATCAGGCTGTACAGATTGTACAAAACATCATCTCAAATTCATCAGGTGGCTTAATCCGGTGCAACAACTGATTTTTATATGAAAAGAAACATGATGATTATTTGCTTTATAAATGTTCTTATTTTGGTCCAGAAATGTAAGCATGGGCAGACAGATTAACCTTCAGCTGCTGCTCAGAGCAAAACATGCAAACATCACATTAAGCATTTAGCACGATACTCGAGCTCAAGCAATTAGTCCATCAACAGAAGAATAACCGACAAATATTTTGATAATTGATTATTGATTAAAGTCAGGGGCTGCTTCAAGCAAAAAAGGAAAAAAATCCCCTTGATCCAGTTTTAAATGGTGAGGATTTGCTATTTTTTTAAATCTTGTGTGATAATAAACTGAATATCTTCATTACTTTGGGCTTCAGGAAACTGTGATGGGCATTTGTCACAATTTTCTAACATTTTACAAACCACATGATTAATAAATGATAATCAGCAAAATAATCAACAATAAAAATTAATTGATAGTTGCTGCTTTACCTATTACCCCCCCAGCCTTATTCCTCCATGTTAGATCTGTACCCCAGTTGTCTGCCTTCCTTTACAAAATGTGAAATTTAAAGCGACACTACGGACATGCAACAGTTCTCCTTGAACCATGAAAGCCCCAAATTATTATTTTGCCGTGCCTGTTCCTGCCACAATCCGGCTCTATGTGTTCTTTCGGTCACTGGTTTGATATAATAAGACTAGCGGTTACATGCAACCCTGCCAAGTTGTGCAATTTTTTTATTTTTTTTTTAACTTAATCAGATGGTAGATTTTCAGGTCTGGATTACAGTGCTCCGAGCTCAGAGAGGGCACTGTTTTGGTTACAGTCCGCCAGCCTTGTCGACAGTGAGGCAAACCACCACAGGCAGGCAAGGAGCCAGTATTTATTTTCACCAGAGCCCTTGCCCAGTAACGCTGGCACCTGCCCAGCAACACTCATGCAAAGTGGGGGGTCCCAGGCTGCTGCTGCTCCCCACCAGCCTGCTGATGCTTGCTGATGCTGCTGCTGCTGCTGAATCTCTTAACAGCATCTCTATTCATCCATATCATTTTACAAGATTCACCTCCAGAAAACATGCTCCTTTCATTTCTTCACTCCTTAAACAGACAGGTTAATGCATGGAAACCTGCTGCTGTCATCATTGTCTTGTTATTGCATTAAGTTAGGGAATAAAAAACAGTGGATTTGTGTTTACAGAGAAGGAGCTGCTGTCTGGGTGCACTGACAGAGCTAAATAATAAGAAAGAAATAAAGAAAAGCACAGTGGATGAGGAGAAAAGATGAGGGCTTTTCGAAAGCTATCCAATCTGTCATTAGCTACAGTGAATGCAGCAGCTAATGTGTGGGAAGGACAAGCATGCCAGTCCTTTAAACTGCACAATACACACACACACACACACACACACACACACACACACACACACACGGGCGACTATAGCAGAATGGGAACACTCGAAGAAGAAGAAAAATGTGGAATATCATTAACATTCATAATGAAATTCAACAAAAGCTGACACCGAGGCAAAGCCCTTAGACAGATACAATGTAGTGCACAGTGCTTCAACGAGGAAATGTGTATTGGGGAGGGAGGGAAGGAGGGAGAGAGAAGGAGGGAGGGAGGAGGGAAAAAATGCTACCAAAAAAAAAAAAAATCATGTTGAATTTTTTTTTTTTTTTTTTTGCTTCGTGACTCTGCAGCTCCCTGCGGCTGCCCGACCATTTTTATGCATGTAAATCCACACACACGCGCGCGCATACACACACAAAAGCATTTCGCCTTTTTTTTTTAATATTGCACACACACAAATAAAGCAGATGTTTTGTAAAAAATGCCACTAACCTTGGCCCGGTCGCCTCCTGTTATCCACTTGTTACAATGGAAATGTAACACCATGAATCCCCCAGTTAAGTTTCCTGGCACTCGGACAAAATCGCAGCACGCCGAACTGAGCCGAAACTGGAGCAGGCTGGTGTGCAGAAAGACACAACAACACTATGGGTGGAGAAGTGTGTTTGCTTTTAAACGCCTGTTATATTAGTATTATCTTATCTCACTCTCTCTCTCTCTGTCTCTGTCTGTCTCTGTCTGCCTCTCTCTCTCTCTCTCTCTCTCTGTGGGTATCGTCTGCACACAACGAGAGAGAAAAAAGCTTGTGTGTCTTCAAACAGCTGTTTTTCCAAAATGGAGTTAGTCGTGTCTGAGCCAATCAGAGCGAAGCTAAGGAGGCTCCCACTCCTCTGTGGGCTGGAGCCAACAACACCAACCACCACACTGCACTCCCAGCATCAAGCACACAGGTTATACATCTCTCTCTCTCTCTCTCTCTCTCTCTCTCTCTCTCTCTTATTTTATTATTGGGATGATTCATGGTAGCTTTCATGCTTTCAGCTTTATTTAGACGCACTTTAAAGGATAGGTTCGCCTTATTTTTCCCCCCTCCAAGTAATATTATGAACACTTAAAAAAAAGAAGGGGGGGGGGGGTTCCCTTAGCTGTCATCATTCCTCTTGTTCATACTGGCTATTAAAAGATCCTCTTTAAGTGTGCTTTCAGTGTAAGTAATAGAGGCCAAAAATGCAGTGAAAAAATGCATTTAAAAGTAGCTGTGAAGCTTATATGAGACTTCAGCAGTCTGAGTTAGTCCATATAAAGTGATATCTGCCACATTTACAGTCTTTTTAGCATCAGATTCCCTCTTTGTGTTTCCCTGTTGATCTGTGGTGGAAGTATAGGAACAAAAAGAGAGACTCTGGTACTAAAAAGACTGTAATCTTGAAATATATCTCCTTGTTTTGACTCATTTGGACGACTGAAGCTTCATATTAGCTTCATATCAACTTTTAAATACATTTTTGCCCAGAAAGAGGACTGTGGATTTAGTCCCCCATCACTGACATTATAAGTGTATTATGAAAGGGATCAACAGGAGGAATGATAACAGCAAGAAGAAAAAACAAAAATCTCTTTTAATGTTCTTTTTGAGTAGAGGACACGTCTTTTAAGGAGATATAAATGTACAAATACCTCTTTACTTATTGATAGAAGACAGATACAAGACATAAAACGCATCCTTTGATGAAGAGGAGTAGTAAGTCAGAGCCTCAGTCGGCTAATATAACATGACCCTGAACACAACCACTGCGACAAAACTGATCTACTATCTACTTGATTTGACTCATTTGGACGGCTGCAGCTTCATATTAGATTGAGATGAACTTTTAAATACATTTTTGTGCAGAAGGAGGACCGTGGATTTTGTCCTCCATCACTCCTACATTATAGGGATCTTCTAAATAGCCAGTATGAACAGGAGGAACGATTATAGCAAGAAAACCCTCCTGTTGTCCTCAGGTCAAGGAAGGACAGAAGGAAGGAAGGAAGGAAAGGAGTAAGGAGGAAAAGAGGAAGGAAGTAAGGAGAGAAGGAAGGGAGGAAGGAAGGAAGGAAGGAAGGAAGGAAGGAAGGAAGGAAGGAAGGAAGGACGAAAAGAGGAAGGAATTTAGGAGAGAAGGAAGGAAAGAAAGGAGTAAGGAGGGAGGAAGGAAGGACGAAAAGAGGAAGGAATTTAGGAGAGAAGGAAGGAAAGAAAGGAGTAAGGAGGGAGGAAGGAAAGGAGGAAGGGAGGGAGGAAAGGAGGAAGGAAGGAAGGAAGGACGAAAAGAGGAAGGAATTTGGGAGAGAAGGAAGGAAAGGAGTAAGGAAGGAGGGAGGAAGGAAGGAAGGAAGGAAGAAGGAACGAAGGAAGGAAGAAAGGAAGGAAGGGAGGAAGGAAGGAACAGTCAAAACGGACGGGGTCAATTTGACCCGGGAGGACGACACAAGGGTTAAAGCACCACACACTGTCACTGACTTAATGAGATTTCCTCCCATACGGGGAACCCCCAGATGTTTCTGATAGTTTTACGGGTTCTTGGTCACATTTTTAATTGCTCCATATTAAAGGGGGACGACGTGCTTTTCACTTCCACCGGGTGATTCAGACTTCCAAGTAAAGATTAGTCGGTCAAAATCAATTCAGCAGAGGACCAAGCTATCCTCACTTTTTTTGTCCCTATATGGGTCGAGATCCTGAAACAGTGGATCACGTTGCATTATAGCGTCATTTTCCCAACTTGACTGTTTCATTATGTCTTTCCGAAGAAGCAGCTACCGTGATTTGACGCTGAGGTCAGTTCACTAGAAGCTGACTCTCACGGTCAGCTATTGATATAAAAATGTCAACGACGTCTCTCTAGAAATACAAAACCAATCATTTTCAACACGTCATTATGGTCTCAGTCACTTCATTCGGGTAATCTAATAAGTGTCATAGTGGACATTTCTTCTATTGGTGGAAACTTGGTGGCTTTATGGATGTGAAATGTTCCCGAGTAAAATTACTAAATCCAAACCAACGGGTGACATCACACCTCGCTATGTCCATCGTCTCTGAGGTCTTTACATTCATGTCACACGGGACACCGGACATTGACAACCTAACACTACATCTGTTATATTTAGATTTAAACTGTGAACCGTTAACTTAACCCTCGTGTCGTCCTCCCGGGTCAAATTGACCCCATCTCTCTTTTGACTGTTCCTTCTTTCCTTCCTTCTTCCCCTCGACCCTTCTTTCTTTACTCCCTCCTCCTTCCATCCGTTCTTCCTTCCTTCTTTCTTCTTCCTCCTTTCCTCCCTCCTTACTCCTTTCCTTCCTTCCTTCTCTCCTAAATTCCTTCCTCTTTTTGTCCTTACTACTTTCCTTCCTTCCTTTCTGCCTTCTCTCCTAAAGTCCTTGCTCTTTTCATCCTTACTCCTTTCCTTCCTTCCTCCTTTCCTCTGTCCGTCCCTCCCTCCCTCCTTACTCCTTTAGTTTCTTCCTTCCTTCCTTCTCTCCTAAATTCCTTCCTCTTTTCATCCTTACTCCTTTCCTTCCTTCCTCCTTTCCTCCGTCCGTCCCTTCCTTCCTTCCTTCCTTCCTTCCTTCTCTCCTAAATTCCTTCCTCTTTTCATCCTTACTCCTTCCCTTCCTTCCTCGTTTCCTCCCTCTCTCCTTACTCCTTTCCTTCCTTCCTCCTGTCCTTCCTTGACCTGAGGACAACAGGAGGGTTAACGGCTGACATGAGGCATCGTTATTTGCTGCATTATGAAGTTTCTCAGTCATGGCTTGAGCACTGTTTGTAAGATGGAAATTCATAAATACAACAACTCCAATATGACACACGATGCATTATATTTCATAAAGATGCAACATAATTGAAAGTAACATCACATGTAACTGTAGCTGCTAGTACATTTCTTTCATTTTGGTTCAGGTTGTGTAACAATAAGAAAAAGAATAATAATGAAAGATACTAATTAACCCTCCTGTTGTGCTTGAGTCAAGGAAGGAAGGGAGGGAGGAAGAAGGGAAGGAAGAAGGATGGGAAGGAGGGAGGAAGGGAGGAGGGAGGGAGGAAGGAAGGAAGGAAAGGAGGGAGGAAAGAAAGAGAGAAGGAACGAACGAAGGAAGAAGGATGGAAAGGAGGGAGGAAGGAGGGAGGGAGGAAGGAAAGTAGGAAGGAAGGGGGGAAGGAAGGAGGGAGGAAGGAAGGAAATGAGGGAGGAAAGAAAGAGAGAAGGAAGGAAAGGAAAGGAGGAAGGAAGGAAGGAAAGAAAGAAAGGAGGGAAGGAAGAGTCAAAACGGACGGGGTCAATTTGACCCGGGAGGACAACACAAGGGTTAAAGATGGCTACAGTCTTTGTTTGGATTTGAAAATAGGGATGTAAAATTGTATTATACACTAAAGTGAGTATTTCTTTTTCTTGCAGATGATTTGAAGAGTCTGAGTCTTTGAGGATTAAATAAATGCCTCTAAGTGTTATTGAACTTCCTGTTTTCCAAAGATTGGTGGGTATTCATTTTTCAAGTGTACCTATGATTCGTATGTAACAGTAATACAGACCTGAGCTAAGACCGTCTCTGCCTCCGTCATTCCTCTTGACAATTAAACTGAACTTGATGAATTGATTGCCTTGCCTTGTTTTTCTTCTGCGTCACGTTATCGACTCACACTCACTGAACGCACAGCACACGACAAGCCTCGTTCACTATAAAGAAATGTCATGGAAACAAGTCGACAGTCAACAACAGTATCCACCAGTGACGGGCTGTGCAGTTAAAATACAGTGAAAATCTCATCAACGAGCCAGAACAAATTACTGAGTTCTCTGTAAGTGCTCCAGATGGCAGCGGTCCAATATCAAACCAGAAGGCTCACATGCCAAATCTATTTTAAACTTGACTCTAAAACACAGCTCTTCATTGTTTAAACTACATATATATTCCTCCATATTTCACATAACTGGCATCTTCTTTAACCTTATATACAGAGAACCACTTCACTGGAATCTGCTCAGTGTCACCTGATCCCTGACCTGAAGGAAGGAAGGAAGGGAGGAGGAAGGAAGGAAGGAAGGAAGGAAGGAAAGGAGTAAAGACGAAAAGAGGAAGGAATTTAGGAGAGAAGGACAGGTGGAAGGAAAGGAGGAAAAGAGGAAGGAAGGAAGGAAGGAAGGAAGGAAGGAAGGAAGGAAGGAAGGAAGGAAAGGAGTAAGGAAGTAACGAGAGAAAGAAGGGAGGGAGGAAGGAAGGAAGGAAGGAAGGAAGGAAGGAAAGGAGTAAAGACGAAAAGAGGAAGGAATTTAGGAGAGAAGGAAGGAAGGAAGGAAGGAAGGAAGGAAGGAAGGAAGGAAGGAAGATCAAACCAGAAGGCTCACATGCCAAATCTATTTTAAACTTGACTCTAAAACACAGCTCTTCATTGTTTAAACTACATATATATTCCCCCATATTTCACATATCTGGCATCTTCTTTAACCTTATATACAGAGAACCACTTCACTGGCATCTGCTCAGTGTCACCTGATCCCTGACCTGAAGGAAGGAAGGAAGGAAGGAAGGAAGGAAGGAAGGAAGGAAAGGAGTAAGGAGGGAGGGAGGGAGGAAAGGAGGAAGGAAAGGAGTAAAGACGAAAAGAGGAAGGAATTTAGGAGAGAAGGAAGGGTGGAAGGAAGGAAGGAGGGAAGGAAGGAAGGAAGGAAGGAAGGAACAGTCAAAACAGATGGGATCAATTTGACTCGGGAGGATGATACAAGGGTTAAACTCTACTGACTGTATGAAAACTTGAAATAAAGGGACACATTGAATCATACAGGTTTTATATACATATATAGTCATTTCCCTTCAGAGGTCAGTGTGATATGTACTTTTGTTCCTCATAGTTTTATGATCTTGATAATTTTCTTCCCGTTGAACAGGCTTCACAAATATAATGTTAAAGCAAACTTATCAAGAAATCAAAGATCCTTAGTGGCTCAAGCTGAGAACAGGAATCCTTCCCCTGAACCTTGAAGTCGGTACATTTAAAAATATGTTGGAAGATGAAAGGTTATGTGAACTATGTGAACTCCTATATTTACTGAAATGTGCATGACACGTTAATAAAAAAATCAATCAATCAATATAACATTATTCCAATTTAACATATTTTTTGCAGTGGTAGTACTTTTAATCATGTTAAGTAGAACTCTGAGGTACTGTACTTAAATATACTATTACATTTAAATATACTAATTAAGCTACTCAACAGTGATGCTAATACACAGATGGTGTTAATAATAATTCAACTTTGCTTCACCCTTAATCAATTATAACCATAAAATGCTGCTGAAATGTTTATGCATAATTAATAATAATTTCATATATATGTCTTATATAGAACTATCTGAAAGGCAGAGTTTACATGTTTCTGATAATACTTATTCACTTTTAGATTTTTTGGACTTTTACTTCTCATGGAGTTTTTTTTACGACTTCTACTGCAGTGAAGTGAAAGAATGCATTCCCGTCGTTTGGTGAATCATGATCCCACTTTGGGAAAGTCCAGTAAGTTGCAATAACATTGTGAAAATACCCACAACTTCCCAAGAGCACACAGCATACCGTCATCCTCGGCCAACAACAGCATCCGCAGCACAAACAAACACAAACAGAGCCTTTCTATTTCAGTTTTACTTTACTGTCTTCACTATCAACAATTAATATCCTGCGACACGACAACAGCTTTACAATAACAGACGTGCACAAAATAAAAAATATAAAAAAGACTGAACATGATAAAAGAGCTTCGGGGCTGCCGCAAGAAAACAGATCCAACCTCATTGCACATTTCTGTACGTGGTCTGGTGTGAAATTTGGCAAACTGGGTGTCTATCAAGTCAGTACTGAATATCCTCTCATTACAACTCCTCCCAATGTGACTCCTGTGATCAGTAATGGTCCTGTGTTAAGACTGCGTGATGAGACACAGGCAAACAGGTCAACATAAAACATTAAAAAAAAACAAAAAAAAACATAAGGCAGATTATCTGAATTTAGAAAAATAATCCTCTCAGAGATTCAGGCTAGAGAAAACTAAAGCGTCATCTAAACAAAAGGCCCTGAAATATTGTATATGAGTTTCGGCAACAACACTTAAAAAAGGTAAATCTATGACATTATTCTTTCAGCCACAGCAATATGTCCGTTTACTAAACCATAAAGTATATCCACTATTATGTAATACGAGTCCTGGTGAGAATGCACGAGTATTGCTTTGGTTCACACAAATCCAACATGATTTATAACACTTCCATTGGAAAAAAAAATCTACTGATTAATAACAGTTTAAGGCAATGTATTAGACTGCAACGTACACAGAAACTGTCTCAATCTTTTGATGGTATTGTGGGGAGATAAAACCATGCAGACAGAGCAGTAATGGCCATTATACGACTGACTGTCGGTATGCAGATACTAAACAAACTGAAGAGATGTGAGTTTGATATAAGACTATTTTTAGCATTCCTCCTCAGTGGAAAATATTAAATACTAAAATAAATTCATGGAGGGGCATGGGCTTGTGTCAAAAGCCTCTTTGCCAGAGCCTGCAGCTGCCTTGGAACCATGATTGAATGCTGGGCTAAGTGTAAACTAAAGACTATCCATCTATAGTAGTGCTGCTTAGTTAGTAAAATAAATCACGTTTAATATTGGCAACTTGCCCTGTAAAAGTCTACACACATGTTTCAGATGAAACAGCAAATGTCCTCTCAGTGATGGGAGTGTTATGTACAGTGTGCATCAGTAGCAGTAGTAGAGTTGAGAGCGGAGGCCCCTGAAGACGTCGTCATCCTGCCCGCTGGCCTGCTCGCCTTCAAACTGCATGGAGTCTGGGAGCACCACACCCTCTAGTGGATCTGGCTGGCAGAACTCCACTATAAATTCCTCCTCAGAGTCCAGCAGCAGTCTCGACCAGGCGCCCATGTCCAGTTGGCCCGCGGTGCCGCCGTACTCCTCCGGCAGAACCGAGCGAGGGATGCTCCGGTGCAGGGAGCGCAGGTCTGAGCCGTGGAGGATGTACTGTGTGTGTGAGGAGAAATCATCAGTGTCACCATGTGATTAATTATTTTAATGAACACTAATCGACCCCTGTCATCATTAGACTTTAGAAAATATGAGCTTGTGTTTCTGGTGGTTTGAATTCATTCCTCAGAAAAGAAAAATGCCCGGCCTTCCATTCTCACAGATGAAAATAGACGATTATTTTAGAGCACAAGGCTGACGATAAAAGGGGGAGCGCACGATTCAAAATAAGACAAAAGAGTCAGAGACAATTCAAGGACAATAGTTACCCTCTCTGCCATCTTCTCCTTCAGAAAAGGCTTAATTATAGCAAAGATGCCTTTGAAAATCCTGGGCTCGTTAATTATGTTAACAGCCTTGATTCTGATTGGAAACCCATCCTGTGAATAAGAAGAGAAACCTTATTGAGAGCAATCACAGCTGCTCCTCGTCAAACATATGTAAATATTACACCGAGACAAAACTCAACAGGCAGGGCTCAAGAGCTAGGGTTGGAAATTATGACAACAGTGTCTTTTTTTACTAAATACTGTGACAATTTAATTACATCCTGCATTCATGTGTCTTTTCAAGAAAGAACAAAAGACTAGTTATTTGCTTCGCTCATTTAAAAGAAGAATACTTAACATCAGATTTTAAAAATTTTTACCTGGAGGATGCTCACAACTTTTTTGGCAAGGAACGGGCCTGGATTGGATGCTTGTGACATGCCCACTCCGGTGTAGTCGGCTAAGATGACGAGACCATTCACCTGCGTCTCCTCCGGCTGGATCAACTTCTCCAGAGTCAGATAAATGGCCCTCACATTGTCAACAAATGGATAATCATTCGGTTTCCATTTTCCTGTAAAAGGAGATTAAATGATGATACATGATGAGTAAAACATCCTGGAACCAGAATCAGTAACCGGATATCAGTCACACAGAATGTAGATATTTTGAGCTTTACTGACGTATATATGGGAAAGACATAATTAGTGATTGTAAGATGGATTATTCATTAAAGACACAGATAGGACACTAACCAGGACGGAGGCAGAGGATGTATCTTCCGTTGGGGTCCGGCTGAGGCAGGACCGTGAGGAAGCCCAGGTCCAGGACGTGTTTCACGGTGGATGGCTTCAGGTCCTTGAACACCTCTGGCCAGGCCTTACGTCCCGCGTGGTAGTTGAGCAGCAGCTGCAGGGCCCGGTCATAGTCAAACTTCCTGGCCCGCAGGAAGCGCAGGAGGAAGGCGTCGTCCAGCCTCGTCCTGAGGTTGGGCTGTTCCTGCAGAGTCAGGTGCAAAAGAGTTCAGTGGATACATTTAAAGGTTGGAAAACAGCAAAAACTGAAATAATGTAGCTACACTTGGAAAATAAAGTATAGCTTGTGACAAAAAAGACGAGCAAATCATGGTAATATTATAAGGGAGAGCAAGAAGTGCAATTAATTTATTAATTACTAGGTGGGCTCTTTTCTGGCTAGAAAAACAAAGCATCCAAATTATTTTATATTCAGGGGGCTCTATTAGACCAAACTGCTGTAAAACAAACAAAAAAAAAATCTGGTGATATTGTATATTTTTCTTAAAGACAACAAATCCCAGGTAGGGCAGCATTAATTGTTTTTTCACTTAATTAATTAGTTGTTTGGTCAATAAGTGCCCAGTACGAATTCCCACAGCACAAGGTGACATTTTCAAATGTCTTATTTTGTCTGCCCAGCAGTCCAAATCCAAAATATTCAGTTTACTGCCCCACAGAAGACAAAGAAAACCATAAAATCCTCACATTTGACAAATTTGGGTATTTTTGATTAAAAAATGACAAAAACAATTATCAGAAAAGCTGCAAATTAATTTTCTATTGGACAACCAGCAAACCAACAATGAATTGATCCTACTAATAATTTATTCCTGCTTTCTAAGCCCTGATATATCTTATCCTGCTGTGCCATAGAGCTCCATTGTTGTCCAAAAAGCTATTAAAAAACACATCAATGAGCCACAATGTTGAAACTGGCTGACATGTTCCTTCATTACCATGAACACACATGCTGTAGTTTGTTTTGAGTCGATGCCACAAACACTGCTGTGCTGTGGTAAATACTCACTGGAGCACCAAATCTGTGTCTGAAAGTCCTCAATAAATGCTTTATTTACTCTGGTTTGAGAAATGTTTGCTGAGAATTACAGTCCCCAGATGTTCTGTCTCAAGTTCGATCTCTTATTTAGACCACATCTTGCAAATGTTTTATTGTTTACATGCAATACAGGCACACAGCAAACAAGGAGGGAGAGAGGGATGTGACGTGCAACAAATGCATCCAAACAGAATTGAAGCAAAGACGTTGTGATTATGTTGGACGTGTGTGTTTTAGCCACCAAGCTAACAGGACTCCACCAAATGTTTGCATGCAACTCACACAGTTCCTAAATAATGTGAGAATATATGATTTAAAGAGTAAATATGTGCTCAACGAACACGCAATCAAGCTTGAGAATCTGAGAAAGCATTTGGGACTTGACAGTTTTAAAGGAAATATAATTAATGTCGATCCTACCCTGTTACTGGAATTTAAGTAGCAGATTGTGTATAAATGTTAATATAGCAAAAAAGCACAAAGCGAAACCTTCAGTATCATGTCTCTCAGTGCTTGAACATCTCGGAGACGCCACTCTGGTTTCTCCTGGAGCTCCTCCCGTGCCTTGGCAACCAGCTCGGGGGTCAGACTGCAGGAGTAGATGGGTGGAGGGGGTCCAGGGAACCAGCTGTGCCCTGCAGCTGCTGACGGGTCCTCTGGAGACCTGAGATCGATGGACTCATGCTGATCGGCCATGGGCTGACTGGGTGAAGCTGTTAGTAAAGCAACCAACAAAAGATAAAAGACAGGGAGATGTGTTTCTGGGATACATCACTGTCACAATTTTCATGTCTGTCTTACAACAATAATCAGGTGCCCATATGAACAGTGAAGGAGGTTTTCCTTGCTGGAATCATTCCTCCTGTGCATACTGACTATTAAATGTAGGGCAAAATCCACAGTGAGTCCATACAGTCATTTAAAAGTTGAAGTGAAGCTTTATATGAGGCTGCAGCAGTCGGAGTCATTTCAAGTAGATATCTATCACATTTACAGTCTTTTAAGCATTACATTCCCTCTTTGTGTTTCCCTGTTGAGCTGTGTTGGAAGTATAGTAACAAAAAGAGGGACTTTGGCACTAAACAGACTGTAATATTGAAATTTGACTCATTTGGACGGCTGTAGCTTCAAATTAGCTTCAAATCAACATTTAAATACGTGTTTGCACAGAATGAGGACTGTGCATTATGAAGGGATCTTCTAATGGTGAATATGAACAGAAAAACTGCTTTAATGTTCTTTTTGAGTTCCTGGCTGTCATTTTAAGAAAAGGACCCAACCTTTAAGGAGATATGCATGTACAAATACCACTTTACTTATTATTAGATTAGAGATACAAGGAATAAAACGCATCCTTTCATACCAGAGAAGAGAAGTGAGTCAGAGCCTCAGTCAGCTAAAATAACATGACCCTGAACACAACCACTGCGACAAAACTAAAGTCAGAATAAATGACTGAATACCAACCCGAAAATGCGTTTAACATTAACCCTCTAGGACAGATGTTGGCGACTTTTATGAGCATCCATTGGCAGGGGATAAACTGGCTTCAAAAACAGCTGCAGCGACCCAAAAAAAAAAAGCACAGCCGACCTGTCAGGAAAATCCTTTAATAATTTCCGGGTGGAACAACGGCGCTCTGTGATTGGTCCATGTGGTGTTACGTTCAGTGGAGACGTACGGCTGTTGTTTTGATGCTCATGATGCCTTCAGGTGCATATCGGAAACTAGCAAACCCCATTTAAAAACTGTGGCGTAGTTTGCGAAGCTCTCTTTTTGTTAAAATGTGTTAAAATGTAAGCCTATTTGTATCTATTTATTTTGCAAACACTACATTAGACTTGTTTTTTTCCCTCAAGCTGTTTATATGGCTTCAGAGTAACTTAACACATCTTAAAAACTGTTTTAAGAGAAGTAGAAATCCACACACTTCGACCCGCATTTTTCATAACTAATCTTAAATTGAAAGCATGAGGGTTAGTCTATATTTACCATCACACACATTAACACATGATGGCATTAAAATGGATTCTGAAAGTTTTCCAGGCTACTTTAGTTTATGCATAGACCCCTATCGAAAGCCCATTTCCGCCAATGTGATGAAAAAAAGATGCTGTAAGTCAAAATAATGAGAATTTTTCTCAAAATAATGACTTAATATCTTAACATAATGACGAAGTATCTCAAAGTAATGACATTACTATCTTAAAATAATGACTTAGTATCCATAAATAATGACTAAGTATCTCAAAATAATGACTTACTGACTC
Source organism: Scomber japonicus (assembly GCF_027409825.1). Classification (NCBI taxonomy): domain Eukaryota; kingdom Metazoa; phylum Chordata; class Actinopteri; order Scombriformes; family Scombridae; genus Scomber; species Scomber japonicus. The sequence goes on along the minus strand of NC_070581.1, from coordinate 29,155,204 downwards.
AAAATAATAATAATAATAATAATAATAACTCATTATTCATTATTTTAAGATACTAAGACATTATTTTCAGTTACAAAGTCATTATTTTGAGATACTAGATACTAGATATAATTACTTAACTTTTTTTAATCACATTGGCGGAAATGGGCTTCCATATATCCTAAACCCTTGTACAGTGTCTGCACAGTTTAGGCAATTAAACTATCGGGGACCTAGACTGTGTGTCCTTTAACACGTTTTTAGCGGACAGGTATCACTTACACTTGAATGCAGTAGATGGCAGAATTTGCCTGCGTATCGCACAGCCTTGATCGTGTCACTACAAGATATGTTGTGTCTGAATCTCTCTCAGGTATGTTATCTCGTTCACATTTGAAAATGGGTTAAACAATACATGTAACTGCTGTATGTTTATTTGAATAAATATCTTTGTGTTTGGCTAAAAACCTGATAAACTGGATTATACTAGATTGGATCATTTTAACCTCTGTCATTATAATACGTCTAAATCCAGCACATTGGCACTGGTGACGGGTTTTTCCATTGGATTGTTAAATCAGTGCTATCTATAATGATTTTATGGTAGTTTATCAGTCTGAAGCAACATGTTGCAGTAGGCTATCAGTGATGAAGCAGCACTGCCACGTTGGACCCTTTTTATTCCTAAATAGGCTTTCTCACATGTCTGGTTTCTTTTCTAAGTTGTAAAGTCTAAATCTCTACCTTTATATTCATGTCTGTATAAAACATAGAAACAGAAAATGCAATGTAAAAATAGACCTTGATTTATTAGTCTTCACATTGTCAGGCAAAACAAAGCCTGTTTTTTGTGTTTTTTTTGTAAGGCAGTACAGGTTACAAGGCACAATTTATTCCACCAGTTAAACCATGACAAAGTACTAAACAAAAAATATAATATATTTTTTAAAAACCAACATATTATTGGGAAACTTCCTCAGTGTGTCTGCCTATGACTTTTACAAAGTGGCACCACAGAGTGCGCTGAGCTTTTCTTGTTGTAAAATGTGTTAAATTTTACATTGCTACTGTAAATATACATTAAAACAAACCACAGATATTTTAGTCTTGTCACACAGAATATCCAAAGGAGACTCCAAAAAATCTGAATTCATTCAAGGGATTTCCTTTAGCTTTGATAAAATGACATTTTTTTCTGAAACGAGTTCATGACTGTCTGAGAGTTGACACCATTTTATCACTAATGAACATCAAATAAAAAAAACTGTGCAACACTAAATACAATGTAAGGCCTGTTGTAACATTCATAAAATAATGACATGATCATATCACCATGTCTAACATAAGCCTTACTGCACACACTGAGGCCACACTAAAGGAAAGTGATGTTACCCAAAAAATAAACTATATATACAATAATATACTTCTTTATAAATGTCAATCTTAAAGAAAAACAGTATTTATGGATAGTTTTGATGCTTATAGGTATTTTTTTCTTTTTTCTTGCCATGAACTCTTTGCACCAAGCTTTAGTTGAGCCGTGGAGCTCAACTGCAGCTGCACGTGTGAACAACCTAGATCCCTGAAGACTGAAAAGACAGCAATCTGCAAAGGGACATAATTGCAATTACATTCGAGATATTTAGCTACTTTATTGTTTCAGTCAAGTTAAACAGCTTCAATGCTGATAAATGCACATATAAAGACCCTGGTTTAACACATTTCTTTAAAAAAAAACTGAAGGAATAAGGAACTCGGAGGGTTGTTAGATGGCCTCTTGTTTTGTAATGGTGGGCTGAGGGATGGAGGTTGGCTGCTTGGGCACAGTGGCTATGACCCCTTGAGCCATTTTATAATGTTCTGAGCTGGAGGCAGTAGGCGGAGATGGAATCGGGGTTTCAGGAGTGGCTGTAAAAGTAGAGCACACAAGAAACAGGAGCGAGTTATAGAAGAGAGAGAAACTGCAGCATAAGCGGGTGTATATTTACCATTTAACATGTCTTGGGGCAACACAATATTCAGATAAAGAATAAGTACTTTTGTGAAATTTCTCAGAGCATTAAACATGTTAAGAAAGAATAACAGAAGTTCTCTTTGACAAAATAAGCCAGATTAGTTTCCATGAAGAATTTAAAGGATTATTCTGCCAAGCCTGTTTGCCCTTCCAGCTACCTTACTAGGCTGCACATGGAGCCGGGTGAGGGAAATTTGACAGTCGACGTTTAATTAAGATATAATTAATTTCAGCTCACTTAGATTAATGGTTCTGATCACACTGGGGTGCACAAACACTTCCTCTCTCCTCCTACTTTATATAAAATGATGACAGATAATTAATCTTAACTGACTGACATCAACATCTGTGCTAAACAATTAAGGGCACTTTGCACTAAAGGTGTTTTGTACTTACAGATTTGACCATTATGGATCGGTGTTGGCATGTTGCTGGCCACTATAACATTGCTGCTGAGGTGCTCTTGAACCAGGTGAGGGTGCAGAGAGTGAGGTGCATGTGGAGCTTCATTGGCCGAACCTGAAATACACAATACACAAATATACAGTCAGTCATAGGGATTGACACACTGCTGTCCTCTGTATATATTCTTAATACATGTGGATTTAGTGTATTGACAGAAAGCTTTAAAGTTCATTGGTCACGCTCAAGGTTGCTTACATATCGATCTGAGAGAGCTTACCTCCAAGTAGCATTTCTTGCAGCAGGTTGTCGATTTTTGCCATGCCGAAGAGTTTGACAAACTGGATCTGTTCAATCATCTGCCAGGTGATGCTCTGTAGCGTCGGCAGCAGCAAGAGCAGCTCCCCGAAGCGGCCCCGGCAGTCATACTGCCTGTCGTTGATGTAGTCCTCCAGGCTGACCTGGACCTGGTATCGCATACGCTTGATCTTTCCAGGGTCACTCAGACCTTTAGCATCTGTGAGCAAATAAAAACAGGTATGTTTACATAGAGAAGTGTGTTAATAAGATGCAACTTTTCATTACAGTGTCTACTATAAATAGGCAGATAGTTTTTAACTCCTCATTGAAAATATTGGCTTGAACAGAAGTTGCACAAAGATTAGTGAGCAGCAGTACCTGGGTCAAAGAAAACTATGGCTTTCAAGCAGGCATATTCATTGTCGTCTATCTGAAGCTCCTGGAAAGGAAGCACCAGCTCATCCAGGATTCTCACTGCTACCCTGCCCACTTCCAACTCTGGGCAGTTTCTGGGGATGATGTGGTCATTTCCTGCAGGAGAAACACATATTTTTATGTTGAGATTTAAAATACTGCATTTAATTTTCTTTCTGGATGAGAAACTATTTTTTAACAGGATTGCACACTTAGTAATTGCAATATGAATGCATCTGTAAGAGTTCCAGGTGTGAAATGCTCTTTCCTGTGTTGGTTTTACCTAATAAGAGGATGTCTTTATACAGCATGGATCTCTTTGCAGCACCGAGCAATAGATGCTCTCCAGCATGAGCTCGCAGCAACGCCACCTGAAACAAATTGAATTCATTCACTTATTAGCTATGTTATAATAAATATTTAATCCTCTACATGTTCATTTAAAGGATTTGGTATTGTATGGTTAAAAACTGAAGCTTCAAAGAGAGAGGACACTGGCTTCCTCACTAATACAACATCAGCAAATCAGTTACCAAGGCCTGGTGATCACACTGTTAATGATTCAGCACTTTTTTCAAGGAGGGATATAACTTTAAAACCAGCTCATCATATTCTAACTCAGGATTTAAATACATTAACCACTCTGGTTGAAGAGTTTAGGGTTTTCCATGATTTAAAAAAAACCTCCTCAGAGATTTGAATTCATTCTTCTGCTATAATTTTATTTATTTAGGAAGTCATATTCAGTGATAACTCTATTCTTGGTGGCACTGCTGCCTGCACTATGTTTGTGGGATGGATGTTGTCGTAGGAGTCGACTAGTTGATGAGTGACCAGAGTGTCTATACAGCTATGTACACTCAGTCTACATTCGAGTCGTACCTGGTCATCCAGGGGCAGGTCACAGAAGGCTGGGATGTACTTAGCCCACTCCACCAACACCAACAGCTGCTGTTTCATGGACTCACACACGTCTGTGATGGTGGCGATCTTTTTGGCTCTGATGTCGCCGTTCAGTATAGGAGCAGGGGAGGTGATCTACACAGGGCAATGCAGACGTGAAGTCATTTGAAGCCTCATGACAGGCGATTCATAAAAGTGAGATGTGAGTCCCAAAGATGATTGAGTAGGTCTTACCTGTCTTGACAGTACATCTGCCTGGATGAGTGCATTGATGGATGGTAAACTGCTGTCTTCATAGCTGGATCTCCTGGTGCTGATTCTGTCTCTTTCATTCTGTACAGCTAAAAGAAAACACACATTTGTAGTTATTAGTGCTGCAGCTGTATTCACTTGCTACTTGCAGAAGAAAAAGGTGCAATGTTCATGAAGCTGTAAGCTGAAAACTCTAAAACAGTAAAAAAAATATAATGTTTAAGTGTTTAATTTTCCTCCAAATCTCTGTCACGCAAAGATAGACCGCTGACTCATTTAAAAGAAAAATAAGGCTCCCAAGATTGTCATGTTTATCAGTATATGGCTATTATTGCTCTGAAATGTTTGCTCAGCATAAGCTCGTCGGAGACTTGAGCGCTCCATTGAGTGAACATTAACGAAGTACTACTCTCCTGAGTATTGCGACACACTGAGCTGAGTAGTATCAAATCAGTTGGGACAGCTCACACAGTGTGGCAGTGATTCGCTGGCTGACTCCTACCTTCTTTCTTCATGCCAGCCCTAAAGCATTTCTTCAGTCGGCAGTATCTGCATTGATTTCGCTTGTCTTTGTCCACAATACATTGTCTGTTGAACCTGGAAAGTGAGAGGAATAAGTTTATTCGTGGTGTCATACATTCAAAAAAAGACACTTGAATTTATAACTAGAATCATCTTCAAACACAATAATAGGCTTTTCTCATTGGTTTTTGCTCAATGGCACATCAGCATGTAGTATAACAGATCAGAATAATTAGTCTTAGTGACAGATGTGCTCTCACCTGCACGAGTACATGTGGTTTTTGCGGACGCTGCGTCTGAAAAAGCCCTTGCAGCCGTCACAGCTGGACGCCCCATAGTGCTTTCCAGTGGCTCTGTCTCCACATATGGCACACAGGCTGCCCGCTGCCAGTTGGCCGGTAGCATTCATGTTGGTGCTCTCAGCCGGTGAAGAGTCTGACACACGGAGAGAGACACAGAGAGAGAGAGAGGGAGAGAGAAAGAGAGAGAGAGAAAGAAAACATCTCATCAGGACAGGAGGCTTTTAGGTCATCAGTTTTTTGACGTGTAACAGGAATACACAGCGTGACCCGAAACCAGGAGAAGTATGTTTTTATTAAAGCTTAATTAGATGACAGTGAGCAAGCATCAGTAAATATGTTTGATCAGCAGTTGAGAGTGTGTCAGGCTGGTTTTAATAAAGAAAAGAAGGTGTGAACGAGCCAGAGTGAATACAATGATCAGCTCCATTGACGGCTGATCAAACCCGGCCTTCATGAGAGCCTGTGAGGATCTGTTACCTGAGTGACTCAGACAGAGTCAACAGACCAGAATTGATGTAGGCTTGATTACCACTGAAAAGGCAATCACTGAAGACAGTTTTCTTTCTAGTCCCCCCCTCACAGTCACCGGACCGGGTCAATTAATCACAGAGTATGTCATGTCACATTGTAAAGATTGGAAATGGCAGGCTGAACCCATTAATGGACAAGGTAGTGTAGAAATATGTGTAAGAGTAAAATCTTCAATCTCAAATCTAAAAGCTCTCGTTCAAGCTTCATTTTTGAGTCTGAGCGGTAATTTTAGAATCAGGATCACAGCCAGATGTCATGGGAGACTGCATATATAAATAAGTTGGTGTCATTGTAAGCTCTTCTCCAAAAAGAAGAAAAAAAAAACACCCAAAAAAACCCCTGCACCCTTTCTTCTTCACTTTAGACTTTGTGGGAACTGACTGTTTGTAACAGGAGAAGGAGGATCATGATACTCAGACTACTGCTTCATCAGAGGATGAATATCAACCCACTGAAATCAATCTATCACCTCCACAAGCTGAAACAGGTTGAAATTGCTTCTGCCGAATGACCCGAGTGTGTTGAGGAGAGAGCGGAGCCTCGTAAATCAAAATCTCTTAATGTTTTACTATTGCACCCAGAGGTGATAAAAGACCACTGCTTCGGGATCATCCCTCTGCAAAAAGCAGGAGCAGATGGACAAATGACCCCCTTTTTATCACTTCACGCCAGAACTCCCCTCTCTGTTCCTCTCCTGACCAAAGTTTTAAATTAGTAAAAGTCTCAAAGTTCAACATCAGAGTTGCATATATGTGACTCACCTGTGCCCATGGCGAGCACATGCATGTTTTCGAACTCCAGCGTAGTGTAGGCTGGGTCCAGAGCCTCGCTGTAGTCTGCCATGTCCATGTCCACCACTGCTTTGGACAAACAAATTCTCAACTATCTGACAGTGGGGCAGAAAGACTTGTCCAAGAAGCTAATGTGCCCCCCTCCTTCTCCTCCTCCTCCTCCTCCTCCTCCTTCTGACACCCCCACACACCTCCATTACCCCCCCTTCTCTCCCCACCTCCCTCTTTTTGAGCTCCGCCCCTGTTACAAGGTGGCTCCCCAGCCCAGTTAAGTGTGATGGGGACCTACTGGTATCAGAGAGGAGACCAGTGAGTGACAGCCATGCAGAGCTCACCGCCCTTCTCCTTCCTTCGTGCTGCTAACCAGACGAGAGAGGTGGAGTGTCTCTGTGGTTGATGGTTAACCAGCCAGTGGTGAATCACAGGCAGGGTTGTTGTTTTTTTTTTGTGTGTTTTTTTTTTTTTTTTTTAAAGAAGAGATAGCACAACTTTGATATCTGTCATCTCCTCTCTTGGTTCTCTGTCAGTCAGTAATAGATAACTTTTCCTACCTGAGAGCCTACATGTGGTCAATCCTTTGCCAAATCACTGCTCCCACCACTTTAAACCAGTTTATTTTATAGCCTGGGCTTCTTCCAACACTTACTGTAACATGCTCGTATCACATGCACACAAAGAAGCACAGCCTCGACATTATCTTGTTATAAAGCAGCCGAGACTGAGAGCAGTGTGTCTGCAGGGGAAAACTCACAAGTCACATCATATCAGTGTGTCATATTCAGGCCTAATCAGTGTAATACGTTGCCGCTAAATCTTAGTTAATTCTGGAGTAATTAACTAGGAGAAATAACTCTTGCTACAGCAAAGTGATGCCTTTATGTAAAAGACTTCATTGTTTGTGAGAATGCACGTGAGGCTGATCCAAAGCCCGGCACTCGTTGTTGGGACAGCCTGGATGGTTCAGAGCATGTTGAAGGAAATGTTTTAAAGGACAAATTCTGCAGCAGGAAATGAAATTAATTTATGTTTGACAGCTAAAGTCAAGGCAAGGCAAGGCAGCTTTATTTATATAGCACATTTCATACACAATGGTAACTCAATGTGCTTTATATAAAACATTTAACAGTAAGAATTGGAAACAAAAAACATAAAAAGTGCAATTTGAGACAAAAAAAATAAAATAAAATTTATAACCCCCCCACCCCACTGATAGTAATAAAAATATAAAAAATAAAAAATATATATAAAAACAAAGTGCAGAAAAATAGGAAGAATAGAGCATTAAATATATTATTATTATTATTAAATATCAACAGTAAGAAACAAAAAACATAAAAAAGTGCAATTTGAGAAATAAAAATAAAACCCAAACATTAAAACATACAATTAAACCCCCCACCCCCACTAATAGTAATAAAAATATAAAAAATAAAATATATATATAAAAACAAAGTGCAGAAAAATAGGAAGAATAGAGCATTAATTAAATATATATTAAATATAAAGATGTGTTATTTTCTATAGCTCAAAGCATTAATCAGTGTGAGCTCTTTCAAATGAATGCCTTATTGCATTTGCACATTCCCGGTCATTATAGTGAAAATAAAAACAGTTTTTGACAGCTCTTGTCACATTTTTATCTATTTTAAGTTCTTATATATATTATTTGGAATCGCTTGATTTTTGTAGTACTTGTTCTTATTTTAAATCAGTCAAAAAACCAAATAGATGTTTCAAAGTGATGTAATCAGAGAATTAGAGTGATACTGTTAGAAGTGATAATGATAACATACAGTCACCAGACACTTTAAGAGGAACAACCTGTGTAATCTAACGCAATCCAACACAACACCTCCGCCATAAATTCTACTTTTATGAAGCTTATCTATTTCTAGTTTTTGCTGACATTGTCAAAAAAACCCACAACAACATGATATCTGCTTAATATTTATGATCTAAAAATCCTGTATGATAATTAAAAGTGTTCCTAATAGGTATGTTAATTGGGTGGACAAAATAATAGGAACACCATTCAATATAATACACCCCAATAAACCAACAGCAGCAATTATCACCTTTCTGACTAAGCTTTGTAAATGATGTAGAGAAGAGTATAGAAGAGCTGTTGTATTGGATTGCATTAGATTGCACAGGTGTATCTAATCAAGTGGCTGATGAGTTTATCTAAAGTATAAATGTACATAGTCTTACTGTATGAATACCCAAAATATTACTCACTTAATAACTAATAAACCACAAGATACAAAAGGCAAAAAGTCAGCAAGGAGGCAGAAAAGTCAAAATATGCAGATAAGTGGTTGTGTAGATTGACATTTCTTCAACTTTTATATAATATGTTAACGTAATACTATTAATTTAAATATACACAGTTGGACCAAGATGATTGGTGTTGATGATGAGGTACTTTACAGCTCATCTGATGGGCTTCTGGGGGGTAAAAAGGTAAGAAAACTACGTGTATTATACTACTATTATACCATGAACACATGCAAACACTTCACTGAATAAAACTGAAAGGCTCTAATCAAGTGGCTGATGAGTTTATCTAAAGTATAAATGTACATAGTCTTACTGTATGAATACCCAAAATATTACTCACTTAATAACTAATAAACCACCAGATACAAAAGGCAAAAGGCAGCAAGGAGGCAGAAAAGTCAAAATATGCAGATAAGTGGTTGTGTAGTATCTGTGTTTGTAATGAAAAAGTGATTTACATTTCTTCAACTTTTATATAATATGTCAATGTAATACCATTAATTTAAATATACACATTAGGACCAAGATGATTGGTGTTGATGATGAGGTACTTTACAGCTCATCTGATGAGCTTCTGGGGGGTAAAAAGGTAAGAAAACTATGTGTATTATACGACTATTATTCCATGAACACATGCATAGGAGATAAGTCACTTTATATGTTATATTTCAAATCGTATGTACTTATTAGCATGACTATTCAGATGTGTAAATGTAAATGTGGTGTTAATTGTCCCTTTTGTATGTGACTCAACCTTTCACATGTTTTATCACCTACAATGATGTAAATCAGCATTTTAGTCACAAGTCAAATTTTAACGTAATCTTTAACTTTATATAGTGTTTCATCGCAGTGTTTAACACACTTGTAGTTGTAATCAGATATAAGGACATTTTTAAGTGTATTTGCCAACAACAACTCCACTTGTATAAACTGATAACAGAGGACGGACAATATGATACAGTACAGTTAAAAATGAATCATGACGCATTTATTTTTTGTTCTTGTTAATTCTATTATCGCCATTACATTTATTTATTCCTTCATAAACAAAGATTTACTAATAAGGGCCAAGAGATGCGGCTAAAATCTCTAAAGTTGAGTTGAGTTAAGACATTTTAGTCAAACTACTGTTTCCGAGATCCAAAATTAAACCTCAAGCAAAACTCTTGAACACATTTATAAAAAAGTTTTAAAGCTACAAAGCGTATAAACAGTTAATAAATGCTTTATAACACACAGTGTGATCATTTGTTCACTTGTTTAGTAATGAATCATTAACTGTGATTGGAGCCATGTAATACTGTCTTATCAACGATGGGATCATTCAGTAACTGTTTCAGCAGTTATGGAATAATTGTGCTCGTTGATAACATTAATCTCATCACTTACAAAGCCCTTATATGGTGTGTTATAAATAATATGTTAAGTTATATCATGCTTATAAATGCTAAATAGGAGTTAGTGTTGCCTTTTTCATCTGTTGTATGAATTTGAGGTTTCAGTGAAAGTACATGAAGTGAGAAATGAGGTGTTAATAATAATAATAATAATAATAATAATAATAATTTCTCTCAGGTTTTTGGTTTCCACTCATAACTTTTGTAACATCCTGATTGTTTTCAGCTTGCACAGAGTGTCCACATGTCACACAGCAAACAGTAGTCGTGTATTTGAAGAGAAAGTGCCAGTACATAGAAATAGGTCAACGATCTTGAGTTCAGGTAGACCTCAGAAGCAGTAAAACCCCAGAGAGGTGAACTTGTTAACCATACACTCAAATTATACTGGGGACTCATAAAATTATTTTTCTTACAGCAGGTAAACACCATAATATTCCCAAAGGCTCCTGTGCGTGAGTGTGAGATCATCGGTTCAATGATTAGATATTGACAAAAAACCCCTTCTTACACTGATCCAATCAGAAATGAAAATAGAAGTGATCAACCTCTGATTAAAACCTACAGACACTATTTCTTTCAGACTCTCATTTACGCTCACAGATTCATTGATCTTTGCTTCTCACAGTGATTAAATACGACGAAGGCCTTTTATTAACCTGATTAACTCAATAGAAACTACACCTGTGATCAAAAAATGATTAGTAGCTTTTTACACACTCATACACTGATAATGGCTTTTCTGCATCAAACCTCGAACCTTAATTGGTGCGTGTTGTTTCGCTTGTGTGTGCAGAGGTCATCCATTACAACATTTCTTCACGTTCGATCCGCTCTGCTCTTCTGCAATGCCCATATTTGCTCAAGAAGTGTGCTGATTATTTCAAAGCAGTGAGCGAGTGAGCAGAGCGGAGGGGTGTGGGGAGGGGGGGAAGGGAGGATGGGAGACACAGAGTGGAGCTTTACATGAGTCACTCAGAGCCAAATCTTATCTTCCTTGTCATTAAAGTGGTTTTTATCTCTGCTCCCATCTTAAAAAATTCTGTGAACTTCTCAAGGAACAGTCATATACAGGACTATAAAGTATAATCTGCATGGTTATTGCTTTCTTAATCAAGAACTGACAAACTGTTCTGATGTGTTAGATAGGGCAGGTAAGCTCGATATTGTCCCATAACTTATCTTCATTTTGGGGCGGGGGGTTTGTGTTAACATTAATGTGTCTACGTTCCCACAGAGGTGAGGGTGGACTGACACGTGCAAGGAGGCTATAAAACAACTGGAGTAATGTTACGGTAAAACAAGTTGTCCTTGGTGACAGATTCAAATGTAGTCACCTTATTCATGATTCAAGACTACAGAGTAAGAAGTTTAGCCAAAAAAACAAATTCAAAGTCAAATACTGGTATTAAAGGTGCAGTGTGCAGAATTTAGTGGCATTCAGCAGAACCATGCATGCATAAATTGAACTGGATGCACCATTGGAGATGGAGCCCTGTAGCACATGAAGCCAAAAATGCCACTTCTTGCTGTAAAGAACTGACCCAGATAAAAACATACTGCACAAGTTCAGTGGGCCTATGCATCCACGGAGCATGCTCAGTAGAGATTTCTGCTAGCCAAGCCCATGGATGTATCATAAGAGCTGGATAGGGCTACCACCACTCAGCCATCAGCTGACTTTTCCCAGTGGTCACTCGCTGTATTGCAGAGAAAAATTCGCCCCTGCGGCCCAAAAAGCATTTTCCCCATAGACCACCAATATAAAAGAGACATGACAGGACACTTTGAACGGCAAACATGGTCAATTTTGACTCTTTCTCTGGATTCTTGGATCCATGGCGGTTTTATATGTGTAAAATCTAAAGCAATTTATAAATCTGTGATGTCATCACAATGTAAAATCTATGGTCCGAACAGGAACTTGCAGAAACACTACTGCACATATTCAGTGGTCCGAATAACACAGAAGTAAACCTGGAAGCTAGAACCTTTTTTTGGCGTTTGCACCAGCCGAGCAACAGATAACTTCATGCCTTCATGCCTAACTTCTGTTAGCTACATCAATGCATAGCCTTGTACAAGGTTCGAATAAATGAAATAACTGAATCTTTTCATGCAGGGGTCAAGTTGTTCCGAATGCCGCCAAAGAGTCTGCAGCCAAGCTAACGGTTCAGTAAGGTTTTAGCCTACGAGACACAGCAGTGTTTTGAGCTAAACGCTAACATGCACTCAATGAAAATGCTTAGTTTAGCACGTTAGCATGCTGACATTTGCTAAATAGCAATTTCATCATAAACCAAAATATCCAATAAAATATATTTTAACCTGACACCTGCAGAAAGGTCAGAGGATCCCTGAAGTAGCACCACAACTAGTAATTATTAGATTCATCTAATTTTGTCTTCAAAACTGTCCGAATGTCCACAGTAAATTTCGTGACAAGACATCACCAGATAAAATGAAGACAATGATATGTATGGCTACATTGTATTATAATGAATTGGCTTTGTATTTACTTTTTATTACTGTGGACTTTGTATTACAATTATCGGGGCATGTTTAAGTATGCAGTCGGTCAAGTGCACAATGCCTATATGGCCAAGTGCCAGCACTCCTCTTAGACCAAAGTTTTTATTACAATTTAATGATGAAATCTGGATGTCAAACTTTCACTTTAGTCTATAATGCAGCAAACAGTACTTGATGTTATCATGAAATAGTGTTTTTATTCTGTGTACAGCTTCAGTTTTATGCGTAATACTTTGTGTTACATGCTATTTCCAGCTTCTCTTATCTTCATTTTATAATATATTTATATAGTTATATATAAAGTGCTTTATCTGCATGTCATCAAATGAAATCAAATAGACTCATTTTGTCATTGTTTTAGTTTCGATTTAATGTTCGTGAAATTAAATTGGTCTTAAATAGAGCTTTTACGCAGCACTTTGATATTGGCTTCAGCTGCCTGACATTTAGCTGTTAAATCCATATTAAACACGGGAGGAAGCTGCCATGATGAAATGTGATGGGCCAGAGAGTGACTGTCTTATAATCAGTCACCCAAACTCCTGCCCCGGGGCTAAAAGTCAAAGGATCGCTGAGACCTGATGTAACACTTGTGTGATTCTCCCCTTTGAAACTTCAAACTCCAGTTTGTGAACAAAGTCCTGTCTATCTTCTGAATAGGAATCTCCGACCACTGACCAAACTCCATTTGCAACCACTGCCTATTTGTACCTTCTCCTCAATGACTACATTTCATTACCCCAAGTCCGATCTGAAAGGCAAAGCAGCAGGGAAGCAGCGTAGTAAAATATCAAAATACAGGAGCCAGAAGCTGGGAGGAAAAAGACGATCATGAATGGCCTGGGAGCGTTAAAAACCATACGTGGAATATGCACTGTCTGGGGACTTATTTTGTTCTTTCACAGAGAGCCACACCACAGGGGAAATGTGAGTGTTTGAGAGGCACATCCAGGAGCGTGTTGATGTTGATAAGAGTAAAAACAGAAGGAGACAATGTGCTGGCTGCAGCAGATTTGAGACCAGCAGAAAAAGGGCTGCTGCTCTGCTCTCCTGCAGTAGATGGAGGAGATAGGTGAGTAGAGTGTCATGGCAAAGACCTTGTCAACAGATAACTATCTGCAAATAACACAGCTTATGCAAGCCCCCCGTGACCGACCGGGGGAATATCATATTTTCTTTGCCACTGGAATATTGTCAGTTACCTTCTATGCCCATAATGACACAAATTGGGTTTTTTTTTGTGAAGATAATGACCATTTTGAAATTTAGACATTTTCACAAAAGCACGTTTAATTTGTCAGATTGTGTTTAATACTTCTTCTAACCCTTACCCTTGTGTCTTTATCGTTGAAACTACTTCTTCACAACTCCAGCTTAATAACATTTCTATCCTCTTTTTCTCTTTGCTGTCAAATTAGAACAGTTTATACCTGATGAAACTAATCTGTGCTCAGAGGCCTGCAGACCATGTTAAACAAAGCCAGTTGACACCCTGAAGGGTTTCTTCTGTAGTTTCTAAGGTTCTGTGCTAAGATGATAAATGTAATCATGGATATTATCAGGTTTGCCAAACAGAGCCTTAAAGATTGGCCTCACGTAACCACAGTCCTTTAAAAAAGATCAAATATACTCATAAATGCTGTTTTTTTTAAGTTTCTCTTCAGTCTTATAATCTCACCTTTAAGGGAATGTTTAACTGTGTGAGACAAATCTGATTTAAGTAAATATAATATCTTTTTTGGTATCAGATCTACTCCCTGAAACTGAGCTGTCATATTGTCCTCACCCATGATAACTATTTGGTCTCGAGGTAATGATAAACCAGTAGTGCCTATTTAGTTCTTCAGTATCTCACAATATTACAGGGTGATAAAACTTAGATAAATAAATGAGGGAGGTGTGTAGCTGGAGAAAAAAGATAAAACAGTGATGAGCAATGAGGAGTTTCTTTCTTTCTTTTTTTAAATTTCCAAATGATGTATGAGGCTGTGTCTTTAAAATGCTCTTCTGACAATGCATATAATGAACTTCTTTGCATTTCTCTTCACATACCTCTAGTTCTCATGCACAATCATGCCTCACTTAAAATATCTCCTCATGTCATATTTATCTTTAAAAGCCAAAAAAACCCTTCAGTGCATCTTTATAATAGATGTGTCAAATTGAAGGCAATATTCTCTTGCTTCAATCTACTAAAAAAAAAAACATGTTTCATCTTCCAGTCAGAAAAAAAAACTCAAGTAGCCTCTGTGCCACCAAATAAGTAAACAATTGCATCAATAAACACGAAGGCCCATGCAAGACGTAAATCAATCACAGTGTGTGATAAGACTCTGCAATCATTAACTCTGTTTTGCTGAGAATTCATTTTGACTGCTGGCCCTCTGTCTCACCTCTGTCAGCAGCTCTGCCCTGAGCACTTTTATCTCTCTGTGATTCTCTATAGGTCCTTCAGTCATCACACGATCAATAGACGTTTAACCTCCACAGCCTGAACAACAAGGCAGTAAAATATTTAGGGATTCGACCTCATCCCCCGTCAGCGCCTTCGACGACTTCATACAAAATTGAAATGTGACTAACGGGAACAGGAGTGGAAAAATATTATGTTGCACAAATATAAAGATTTGTGCTTTTATACTTGATTTGATAAGTCAAACACGTTACGGTTCATCTGATGGAGAACCTGTTGATTGCATGCGTCAGTTTCAACACTTTCATCAGCTCATTTTCATCCGTGTTCATTCGCTGATCTCTCTCTCTCTCTCTCTCTCTCTCTCTCTCTCTCTACCTGCATGCTGAGGTCACATGCTGCTCTGGACTGAACAAACTGAGCTGAACAAACTATGTCATCTGATCACGCTTTCATTTTTTATTTCAATGTCACAGACGCAGAGAGGTAGATGTTCAGGAAGTATTTCAATCATATTTTTAAGTAAAGAAAACATAATAAAACTGTTTGAAAATCTAAAAGTCCTGAACTTCTGTAATTTGGCTTTTTCGGTCTCCTACAACATCTATTGCAAATCTGTCCATCCTGGAAGAGAAATCCCTCATCTGATTTTCTCCATTAAAGGGTTTTAAAGGGAGTTTTTCCTCATCTGAATTTAGGGCGATATTGCACTGTATAAATAAAATTAACTCAAGTAGATTTTCAATTATTTTTTAATGTAAAAAAAAGTCTCATCAGCAAAACCCTAACCCTAACCCTAAAGCATTAAAAGTACTATATTGGCTCCTCTCAGTGTTACAGTGACATTTGGATTATCATGTAGGGAGCCAAGGAGGAGCTGATTTTAACAACTTTTGGGTGCTTCAACCTATAAAAATGCAGCATATTTTATAAACTCATCTCAAGTTTTACAATTGAAATCTTTAATCTGTAAGTAACGAGTGACTAAAACTGCCAGATAAATGTTGTGCTGTTAAAGTATCAAGTAGCATAAAATGGAAGTACTCGAAGTACAAGTAGCTCAACATTATGCCTGAGTGGTACTTGAGTGAATGTACTGTTGGCTCCCACCACGTCTGTCTGTCAGCCATGATGATATCGTTGCTTACTACTGCCATCATGTGGACACATAACAGTAGTCAACACTCAGTTCAGACTGCTCAAACTGTTCAATCGCTGAATTATTTTGTAGTCATCATCACATAGAGCCCATTTGTAGCCTAACAAACATGAATTTAACATCAATTTCAGTCCATATATTTTCACTCAATGAAGCAGCTCTTCAAAAACATCCAACATTCAAAGCTTTTCTGTCTCAAAAACAGCTCTACACATATATTCAAGCAGCAGTATGTATCCCATACATACATTTATTCCTTATTTTTTGTTATTGTTAACAAATCTAATGAAAAAAAAAAGAAATGGCGTGCTAGTCTGGCTGTAAGCTCACTGGTTCTTGCTGAAGATGCAAATCTTATTAAAAGAAATGTAACAGATATCAACAATTGTGTTTAAAGATACTTTTTATTTCCTTAAAAACTACTGGCCACTGTAGTTTTACTCAAACTCTTCGAAAACATCCAACATTCAAAGCTTCTCTGTCTTAAAAACAGCTCTATACATCACATTTCTTTCTAAATATTCAAGCAGCAGTGAATCAGAAACATGTATAACTACTGTGTAACACTTTCACATCAGCTTCCAGCAGCTTTACTCTCCACCACAAACAGCTCTGTGCCTCTAATACGCAAACACCAGCTTGTTATTAAACTCTGGAATAATCTACAAGCGTCGACTAATTCTCACCATTCTTTCTGCCTCGTTTGGGGAAATTTCTCCCTCGTTTTTTTGCCTTTACCTGGGTTGGAGAAGTGCAGCGTCCCATCCTGGCCATACATCCCTGTGAAGGCCGAGCCCTGACAGTGAGCCGGCCAGCTGAGCGAAGGCCCATGAGCCTCGGCGGCTCTCTCGGGCCCAGCCAGGCTGAGGCAGGCTGGGAGGAGAAGCAGGGCCACTGTTACTGGTTAGTGCTGTTTTGCCGGGGCCACTGGGCTGGTTGTAAGGGCCCAAGGCACACGGGGATAATCCTCTAATGCCTGTCACAATGAGATTTGATTGGAGACTTGAACACCCGGATTAATAGTGTCAAACGAACAGTGTGTAATACCCTCCCTCCAAACAGGCTGCTAATTGGGCTTCTGTATAACAGCAGAGAGACACGTGTAGATGTAGATTGGCTGAAAATCATATTTTATTACAGTAAACAGTACATTTCACTTCATTAGCTGACACTACACTGTTTATTTTAAAGCTTTAAAGCATCTTATTTTAAAATACTGTACATAGAGATCATGCATTACTCTTACTGTGTGATCAGTTCATATAGTAACACCTGGTTATACAAGAATAGAGAGTCATAAAGTGGCTAAACAAACATTTTTTATTATAGTGAGCTGAAACAAAGCTGCATGATGACAATTTGCAAAGTAAAGAATCTAAAATGAGCATTAATTTTTAAATTTGTCAGCCTAATAAGGTTTGTGTTAGCATCCCCTGATATTTAGTTACAGCTGGTTATAATAGTAATGTGTTTATGGAGAGAGCCTATGATAAGTAAGTGTGTAATAATTGAGTAATGATTTAATCCAATTAAATAAAATCCTACATTCTTCCCAGATGAAAATTACAAAATAAAGTCTCTCTTAAAGCTACCCTTACCTTTGTTACATTTTTATACTTTTTTCGTTTAGGTTAAAATGCTATTAATAAGGTAATGACACTCTGAAATGTTCGGACCACCACGGAGATAGCCGTAAACAGACAGTAACGACTGACAATGACAGACAAAAGTGGGCCAAGGCTTCCACCTCCAGCCGCTCCCATGGAGAAAAAGAAAAGTATATTAGAAAAAGCCACCACAAAGAAAGAGCTTGATGCAACAAGAGCTAAAACAAGAATCAACATCGGCTGTTTAAGTTTTTTAAATGTGTGGTTTGAAATGCAAGAAAGGTAAGAATAGCTTTAACAGTAGTTACATGGTAATATTCATATTGTAAGAGTAATTTTGGCAGCTGTAATTGTTCCTTTTCTTCATATAAATGGATCCAAAATTGATCTGTTCAGTCAAGTTTAGACAAATCTGGTGTCTTTATTTAGTGTGAAATTCTGTGTCTCTCCACTGTAGCTCAGCAAGGAAACACAAAGAGGGAATTTTGTACTAAAAAGACTTCAGCTTCTGGTAAATATCTGCTTGATTTGTTTAACTCGGACTGCTGAAGCCTCATATTAGCCTTCATCACTGCATCACGTTAGGAGTGGATTTCTAAATGACCTGCGTGGAAAAGAGGAACATCAACCGTAACACTGAGGAGCCAGACCTCGCTCTGTGTGACTCAGATGGGGTAACACTGAGGAGCCAGACCTCGCTCTGTGTGACTCAGATGGGGTAACACTGCGGAGCCAGACCTCGCTTTGTGTGACTCAGATGGGGTAACGCTGAGGAGCCAGACCTCGCTCGCTTTGTGTGACTCAGATGGGGTAACACTGAGGAGCCAGACCTCGCTCTGTGTGACTCAGATGGGGTAACGCTGAGGAGCCAGACCTCGCTCTGTGTGACTCAGATGGGGTAACACCAAGGAGCCAGACCTCGCTGTGTGTTACTCAGATGGGGTAACACTGAGGACCCAGACCTCGCTCTGTGTGACTCAGATGGGGTAACACCAAGGAGCCAGACCTCGCTGTGTGTTACTCAGATGGGGTAACACTGAGGAGCCAGACCTCGTTCTGTGTGACTCAGATGGGGTAACATTGAGGAGCCAGACCTCGCTGTGCGCCCTGCGGTCAACTCATTCAGCTTCGTAGGCAAACAGATATCCGCTGAGGGGCTGTTGAACGGCTGTTGTCATGTTTACATTCACCAAGTGATTCTGCCAACAGCGCTGCTCGGGGAGTTTGTCCAGGCTGTGACCGTTGAGCAATTAATCAGATGTGACTGACACAAAGTTATTTATATCATAAGTTAAATAATCATGTTAAAGAGGAAGTTTGAGGAGAAACTGGTCGACATCTTTGATATGATTGCCTTTAGTCATGATGATCTTTATATTGCTATCTGCTGCTGAAGTCTCCATCTATGTAGTATATATGACATTAGAATTTACATATGTTTAATTTATAATGCTCGTAAGGGACATTGTGTCAGCACCAGGGTTATTATGATAAATATATAAAAACTAATAAATAATAACTAATAAATAAATAAAAACTACAATTAAAAAAAAGAAACTAAATAAAAACTACAATGAACACTAACTAACTAAACTAAACTGAATTGCAGATAAATTCAGCTTTGTTTTCTCCCTCGATTACTTCCTGTCCTGCAGCAGCCGCTATGCTTCGTGGTTAAAGAATGAAATGAAAAAGGACTTGATGATAAATCATATTTGGTGTCACTCATTCTTTCATCCTTTTCAGCTTCTACAAGTCGAGGCTTTCTCTTAATACCTGGAAAACTAAGACTAAGAATAAAACTAAATAAAAACTGAACTGAAACTAGTCAATTCCTTCAAAATAAAACTAAACTAAAACTAGTCAATTCCTTCAAAATAAAACTAAACTAAAACTAGTCAATTCCTTCAAAATAAAACTAAACTAAAACTGGCCAATTCTTTCAAAATAAAACTAAACTAAAACTACTCAATTCCTTCAAAATAAAACTAAACTAAAACTACTAAATCACTTGATGAACTAACTAAAACTAAACTGAAATAAAAAAAGCAAACTGAAAAACTAAATAAAAACTAAAGAAAATTTCAAAACTATAATAACCTTGTGTCAGCACCACTTTAAAGTAGAAGTGACCCAAACACTGGTTTGCAGTTTATTCGGACAAAGAAGCATAGTATAACCCGATCGAGGCCAAAAAGAAGCTTAGAGTGGGCCGCTGCCAAAGAATGCATTTGTAACATAAATGTGTCCCAGTTTTTTGGGGGGGCGATTTGTTGTTAAGTATATACTGTAAACAAATCCTCTCAGAAAAAGGTCGCTGATCCACTCAAAACACACAAAGCAGCTCACTCACAGGTTTTAGGTGGTTATAACCAAAACACTCGAATATCCTGTCACTTAATAGGAGAGGATAAACGGAGACTAACACAAACACTGCATCATCTGATTCTGTTTTATACAGAGTGTAGTTTCAATGATATTGTTAATAAATCTAAATAAATGGCGTGCTAGTCCGGCTGTAAGCTCACTGGTTCTTGCTGAAGATGCAAATTTTATTAAAAGAAATGTAACAGATATCTACAATTGTGTTTAAAGATGCTTTTTATTTCCTTAACCCTTTCACGCATAGTGGTCACTGCAGTGGACAGCTATTCAAAAGCTGTTTTCTTATGTATGAAAGGATTTTGATGACATAGTTACGCTTCAGCCTCCACAGTGGACACTAGTGCATCATCCCATACACTACCACTAAACCTGCAGTAATGTTTTTGGTCATAGATCAGTTGATTTATGTTATTATAATGTCATAGTATATCGTTTGGTGAACGAAAAAATGAAGTTCAAATATGTTTTTTTCATGCATAAAGAGAAATTAAAAATATTAGGAGAAAAATCTTGACTGAGGTTATTATAATTCATGCATGAAAGGGTTAAAAACTACTGGCCACTGTAGTTTTACTCCAACAGGAGAAAAAAGCTTGTTTGTTGGGGACTTTTTTCAGTTGCAGATGAATACACAGTTGAGAGGACATATGGCAGCCGGCCGATATGTGGGACTGACTCAATATAAACTACTGTGTGTGTGTGTGTGTGTGTGTGTGTGTGTGTGTGTGTGTGTGTGTGTGTGTGTGTGTGTGTGTGTGTGTGTGTGTGTGTGTTCATAGTAATGAGGGAATAATGTAACCTGGTGCAACTGTGTGGCTCATTTCTGTGATTCAGAGAGGATAAACTATATCAGACAATCCTTGTTTCAATTTACTGTTGGATTTGTTGACAATAAGAACAATGTAGGTTATCGTCATACTTATCCTTTAAAGGATAAGACTGGTGATTTTCTATGTTTTCTTATTGTCAATAAATCTAATGCACAGAGCCAAACCAACAATGGATTGATCTACTTAGTATTTTATGTGTATTAAAAGCCTGATCGTATCTTATTCCTTTGTGCTGCAGACCTCTGACGTTGTCTAAAAATGGTTAAAAATGGTTCAGAAATGGCTCCAAAGAGTAATAGTGTCAAGTTTTCACATTCAGTCTTCAAGAGGCCACCATACTTTCAGTAAACAATTGCCATTTTTTCACGCTCATATCTCAAAGAAGTTTATACTCAAGACTTGTGATACATCAGCATCAACAGCATGGATGTCTAAACAGGACTGGACACAGTGTTGATGAAGGGCCTCGTTCATTCATAGGAAAGTAACTCAATGGTGCGTGAAGCCAAATAAGCAACTTCCTGAAAATATATTGCTCACACTCTGTGGGTCTGATGCTTCCACGGAGCAAACTTCCAGTTTAGCCCTGTGGCTAACGTGAATGGGGATAAAACAATTCAATCTTGCCGCTTGTCTAGAATTTCAAAATGTGATCAGACTGAATGGATCCACCTCTGATAGTGAAATGAGTCATTTTTCAGGGGTCATGATGCTCAAAAAATATATCAGATGTCTCTTTTTTATATAAGTTTATGGGGAAAAGTCTTCTTAGGCTCAACAGCATCTCGTGATGTAATTACATTGTTTGGCCACTATGTCTATGTGGCACTCTCCCTGTATCCAGATAACTTCATACATCCATACTCAACACACCTGCGTCCTCATGCACCATTGTTTATAAATACAGTATGGACAACGCCTCTCTGCACACTGTTTATGTTCAGTGATTAGCTTGTCAGGTGGAGTAAATGACCAATATCACAAATAATCACAATATCACCAATCTACTACAGCAACAGAGTCTGTGCTGCATTTATATATATATTCTTAATTTTATCATCTATTAAGTCCTCCAGGGGTTCAGTTCATGTTACACATCACTATTACTGTCTGATCACATAACAGGAAAAGAGTTTCAAACAGGTGAAAGGAAAAACAAACACACCTTTCTATTGAGACAGAATGATGAATTTCACTGTGCCAAAGGACAATCAGTCTTAAAACAACAGTCAGGAGCCCAGATGAACATTGAAACAGTGTTTTCTTGCTGTGATCATCCCTCCTGTTCATACTGACAATTAGAAGATCTACTCTAAGTGTGCTTACAATGTAAGTGATGGGGAACACAAATCCAAAGTCCTCGTATTTTAGTGATAGTATGAGGCTTCAGCCATCTGTCTTAATAAAATTAAGTTGATATCTTCCACAGTTACAGCCTTTTTTTAAGAAAAATATTCATTTCTTGTTCAGCTGCAGTTAAAGGATCTCAACAAAAACAATTAATTTGGCACTAAAAAGACTTTAAAACTGTATTTTTTTAAAGATATTGACTTGAGTTGAATAATTTGGCTGGTTGAAGCTTCCTATTAACTTTAAACAAACTTTTAACACTTACATTGAACATGCATAATGGTCAGTATGAAAAGGAGGAACGATTACAGCAAAAACATGTTTCTAGATATTGTTTTAGGACAATAGATAAATTGTGAACTTATCCTTTAAGTAGGCTAATAGTAACGGGTTGATGTAGCAGAGTAGAGAGCATGTGTGGAATAAAGCTTGTAAATACTAAAGCTGAGCCGTTAACACCTGTAACAGTGGAGTTATTCAGAGAAAGATCTGAAAGCAGTGATCATGATCATCATTTAGCTCAATAATATGCAAATCACCTGTTGGTGGGCACACAAACCTCCACAATAGTCTCATTTTCTATCTTTTTTTTCTCATTTGGCAGAGCTTTGAGAACATGGATTTGCATCTCCGCATCCCATTGTGACATGCAAATGATTCAATGAATGATAACAGGAGTGAAAATAAAAACCAGACTAACTGTCGGTGTTGAGAGGTAGCTCAGTGAGGCCTTTGTTTTTACTGAGATTGTTCAAAACAGACACAAACACACACACGCGCGCACACACACACACACACAGGGGAGCGTCTGCAGCCTCCAGCAGCAGCAGCAGCAGCAACATAAAGGAGAGATGTGAAGGATGAGGATTTCTGTGATGTCAAATGTATCAAACCATCCACTGTGGCTGTGCAACATCATATAAAAAAAAACACCATAGCTACTTCAAAATATAAATCCTCATCAAAATTTCATCACAGCTTTAATATTTCAGTCTTCTAACTCTGCAGAAAGAATGTTTTCAGCACCTCAGGAATAAAAAAACACTTCATCATCCACACTCTGCAGCTTCTCAAAACTCCACTACTCATGTCAACAGCAGCAACAACATCATTTCAAATCATCCCTTTTTCTAGCCTCTGCACCATCATCACCACCAAGGCCCCGGCTTCCACAGCCTTCTTTTTTTTTAACAACCTCCATATCTCTGACACACCTCCTGGATTACAGCCGTGTGAAAAAGCCAGATACAAATGGCGGTTGATATTTCCACTCAAGAAACAGTCAGTTGTGATCCAGCCGAGCTCAGGAGCCGGGCGGCTGCGGCTGTTGCTGCTGCTGCTGCTGCACAAAGACACAGAAAAAAGAAAGAAAAAAGCCAAGCAGCTGCCACACTCCAGCTTTTCTCTCTGAATGCGGCGAGACAAGTTGATAAAAACATGAGTGTGTACTCACCAAATGGAAGTTCCATACTTGAGCTGACTTGTGTGTTTACATTGACCATGTCGTCTTCTGCTTCCTTTCAAGCATGTTTTTTTTTTTAATCCACTTTTTTTTCCTCCTGCACCACAAGGTGTAAATTGTGGAAGTTTGGGAGCCGCTGTAGTGTGAGAAGGGTGTTGTTGGTGCAAGGTAAGGCCGGTGTTGCCGCTGTTATCTTATTGATTTTCCTAATCTGGGCAAATGTGGGTGGGGAGGTTAAACAGTAACCAGGCTCGTATGGACACCAATCTATATAGCAGCTGTAACTATGGCAACATGATGATAGAAACTCAAATAGACATAAAGTTATTATGTGCTTTCCCCCCCTCTTCCTCATCTACCAGACAGCGGTTTCTCAACATACAGATTAAGGGGCGAATACGAGCGTTGAATAAGAAACAAGAGTTTATACAAAAGGAGAGAGAAAGCCAGAAGGCGGGGGAGTGACATAAAAGACAGAGAGGAGTGGAGAATGTACTGAGGGTGGCAGCTAACAAACTGTGTGTATGATGAGTGACGTAGGCCTAATCAGTTTTGTTTTGACTGAAGGGGGTAAGAGTATAGCTCACTGCTTAGCTGTCAAATTGGGCGACAAAAACACGTGTGGATAGCAGGACGCCCACTGACTAATGCTAAAATGCTATTTCCACAATCCTCCCTGCAGAAATAGGGAATCATACACCTGTTTCACTTTCTTAAAAGGCCATTTTTACACCATCAAGGTTGAAAGAAAGCAGCTAGCAATCAGGCAGTTAGTGTTTATGGTCTTACAGTAGGTCATGCTCATTAATAATGATGTTTTATGTGATTTATTTGGACAATCTTGCTGATATAAGACTCATATTCAGGATTTATCTCATAATATAGCATCACTGGTGTTCTTGTGTAATTTTAAAATCTGTTAAAGGGAAATACAAGTAGTTGTTTTCTTGCTATGATGATGCTAAAATGAGAATAAGATGAGAAAAATGATGCTGCATTCATGGTAATTGGTTAAATATGAAACTACAGCATGTAATCAAGCTAACCTGGCTCTCTCTGTACTGAAGATGACAAAATCAATGTACTGTACCAGCCACTCTTAAAGTCACTTAATTAAAAAAGTTATGTCTTGTTTGTTTAATCTGTACAATAATGAGTAAAAACGGCACGTAACCAGGAAGTTAATTTGCCTCAGCGAGATACAGTCTGACACTTAAACCTCTGTAATACTACAACTTGTTATTTTTACACTTTGTTTTTTGTACGGATTAAACAAATGAGATGGTAATTAGTGAGATTTAGAGGTGCTGGTAGGCTGATTTTGTTACCTTTGGACAGAGCCTATCTAGTTACCCCCCCCCCCCCCCCCCCCCCTCTGTATCAAGTCTCGATGCTAAGCTAAGATAAACGACTGCTGGCTGTAGCTTCACACACACACAAAAGTGGATCAATCTTCTCCTCTAAATCTTGGCACGGAGGCAAAGACGGATATTTCCCAGAGTGTTTGTAGAGGCCTCGACTAGCGGTGAAGATTGGTGACGAGTAATTAGAAAAAATGGCAAAAACAACAAATAGTAGAATAAGCAAAAACTTTCCTCTCATGCAGAAAGTGCTAAGTTGCTCTTTACACTCGTTTGCAAGACACTTCTCCATATCAAATAGTGTGTGTGTGTGTCTTTATGTGTGTGTGTGTGTGTGTCCATAAATTGATCTGAAGGCACAGCTGATTCTCTCATATTTTAGACCATAAAAGCTGCATTAGGCTCCAGTTTTATGGCAGAGAAAAGCCTCTGAGGGGGTAAATGGAGAGATGTAATGAGGTGAAATGCAGGACAGAAAATTTCCTGCAGCAGCAGCAGTGAATAAACACGAGTGGTGAACAGCAGATTATTTATAGGGATATAGAGTGCCATAGGTTATTTATAACTTAATTAATGTTCATCCAGGCAAACAGACAACCACAAATTAAAACACACCCTGGTTTACTGTAGGAATGACTTGACAGGTTGTTGTTTTTTTTTTAATGTTAAACAAAGAAAAAAATATTATAATCAGGTTAGAAAGAGGATCAATAACACATCCAAGGTTACAATAAGTATAATCTGTACAACAAAAGTGCTTAATTTCTTTGTTCTATGCCTCTCAAATAGTCACACAACGCAGCAAATTAATCAAATAACAGTGCAAAAAAAACCTCTCCATATATATGTCTTCAATAAGTATAAAAATAGGCAATTTTCTTTCAACCAATAAAAGAAAATAATATTTTGTTTTAGTGAAATTTGGACAATCAACAGCAATGAACACGCATGAATTAATAACTATGATGGTAATAGTGGTAACTGGACAGCTGCATTAGGTTTTTTTATATATATGTCAAAATTGCTTCTTCTATGCAGCCTGTGTGTTAATGAAAGCTCGTCTTTACATGGGTAATGATGATGACTTTGTACTTTTCTCTCGTTCTTCCATTAAAACAAGTTTAAAATCCAGTGTTGTGTGTGTGTGTGTGTGTCAGTATCTTGTCAGTCTTCTGGTTTTTGGGTTTGGTGAGCACTGGTTTCTCCAGCAGGAGCCGCCGTAGCTGGACGGACACGCTGAGCAAGGCTTCCCGCTGCTGTAAGGAGCCTCTCCCACCCAGTTTCCTCTGAAACACATAAAGACATGATGTTAGCTTGAAGGTCTCATTTTCTATGTGTTCAGAAGGAAGGAAGGAAGGAAGGAAGGAAGAAAAGGAGGGAGAGAGGAAAGGAAAGAAGGAAGGGAGGAAGGAAGGACAGAGGAAAGAAGGAAGGTAGGAGGGAGGAAGGAAGGACGGAAGGAAGGAAGCAGGGAAGGACGAAAAGGAGGGAGGAAAGGAAGGAAGGAAGGAAGGAACAGTCAAAGCAGACGGGGTCAATTTGACCCGGGAGAACGACAGGAAGGTTAAAGCACTTTACATTTTAATCTTTCATTTCCACTCTATGTCCTTTTAATGATTTTAAAGCTAATCATTATTTTATGCTGTTATCTTATATTTAATGCTCTATTCTAGCATTTTATTTCTCTATTTCTATTTTTCTGTACTTTGTTTTTATTATTAGTGTGTGTGGGGGAGGGGGGGGGGTTAATTGTATGTTTTAATGTTTCTCAAATTACATGTTTTTCTGTTTTATGTAAAGCACATTGAGTTGCCATTGTGTATGAAATGCACTATATAAATAAAACTGCCTTGCCTTCATTTGTAGTGAAAGTACGTACAAAAGTATGAACTCAAATAATTCAAACTCTTATGCAGAATACCACCTCTCCAATTGTTATTGTGTCTTATTATATGCATAATATTTGACCATTATTATTATTATTGATGCATAAACATGTATGTATATTTTACTATTGCAGCTGGTTGGAGGTTGAGAGCTCATTTTAAAAGCTTAATATGTTCATGTCTTGGGTGTCACTGCATTATAATCTGCAAAGTAGCTTTGGCTGTCAGATAAATGTCATGTATACATTTCTCTCTGAAGATGCAGAAGGAATTTAAAAAGTGGAAATACTTAAGTAAATTGCATGTACATCAAAATGATACATAAGTGTAAGACCTATAATGATGCTGAGTGGATTCTCCTGTGAAATAAAGCAACTGAATTGATTTAAAAAGGCTATATCAACACACTGCTGCTGTGTATGTTTGCAGGTCTTTTTATATATTGCATGTGTGAGACAGTTCCCAGTATTTATTACATGTGCATATCTTACCATGATATCATAGTAAGACATCGTAATAGTTCTTACTTCATGGAGTAGTTGCAGACCAGCAGC
This sequence comes from Scomber japonicus, assembly GCF_027409825.1. Classification (NCBI taxonomy): domain Eukaryota; kingdom Metazoa; phylum Chordata; class Actinopteri; order Scombriformes; family Scombridae; genus Scomber; species Scomber japonicus. Next base: position 29,127,575 of record NC_070581.1, on the reverse strand, counting down.
ACTGCCTCACTCCAGGTGCTTCCAAACACAAATATGTTAGCACACTTCCTGAGAGCACATCCCACTCTGTTGGTGCTCGCCCACACCATCTGAGAGGAACCATAAAACATGATTTGATGCTTGTATCTATAAAACATACTAAAACGACTAGAGGAGCAAAACCACATGTTTAAATTTGACTGTATTTTGAAAGCATTGAATGATCAAATCCTGCACCTGAGTGTAGTGAGAGCACACAGGTCCACTGCATCTGTTCGGGTAGGAGAAATAATGCCTCTCATCGTACCAGGACCGGACCAGATCAGTGATGGACTGGTACCTGTCACAGCCAACACACAATCAGTCATTCATCTATACCAGAGGTGTCAAACTCATTTTCATTCAAGGGCCACATGCAGCCCAATTTGATCTCATGTGGGCCGGACCACTAAAAGGAAGGAAGGACGGAAGGAAAAGAAGGAGGAGAAGGAAGAGAATACAGGAAGGAAAGATGGAAGGAAGAAAGGGAGCAAGGACAGATGGAAGGATGAGAAGAGAAGACAAGAAGGAAGGAAGGAAGGAAGGAAAGAAGGGAGCAAGGGGAAGAAGGAATGAAAGATGGAAGAAAGGAAGATGGAAGGGAAGAAGGACCGATGGAAGGAAGGAAGGAAGGAAGGGAGGAAGGAAAAGAAGATCGGGAGGAAGGAAGGAAGGAAGGAAGGAAGGAAAAGAAGATCAGGAGGAAAGAAGAAAGGTAGGAAGGAAGAAAAGTAGGAAGGAAAAGAGGAAGAAGGAAACTGGGCCAGACTGGATCTTTCAGCGGGCCAGTTCTGGCCCACGGGCCGCATATTTGACACCCCTGATCTACACAGTTCAAAAAATAACCACATGTGTATTGTTTTCATCATTGTATCCTGTGTAAGTTCAGTGTATGTTAAGACTATACTGCATGAACTGAGAGCTGATTCTCTGCTACACTACCTTCCTGTAGTGATTGACAGGTTTTGGCCCAAATATTTCATGGCTTGCGGCGGACCGTGATCCCAAATGCATCGTGAAGCCCAAGAGTCGGCTGACTTAGCAAGTCCTTCATCCCAGAGCTGTGGAGAGAGAGAGAGAGAGAGAGAGAGAGAGAGAGAGGGAGAGAGAGAGAGAGACAGAGAGAAAGAGACAGAGAGAGAGGGAGAGAGAGAGTGAGAGAGAAAGCGAAACAGAAAGACAAAGAAAGAAAAATAATCTACTTCAAACAAAGACCAAACCAAACACGCTTTCACACATCAGCCTCCTGCTGCATTTTTTGTGGGTTTACTGTACGAAAAAAAAAACCCCAACAAAATAAAACTCAAACTTTTTCAGATAAGCTTTTGTGTTTTTGTTGACAAAGTTTCACAAACTGGACTAGCATTGGATTTGATGCCAACAAAAAAAGCAGCATATTATCCTACATAGTTATTATTATTAAGGTTTTCAGTTTCAGACCTCAGACAGGTGTAACATCCCTGTTTATGAACAAATTATTATGAAACTCCAAAATCAGAAATCTAAATAGCCTCCTCATATTATTTGGGATTTGGGAGGAGTCGTGCTGAGTAAACAGTAAAGTCAACACCAATCTCAGATATAGAACATATAGTACTTAAACCTCTATGTAAAAGAGAAGTCTATCAATGCAAATCTTCAGTTCAAAACCATGATTGTAATTCTGTTTTAAAAAGTATCAAGGTGAAAAGACAATGTTATGCATGTTTTTGGAGATATTAAAGATGTTCTGTGGTTTCCAGGACCCGAAAAAAAAAACCACATCTGGACAGTTTTAACCTGCAGATGTTTACCTAATGTTGATGTATTATCATGTTTATACTGATAATCTAAAAGAAAGAATCAAAAAACTGCCATGAATCCAGTATTTCCTCACCATAAACTCCATATTAGCAGCAGGGGGGAAGACCTGAGAGCGGACTCGGTTGTGGTAGTCCAGCAGGGCATTAATCTCCCTGGATGAAATGGCTCGCTTACGTCTGCTGTGAGGCGCACTGATGCCCTCGGTGAGCATCCTGACGTCAGACTGTGCGTCTGCTCCGGCTCTGGTCGTATTGAGCTGCTGCTGTGTGGAGCTCGACAGCATAGCAGCAGCAGCTCCCATGTGAGGCATCGTCCACAGGGTGGCAGCCAACAGGAGCTGAACACAGGCAGCACCCATCTGAGCACCGTGGAGGAGGCTGCAGCTGCTCTGCATCCCTGCACGCCTCTGAGCAGGAGGAGGAGAGAGGCTCAAAGCTCAGACTGACAGTGAAAATCAATAACAGAATAATAGAAGCTCAAGGTTGGGAGGACTTCAGCTCGTGATAGACTGAAAATATCAAAAACAAGTGGTTATTTATCTTTGTGTGATTCATTAACCCTCCTGTCGTCCTCCCAGGTCAAACTGACCCAGTCTCTTCTTTCCTTCCTTCCTCCCTCTTTCTTTAATTTTTCCTTTTTTCTTCCCCTCCTTCCCTCTTTCTTTGCTCCCCCCTCCTTCCATACTTCTTTCCTCACTTCCTTACTCCTTTCCTTCCTTCCTTCCTCCTTTCCTTCATTCTTTCCTTCCTTCTCTCCTTACTTCCTTCCTCCTGTCCTTCCTTGAATTAAATAGTCTAAAACACGTGTATAAATAAGGCTTAATTTATTATATTTCACCTGCTGATAAAACAACATGTCAGTCAAGTGAAACGTTTACTTTACACCAATTCACATTCATAAATTCCCTCATTAGTCATTATTACATGTTTGATTAATCCTTCTGTTTGATTAATCTTATGGAAAAAGACATTCACAATCACTAGAATAACATTTTATAGAATATGATGAACACAACTTGTTTTGAATGCTGATTTTTGATTATTATTTTTTTTAATTAACAGGTTAAATATAATATATATATTATGATATTTGCTTTTATAAAAATGTGTATCAGCTCCATTTTTGTATAGTGTGGGTTACATTAAAAAAAAGGTCCAGCTAAAGGAAATGTGTATACGGTGTTTTACAGTTCTTTAATCTAAAACTGGGTCAAATTTGATCCTGAACAGCATGTAAGGGTTCATTTGTTATGTTGAACTTATCAGGAAACAGCTACATGACATCCAACATTTTCGGAGCATCATTATCATTCATTATCATTATCATTCATTTGGAGTCGTGATTCTGTCCAGTTGGTGAGTTTAAGTCCAATATGCACTCTCTGTTTTTGCTCTCTAACAACTCCTGAGGGAAACATCTGTCTCTTCAGCTGCTAAATGCTCCACTGTGTTCACCAGCTGGTCGCTCTCTGTGTCTGTTGAGCAGGTAGTGTACATTGGGATTTTTCCCTCTGAAAACAGCTGCCTATAATGTGGCTGAAAATGACACAGGAAACAGTAAAACAATGAGATGAAACTGTCTATAAAGCTCCATCATCACCTCTCATATAACTTATTGTATTTGATACAGTACAGTGTTATTATAAATATGATATAAAGAGTCTATAACCATTTTAACCCTTATCAATCTTCATCTACAAGCTTCTTTTTTCTGTGTAGAGAAGCTGGAAAAAAATCAGCAGCAGCAGCAGCAGCATCACATTTTCTGCACCCTTTCTCATACTTCCACTTTATTCCACTGTACACTTTGTAAAAACACTGCTGGTTTTATCATAAATAGCAATGCAATGGATCATCCTTGGTTAAATAATTATCTAACGCTGTAAGAATGTGTGTTTTCCGCGTGTTGGCTCAAGATTGGTGACGCCAATGTAAACTGCTTCTCAAAACCTGACTGTGGATCACTGTCCTCACTGTCAGTAGGAAAAGACCCAGACTATTCAATTACCCTTTTCATGCCATTAGACCATGAAATGTACTGTGTGCATTATTGCCAGTTTGTAGGCTGTAAAAACACTGAGCAGAGTCATCATTTTACATAATAATATATTTCTGAGCATGCTATTGTCCTGACAAGTTTCCCAGCTGCATAATGTTTCCTTAAAGCAACAAATGGAAAACCTCAACATGCAACATTATATCTACTGCAACTCCTTATTTAACTCACCAGAAACAAATCATAAAATAAAACAATGTGTAAAAAAAATCTTAAATATGCATTAAATTAAGGGTAAAATACACTTTCCGCTTCCTTAGAGAAATTATATCCAGTTCAGGGTTAAAAATGTGTTCTGTAAGTTAAATTGTACAATCTGGTTTTTGTGTTACTGTATTTTAATGATATTAAATTGGAGCTTTCATTAAAGTGTTCATGCTTCAGTAATTGCCCACAACTTTCCAATATAGACAATTTAAAAAAAAAACATTTCCATAAAACACAATTTGAAATCAATCAAAAACCAGCCTCTACTGTCATCAGTGAACAATGTTTGTTACATAAAAGGAGGAGAAGAAGAAGAAGAAGAAGAAAAAAAAAAATCTGAGCCTCATACCTTCATCAGTGGATCCTTTCACAGAGCAGAGAGAGCCACACAAATAGCAAGAGAAGCAGAGGAGACCCTCGCTTCAACACGAGCCTTTGCAAACAAGCCCGTTTGTCATGTGTGGCAGGGAGTTTTAACTGGGCCAACAGGGTTTCTGACGCACAAAAAAAAAAAAAAAAAAAGAAGCCTCCTGCACTTCTTCTTCTCCCTCCAGCTCACATGGGGAGTCAGGAAACTGTCTGATTCAGGTTTCTGAACACAATCATCATGATAACTTACAGTCTGTCTTTTTCTTTCTCTCTCTGCTGCGGAGAGAAAATCACAAACACAGGAAATTGCCTTTGAGAACAGAAATCGCAATGATGAAATATTTTAGTGGCCACCTTCATTGTTTATAGATTCAATAACTTCTTAAATAAATCAATGTCTGATTTATTAAGAAAGAGATCTGGATTAATCAAAAAAACAATTATTAACAGAAGAACTGATAATTTCCTTATTTTAAATAAAAAGCGTAGCAATTTGGACCATTTGCTGTATTTAAGAGCTTGAGGCTGCCTTACAAGAGTCTGCTAGTAATAGAGCACATGTTTCGGCTGCCCCTTGACCTCCCTGAGTTGTTTCAATAAAACACAATAAAATGTTTAAATAAGCACTCCTCTGGGAAGCGCTGAGCAGTGTGGTGAAGAATGCACATTAAACAAAAAGGAGAAAAGTGGCTGCAGAGTGAGTGTTCATCTCCAGCTGTTGTCAGTTCCAGGATTGTCTGCCATGTGTAATATACTGAGGAGTATACTGCCAAGGTACACCGCACCACCTGCCTCCGCAGCCACCGGGGTCAAAGAGATCACCGAGACCGGGAGTCAGACACAGCAGACCAACTGGAACGTGAAATGAAAGCTACAAGATGCTAATGCAGTTATGAAAATAGTTTTGTTTGTTGTTTTTTTTATATTTTCTGCAATCGTTTAAATGAGATGCTCGTACTAACCCGTGCCCGCCAAAACATCTGCAATATGTGTGAGATATTAGAAATATAGAGTGTGAGAAAGTTTATAAAAGACTCGGCGTGCAAACAATGAAATGAACTCTTTAACATCGACATTCCAGCGAGTCTCTCTTCACATTTTATGGATGAGGAACTTGATCCATGTTGGTTTAACCCGGTTACAAACCCAGTTCTGCTTCAAAAGTCAAACGCTTTAAGATGCAACAATACTTACTTGAAATGATAATAATGAACCTCAAGTCTGCACATGTAAGTAATATATATAAAAATGTCACACAGCACAGTCTGATTCAAAGCACTAGACGTGAAACATGAACGGATGCAGAGGCAGACAAGCTAAATGTGAATGAACTGTTTACTCACATTCTCCGCTGTCAACTTGACACATTACTGTTTGCAGAGATCGGATCATAAAACGGGTTCAGGAAGACCTTAAAACAAAAAGACAATAAATTCTAACTATTGCTTTATACAGAGAGAATTTCTGTCACCAGGAACTCCAACATATTGTGGAGACAGTGTAGGAATATCAAACATAGGCTACATATCATGATTGTCTTCAGCAGCCTGATCTGTATTCTTAGTTTTGTGAGTACTTTTTAAGTTTTCGTTTGTCGTCAGCTGTTAATACAAGCGGCTTGTTGTTAGGGTTAGGGGTTAGGGTTGGGGTTGGGGTTAGGGGTTAGGGTTAGGGGTTACGGTTAGGGTTAGTCGATATACAGTAGATGTGGCTTGTTGCTTGCTTGGGTGAGGCAGCTGAGAAGGTTTCTTTGGTGGATTATGTCAAGTTCTGCTAGTGATGGCAAAATGCTGGTTAGCTTAACAGGCCGGTTACCTTAGCCAGGCTTAGTGAGGGTACTTGTATCAGGTACGGATCAGGACACAATGAAGGAACCAATGAGTCGTTTATTGTAGGCGGGGGTCAAAACCAGGTAGGCAGTACAACAACTGGTCACTCACAGGAAGATACTCAAGGAAATAATACGCTGAGTCAAAGGACAAGACGATCTGGCACAGAAGGGGAAAAAAATGTGTTTGGTGTCAGCTGTTAATACAACCTGCTTGTTGTTAGGGTTAGGGTTAGGATTAGGGTTAGGGGTTAGGGTTAGGGTTAATCGATATGCAGTAGATGTGCCTTGTTCCTTACTTGAGTGAGGCAGCTGAGAAGGTTTCCTTGGTGGATTATGTCAAGTTCTGCTAGTAATGGCAAAATGCTGGTTAGCTTAACAGGCCAGTTACCTTAGCCAGGCTTAGTGAGGGTACTTGGTTATATTCAACCCCTTTTTTTATTGGTGTTGAGGGTAATTACAACTTTCAGGTTCATGACACAACGCACACTGGCCCAAAAAGCATTTTCCACATACACAATCACTGGAAAAGTGGCAAATATGAACTAGTGAATATATTTCTATGAGCGTCACAAATGCCTCGAAATGGCTTTTTATTATCAGAATTTGATCCATGCTTCAGCGAATTCACCACAGAGCAACTTTCAGTGGAATAATTGGGGCACAACCTTTCAACACGGTGTCCAGTTATCTGTAATCCATATTAGCTCAAATATTGTTAGTTAGTTCTGCGGTGGTGCTGAGTGTGGCTGTAGGTAAAGAGAGGACACTGTTGAGCCTTCTCTGTGTTGTGGATCCATTGCCTAAACTCTAAATTCATATTGAAACCTTTTTTTTTCTTATTTTTACGTCAAAGGGTCATGTGTGGAAATGTTTCTGATACCAGTGTGTTTGCCAATTGGCAGCTTTTTGTAAAACTAGTAGAAAACGATAAACCACTGAGCAGGTCATGGCATTCAAATAAAGCTGCCAAGATCAAGCCAGAAGTTTAAATCTGTGTTAGGTCAGAATGACGTCGGCTGTCAGAGGGCTCAGTAGGTTTATGATGGCACAGTCTGATACACATTTGGCACATTTCACCACACACCATATTCATTACAGTTTAACCTGATCAGAAAAATGAAAGTAGACTTGAGAAACCTATTGTAGAGTTACTGTGTAAAATATCTGCAAAATTCACTGTCCTGAAATCATGTGCAGGTTTGGGGACTCAACTATTGACTGTGAGTGACATATGTTTAATACAATGGTTATTGATGCAAGATGTAATTATAATGCTGAGAAAACAGCAGGGGGAAGACCTGAGAGCACATCTGTTACAGAAAACAATATACGATAGTCACAGCTGCATAACTGTGAATTCACAAATGACCTCATTTATTAGGGTTTCTGGTCCAAATCATCCTATCATGCACTGGTCTCTGGTTTTCTTTCGTATGGGGAAAAAAATGTTGAATCAACCTGAACACACACACTTTAGCTCTGAAGGTTTTTGTGTCCGCTGGGTTGCTCAGGTCTGAAGTTGAGCCTTCAAAGGGTTGACGGCATACTTACACTGGCTCAGCAGAGTGCTGTCAGACTTTGTGACTTTGTGTCTAAAATGCTCGGAGAGCTCCATCAAAGTGGATGTGAAGGCCTTTGACATACAGAAGGTCAACAGCACTCAAGGTTCAGTTAAAGGGGTCGAATCGTGTTGTTGGTCTTTGAGCTTGACCTGTTTGCTTTTCCACTCGACCTGAAGACCAGTGAGAATCTCACTGTCTGCTACTGACCATGAACATAAACTACCGCTTGACTTTATGCATTCTTTACATTTGCTTGGTTTTCTTTCATTAATATTGTGATTTTTAGACAACTTTCAATAGTTTGTCCTGATTTACAGATCTGCTGCAGGACCTGTGCTAACTTTCTCCATCAAAGTTTGTTAGTCTGAGTACTGCTGAAACAAGTTAGCGAATTAAACAGAAGAAAATAGTTGAACTTGGGAGTAGGTTCATACAACTGTTTTAAATCTGAGTGACTTTTAAAAACAAAAAAAAAAAAAAAAAACAGTACATTCCCTGAGACAATACAACTCTTAAAAACACATTTGTTACTTTAAAGTATATTTTGTTTTCACTTTGTGGCTGCCTTGGTAATTATTTTGGTATGTTGCTTATTTCTAACGTGTTGAGGTTATTCAGCTTATAATACTTGGTGTATTTTAAAGTTTTCTCATCTGTAGGGTTTTATTATTAGTATCAGAATCAGAAATCATCATCATGTTTCTTGCCAAGTGGATTTACACATAAAAGGAATTTGCCTTGGTGTAATGTTGCATAGCAATTAAAAAATTAAAAAATTATATATATTTATTTATTTTAATTTTTTCAGTAGATTGTAAGTGAAAACAGCTGTTACAAGTTTAAATGGAAGAAAATGCAACATACTACATACTGATCTACTCATACTACATACTAGTGCAAATGATAAATCTGCATTAATGTGACGCACCATGTTAGATGTGATGGGTTCACAGATGTACAATATAAGATTGTACGTTTTTATGTTATCAATAATAAATAATAAAGATGTTGTGCTGAATGATGTCTTGTCTGTTCTGTTGCACTGGGAGTTCACCAAGGAAAAATCTTGTTAATTCAACATGACTCAGCTGTATGAGTCAAGTTGACTATATACGCATCATTTAACCGGATGACATTTTAATTTAACAGTGGGTACACAGATGTCTCTTCCGTCATGTTAATATTTCTATCTTCACACTTCACAAAACTAGACACAGCAAAACAACACAGATCCATCAAACAGGTGAAGACAGGTGCAGACACATGAACAGATGATGGAGCGTGTGCAGTATATTTGACTGAGGACTGCTGCTCTTGTGTGTTAAAGGACAAGTATGTAAGATTTACTGGCATCTAGTGGGGAGGTTCCTCTTCCAAGCATGCAGCAGAACCTACGGCGGCTGCAAAACTCATGAAAAATGCAAAAGACCCTCCCATCCGAACCCTAACCCTCTTTAGCAGTGTTTGGTTTGTCTATTCTGGGCTACTGTAGAAACATGACAATGCAACATGGCAGGCTTCGTGGAAGAGGACCCACCTCCTATGCAGATATAAAGGGCTCATTCTAAGGTTGTGAAAGCACAACACTTCTTATATTAATGGGATTATACACTAAATAAAACATACTAATGAATATTATGTTTCATCTCTGCCAAATCTGTTCCACTAAATGCTACTAAATCTTACACACTGGTCCTTTAAGTCTTTAGGAAAATTCCTGCCTAATAATAATAAAATTTGTGGGGAAGGACAAGTTCAAACAGTACAACCAGAAAGCAAATTTACTTTAGTCATTTAGATGCTTCCAGCTGTCACAGGATGACGGTGGAAATGTGACAGTTCAATACAGAATTTATTGGGTTAAAAGGACAAAACAATGTCATCATTTTAACTCCCACCCTACAGTCCCGAAAACACTAAAACAGATGATGTTTCCTTTGGTTAAAGTGCAGTATATTTATGCAGGAATGAGTCTGCAGGAATCTGAGTTAGAGAAACCTCAGAAGGAAAGTCTGAAATGGGTCAAACAGGGGAGAGGATGATTCCCTGGCCAGACCAGACCAGACCAGACGGTTACTCCCAGAGACCATCCCACACCCCCTGCAGCATGACATCATCTGTCTGGTTCGAGGTGCTTCAGGGCGCTTGCATACAAAAGCTCAGTGTGACTTTGTCATGTCTGAAAGGTGAGGAGGAGCACTCAGTGGCCTTCTGTATTTACCCGGGAGGGAAAATAAAACAAACCTCACACTAACTATATTTGAGGTCCCTGAGCCACAGCTTTTCAGGTGACAGCCGGGCCTTTCAGTTCGGTCTGAGTGCTGTAACAGCACAGCAGCTGGTGCCTTTCACAGAGAGGAACTCTAGACAAACACCAGCACACCTGAATTATAGCTTCTCAATCAGAGACCAGTGATTATGTACTTAGTGTGGATATGACTAGCAATTTTCTATATTTATCTAATTTTCTCATGTGCAGAGCCAAACCAATAATGGACTCATTCTACTTAGAAGTAGTGTGTGTGTATCCAAAGCCTGATATATCTTATTCCTCTGACCAAAAATGATTAAAACATGTCAGTAAGACACATCGATTGGCATCTTCCTTCACCCCAAAGATTACAGTCACATCAGTTTTTAGAAATGACTCCAGAGACTAATAACAGGAATTACATATTCCTATGTACGACGGAGGAAACATATCTACATATCACAACCTTTTGACTTTGTACTAAAGTTCTTTGGGAAATTTAACAAAGTCAAGAGGTTGTGATATGCAGTACAACGAGCTAGTGAAGCACTGTACTGTAAGTGGAACCATGTTCTCAGTAGTGTCTTACACACAACTACTCTCCAGAGACTGAAAACATGGCTGCTGTTATAAGTCTTTGGTCATTGATCTTCAGGATAAAGAAATATGTCATCCAGTGCAATGGTGCGTTCGTGTACGATATGTCAAGCTTTGGATACACACACAATACTTAGCTGATCCTTCTAATCACACTCTAATTTTTGTCTTGGCTCTGCACATTGAGATTTGTTGACAAAAAAGGAAAATATAGAACAATTACACCCATATCATTTAAACAATCTATAAACACCAGATCAACTGATGTGGCTGAAATAATACGAAAAAGATTCTCACAGCTAAAGCTGCTCTAATCAGTGTATGATAACAATGGATTGAATTACTTTGTTTAATATGAAAGCTGTTGTTCTTAGTGATAAACCCACATTAATTATCACTGACTCTGCAGTTCCCCTCAGTTCTACCGAGCTTTTTTTAGCAGCTCATTGTTTTAGTTTTATGGCCTGCAACTTTAAAGTTTTCATTCACTCTCATCACTTTTCATCAAGTGTTACAGTTACAGTTGCAATACTACCTGCCCAGCGTCAAACAGAGAAAGTTAATGAATAGCTGGTGAACATAGTGGAGCATTTAGCAGCTAAGGAGCCAGATATTTCCCTCAGGAGTTGGTGGAAACCAAAACAGAGCTAAAAGGAGAGTGAATATTGAAAGCTAAAGTCACTCTGTATTTACCAGGATACGTAAATAAGAAACCATTTCCTAATGTGTTTACTTTGGAAGGTGGAGGTAAAATTAATGAATACAGATTTAATATTTGCACTAACTTGTTCCCATAAAATTTTCCTCATCATTACCCTTCAGTAATTCCCTGAGAAGAACACATACGTTTTGCATCACGATGAATCAAATCAGTCATTTATTGAAGCAAAGCTGAAAATGTGACAACAAGCAGCTTTCTTTGAAGTGTTAGCATACAGGCGGACAGTAAAACAGCTTGTTTAAGGAGCAGCGTCTCCACCGGACTAAATAATTTCAGGGCTAAGCGAAGTTTGTTTTAATAATTCACAGCTATATTTTCCAGTCTGCATGGGAAAACCTCAGGATCTTAATCAACCAGTCAAGTCTAGGCCCGTTTCCCTTATTTGCTTGAGGTTTTCATACTTAAAAAGGGCCTCTTCAGTCTTTGCCTTCAGTGTGTTCACATTAAAATATCTGTAGTCTCACAGCAATAGAGGCAAAATGAGAACCATTTTCAGGATTTTAGTATGCATTGAATGTTTTGTCTTGTATAAAAGCCTTTTTAATCTAACTTCAGAAATCTTAAATCTCAAAAGTCTTAAATCAGTTCCTTTGGTCAGATGTCTGAACTGTAATTTAGATGCCTTTTGTAGTCTGGCAGCAGTGCTCGAGGAACAATCAGCCAAACAGCCGGCGTGCCTGGAAAATGGCTTGTTTGCCAAGTCAGAGTGCATCAAGGACAAACTTTGTTCTGCATTCAGATGCTATTTGGGGAGATTTATTTTCCTCCAGTACAATCGTAATGACTCAGCAAAACCTGGACTCAACTTTGTCGTCATCATCAGCACCGGTTCTTTCATCACTGCTGTGGATTACCCTGAAATTTGGCAGCACAGTTGTGTGATCACTGACAAATCTTAATTGCTTTTTGTTTCATTTGTTTTTTAAACAGGTCTCATTGAGATTTCCGTTCTTTTCCCAAGAGAGATAAAGTGTAAAGTTTCCTCGTGTAAGTAAAAGTAGCAACACGATACTGCAAAAGTCCTGCATTCAAATCTTAATAAAGTGAAAAAAGTTAAAAAGTAGGAGCACAAAAACTGCCCATTTCAGTCTTTTACTTTTATTAATATATTACTTGTGTCTGAGGTATTAATGTCCACGCGATGCTGCAGAGTCGTGTCAACCATGACAGCCCTACAGCATCCAGGGCCTTGAGGAACTCGGGGCGGATCTCATCCACCCCCGGGGCCCTGCCACCGAGGAGCTTTTTAACCACCTCGGCGACCTCCACCCCAGAGATAGGAGAGCCCACACCCAGGCCCCCAGGCCCTGCTTCCTTACCAGAAGGCGTGTTGGTGGGATTGAGGAGGTCTTCGAAGTATTCCTTCCACCGATCCACAACGTCCCGAGTCGAGGTCAGCAGCACACCGTCCCCACCGTACACAGTGTTTACGGTGCACTGCTTCCCCCTCCTGAGACGCCGGATGGTGGTCCAGAATCTCTTCGAAGCCGTCCGGAAGTCTTTTTCCATGGCCTCACCGAACTCCTCCCATGTCCGGGTTTTTGCCTCAGAGACCGCCCTAGCTGCGCTCCGCTTGGTCTGCCGGTACCTGTCTGCTGTCTCCGGAGTCCTACAAGCCAAAAAGGCCCTATAGGACTCCTTCTTCAGCTTGACGGCATCCCTCACCGCCGGTGTCCACCAGCGGGTTCGGGGATTGCCGCCCCGACAGGCACCGACCACCTTGCGGCCACAGCTCCGGTCAGCCGCCTTGACAATGGAGGCACGGAACATGGCCCACTCGGACTCAATGTCCCCCGCCTCCCCCAGTACATGGTCGAAGCTCTCCCGGAGGTGTGAGTTGAAACTCTCTCTGACAGGAGACTCTGCCAGACGTTCCCAGCAGACCCTCACAATGCGTTTGGGCCTGCCAGGTCTGCCCGGCATCCTCCCCCACCATCGGAGCCAACTCACCACCAGGTGGTGATCAGTTGACAGCTCCGCCCCTCTCTTCACCCGAGTGTCCAAGACATGCGGCCGCAAGTCCGACGACACGACTACAAAGTCAATCATCGAACTGCGGCCTAGGGTGTCCTGGTGCCAAGTGCACATATGGACACCCTTATGCTTGAACATGGTGTTCGTTATGGACAATCCGTGACGAGCACAGAAGTCCAATAACAGAACACCGCTCGGGTTCAGATCAGGGGGGCCGTTCCTCCCAATCACACCCTTCCAGGTCTCACTGTCGCTACCAACATGGGCGTTGAAGTCCCCCAGCAGAACGAGGGAATCCCCAGGGGGAGTGTTTTCCAGCACCCCCTCCAAGGAGTCCAAAAAGGCTGGATACTCTGAGCTGCTGTTCGGACCATAGGCACAAACAACAGTCAGGATCCGTCCCCCCACCCGAAGGCGGAGGGAGGCCACCCTCTCGTCTACCGGGGTAAACTCCAACATACAGGCACCAAGCCGGGGGGCAATAAGTATTGCCACCCCCGCCCGGCGCCTGACACCAGTGGCAACTCCAGAGTGGACGAGAGTCCAACCCCTCTCGAGGAGACTGGTTCCAGAGCCCTTGCTGTGCGTCGAGGTGAGGCCGACTATATCTAGCCGGAACTTCTCAACCTCACGCACCAGCTCAGGCTCCTTCCCCACCAGAGAAGTGACGTTCCACGTCCCTAGAGCTAGCTTCTGCAGCCGAGGATCGGACCGCCAAGGTCCCCGCCTTCGGCTGCCGCCCAGCTCACTACGCACCCGACCCCTTTGGCCCCTCTCACTGATGGTGGGTCTGTGGGAGAGGGGTCCCATGTCCCTTTTTCGGGCTATGCCCGGCCGGGCCCCATGGGTGAAGGCCCGGCCACCAAGCGCTCGCCTCCGAGCCCCACCCCCAGGCCTGGCTCCAGGGGGGGGCCCCGGTGACCCGCGTCCGGGCAAGGGACACGAAAAACCATCTGTCGTACTCGTCATTGGGGTTTTCTGAGCTACCTTTTGTCTGGCCCCTCCCCCGGGACCTGTTTGCCATGGGAGACCCTACCAGGGGCATAAAGCCCCCGACAACTGAGCTCCTGGGGTCATTGGGACACGCAAACCCCTCCACCACGGTAAGGTAGTAGCTCAGGGAGGGGTAGTGCCTCTGGATTGGCAGACTGGGGTGGTGGTCCCTCTTTTTAAGAAGGGGGACCGGAGGGTGTGTTCCAATTACAGGGGAATCACACTCCTCAGCCTCCCTGGTAAGGTCTATTCGGGGGTGCTGGAGAGGAGGGTCCGTCGGATAGTCGAATCTCGGATTCAGGAGGAGCAGTGTGGTTTTCGTCCGGGCCGTGGAACAGTGGACCAGCTCTACACCCTCTGCAGGATCTTTGAGGGTGCATGGGAGTTTGCCCAACCAGTCCACATGTGTTTTGTGGACTTGGAGAAGGCATTCGACCGTGTCCCTCGGGGGATCCTGTGGGGGGTTCTCCGGGAGTATGGGGTATCGGACTCCCTGATAAGGGCCGTCCGTTCCCTGTATGACCGGTGTCAGAGCTTGGTCCGCATTTCCGGCAATAAGTCGGACTTGTTTCCAGTGAGAGTTGGACTCCGCCAGGGCTGCCCTTTGTCACCGATCCTGTTCATAATTTTTATGGACAGGATTTCTAGGCGCAGCCAGGGTGTAGAGGGGGTCCGGTTTGGTGACCTCAGGATTGGGTCACTGCTTTTTGCAGATGATGTGGTCCTGTTGGCTTCATCAGACCGTGACCTCCAACTCTCACTGGATCGGTTCGCAGCCGAGTGTGAAGCGGCCGGGATGAAAATCAGCACCTCCAAATCCGAGGCCATGGTCCTCAACCGGAAAAGGGTGGAGTGCACTCTTCGGGTCGGGGATGAGATTCTGCCTCAAGTGGAGGAGTTCAAGTACCTCGGGGTCTTGTTCACGAGTGAGGGAAGGATGGAACGGGAGATCGACAGGCGGATCGGTGCGGCGTCTGCAGTAATGCGGACTCTGCACAGATCCGTCGTGGTGAAGAGAGAGCTGAGCCGAAAGGCGAAGCTCTCGATTTACCAGTCGATCTTCGTTCCTACCCTCACCTATGGTCATGAGCTTTGGGTAGTGACCGAAAGAACAAGATCGCGGGTACAAGCGGCCGAAATGAGCTTCCTCCGTAGGGTGGCTGGGCTCTCCCTTAGAGATAGGGTGAGAAGCTCAGTTATCCGGAGGGAGCTCGGAGTAGACCCGCTGCTCCTCCGCGTCGAGAGGAGCCAGATGAGGTGGTTCGGGCATCTAGTTAGGATGCCTCCCGGACGCCTCCCTGGTGAGGTGTTCAGGGCACGTCCCACCGGTAGGAGACCCCGGGGAAGACCCAGGACACGCTGGAGAGATTATGTCTCTCGGCTAGCCTGGGAACGCCTCGGGGTCCCCCTGGAAGAGCTGGACGAAGTGGCTGGGGAGAGGGAAGTCTGGGCTTCCCTGCTTAGGCTGCTGCCCCCGCGACCCGACCCCGGATAAGCGGCAAGAAGATGGATGGATGGATGGATGGTATTAATGTCTAAGTAGCATTTTATTGCTATAGTTGGTCGAATATGAGCTAATTTGAATTTTCTTAAATTCTGTTGAGTAGTTTTATCTCTGACATGAGTCATATTTTATAAGCCAGATGCCCTCTGGGTTTTCTGCCTCGTTTAATACTCGACAGAGTGAGAAGAAGGACAGATAAGAGGATGCAGATTATATTTAAGGGCCACTTGAGATACTGTTGCTTGCTGCATTGATTCTCATAGAAACTGTTCACTGAAAGTGAACTGAAACTCAGAGCAACAGTTGTCTTTCAGTCCAATTTGTATTGCATGCAGCTTTAATATGCAGACCACTCTGCTTGATTTATTGATTTATTTTTGTGTCAACAGCAATTCATGTTTCTAGTCTTTTTGGTAAAGGTTCTCAGGTTGGTAATGTAATGCTGAGGTTTGTGTGCTGTGTTTGCGCAATATGACTTGTGCACTTATTTATAAGTGTTATATTTATATAACTCCAAGACAGTTTAATATATAACAGTTTATATATGAAGAGGATTGTGCATGCTGTGGACTTTTATTTGGCTCATGGATGGAAGTTCTGCTTTTGATTTGTCCTCAGCCCAGGGCAACTACTGCCTTTTGTGTTTTTCCATGTTTTCCTCAGCCTGCTCTTCCCTCCACACCTGCCCTGCATCAGTCTCGTTAGCTTTGCCCTGCTCCCTGTGTCTTCTCCAGCCAATCAGCTCCCAGCCTGGCCTTGTTTCTTGCCACCTGTTCCTTGTTGTTTCATTAGTTCAGTTTGTTTGGAAGTCCTGGTTTTCAGTTCAGTCTTGTTAGATCCATTGTTCACTTTTTGTTCTGCTTGGTTTGTTCTGTTTTGCATTGTTCTGTTTTGGCCTGCTTGCACTCAAGTCTAAATAAAAAGAATATTTTTCAGCCTCGCTCAGCCTGCATTCGTGTCCACCTGCTCCGCTCCACCTAACAAAAAGTATATGTTTCTGTATACAATCTTATTCTGTGAACTTAGCTCTAGAATAAATGCAGTGAAGTAGAAATAAAATATAAATAAATAGCCAAATTTGTTCATAAACACAGTACATAATTAAATATATTTAGTTGAATTCCACTGCTGTTCAAACTCAATCGGGTGTGATGTCTTCCCATCGACAACTTTTGTCCACTTGGGTCAAAACCGACCCAATTTGGTTTGACTGTTTATAAAGCGTAAGGTATAAATTATCACCTAATTCTGTGTTAGACTTTTTTTCCTACTTCATTCCAACTTATTACCACAGGTTTTACACATATATTTGGAAATTATGGTCAAGGATCAGACAGAAGTCAGTTTTTCCAGGGAAGCTTTACAGATACGTAATGTATGACAAAGCACAGTGCACCAAAAGGCTTTGAGGTTGATTGAAACAGATGCTTACATAGGCTATATAATATCACTATAATCATTTGTAGATATAATATGTATATATAATAATATTGTAGATTGACCAACAGTCTTCCAACTAGCAGAAGAGGAAAAAAACCCTGAAAAGTGTGTTTGTTATCCAGCCAGTTTCCAAATATTTGCAGCAATCAATATTTCCAATTAGTCGACATTGTGTTTAAGGTTGTGGTTGCATTGAGCTTCTTCCACTGGGGTCAGCGTGTGCCGTGAAACGTTGACCTGCTGACTTACATCCACATGCCACGTTACAAAGCTTCGTTTGAGCAAACATGACTCCGAGCAAGAGCGGAATGGACACATCTCAGCTCAATGAAGAGGAAAGGCAAACGCTCCTCAGTGTGTGTGTGTGTGTGCGTGCGTGTGCGTGTGTGTGTGTAGGTGAATCTCACATTTTAAATAATTAAATCGTAATCATTAAAGATACTGTATTATGTGTAATCTTAATATATATTTCAGTGGTCATTTTTTAATTTTTTAGCCCATCATCTTACCCATAATAGAGCAGCAAATGAATAATTGACTCATTTCTTTGACATTTCTGTTGGGAGTAGGCAGAGCTGATTGTGTGATTGTGGACACAAGCAATCTTCCACATCTTGAAATAATCATTCTTTAATTAAGGTTGATTGTTGACTCAGACTTTCCCCGATTCTGTCCCAACTTTCATGCTGCCTAACTACTGTGTTAGGAAATAAGATCACCCCAGAAATTACAACCAAAGAAAAAAAAGTCATTCAGAAGTGAAGTAGATGACAGATCTTTGGATGTAAATGGGGTGATGGGTCATGGATGGAACAGACTACAAAGAGAAAAACCACAAGTGCAGAAATTTACATGTTTCTGAATTCAAATGTGACACGACATGATTTATGTAGAAAATAGTCTAACTGTTTAGCCTAGCGACGAGCACACTGAAGAAGGGCTTGGCATAAATTTTTCTGCATAAGTCACAGTGTACGGAGATTTCAGTTAAAAGTCATAAGAAAGCAAATCCATTCATTTAATAGAAAAAAAAGAGTGAGTTCGCCATATATCTTTTTGAATAATAACTTGAATAATAGAATTAAAAATCCAGAATCTGTTAATATGGAAATATTGTTAAGCTGGACACAAGATGTCATTCTGCACATTGAAATTCAAACATTCAAGTGAAGCAACAAGAAGAAAAACACATTTATGAGTTCAAACAATCAATCAATCATTTTATTTGTATAGCGCCAAATCACAACAAAGTTATCTCAAGGCACTTTACACATAGAGCAGGTTCTAAACTGAACTCTTCAGGTTTTAACTTTAAAGAGACCCAGCATTCCCACATGAGCAACAGTGGCAAGAAAAAACTCCCTTTTAACAGGAAGAAACCTCAGAACCAGACTCAGAGTGGGAGAACATCTGCGTCGACCGGTTGGGGATGGCTTTAAGTTTATCTAAATCCAAACAATTATACAAATATAATATTTTAGAAATGTATGACACATTTTTACCAATAGACCTTTTTCATAGGAGACATGTTTTGACATGTCAAAGCGTTTGAAAAGCACATGTGGAATTAATAACATATATCATACCAGTGAGGCATCCAACGTTAATGCAATCAGTTCCACCTGTGCTTTTCCTGCTGTGGGGTAAATAAGCCTGCTGTGAAAAAGGTCAGCGGCAGTAAATATATCACTGACAGGGAGAGATTTGGTGAGAAGGCAGGTAAGAGTGTAGTGTGGTCTTGAAGAACTAACAACTGTGGGTAAAAGCAGAGAGAATTCAGTATTTATTATGTTTTTTCAGCCGTGAAATGTTAATATACTGTAACAGCTAAAATAAGTACAAGAATAACAATAGTGTTTTATTCAGTGGTGGATTAAGTATTCAGCTCACTGCTTTACTAAAGTGGCTATACCATGCTGTGAAAATACTGTTTATATAGTACTGTTCAAAAATGTAGGCACTTTAGATGTTTATTTATTATAGGATAGGATTAGCAGGCACTATGAAGGGTATATGTTTTTTTACAAGGGCAAGACAGGCAGCAGACGGCATCGTTCTTTGTCTGTTTGATTGCAGAAAATGGTCAAAATAAACTGAAAGAAACATCATGCTTGCCTGGACAATGGACTTTTTTACCCTGTTTAAGATTCATTCCTTACATGCCACAGTGGCTATTGGATTTTGAATGTATTTACTTTTCTTCATTTTTTAAAAATGTTTTGTTTTCACGTTAAGGACAAATCACCACAAAAGCTAAATACATATCATCAGCAGTCCTTGTTTTCTTAAGCCATCATGGAGGTGTTTGATTGATCCCAAATGTATTCTGCAGCATGACAAAAACACCAAACATAGAGCCAGATTCATGAGTTGGCATGTTTTTTGCTCAGCAAGTACGCTCCAATAAAAGGTGTTGATGGAGTCATGGAGTCTCACGCAGGATGGATGCAAAGAGATGAAAAGAGTGTGAAGGGGTGACGGACAGTTTGTAGAATAAAGAGGTTTGACGAAGGAGTTGATGAAAAGTATGAGACCAAATCTGTTATGCTTCACTTTGATTTGTGGTACTTGGCTGTCAGTGTTCTTTGACCACATGTCATACCGAGTAAGGCAGAGTGTTCCCAAACCTTTGCAGTACAAGAATTGTTCAAAGTTTTGTCATAGTTTGTTTGTACTGTATGATGGAGTGATTTTGCCACATGTGGTAAATGCGGAGAGAATGACGTTGAAGGATAAAGATCCATGGTGTCTTCTTTGCAAAGGGAACAACACTGCGTAGGAGGCTAAATTTCCAAGGAGTGTAAGGGAGGCACAAATAATCAGGGAAGTAGGTAAGAAATGTTATGACGTAAGACAAGAAGCTAAGGAGGGCAAATCAGTCTGGAAGTATGCTGAGTTTTGTTTTTGTAAGGATCAGGCAAAGTTTTTGGCCTTTTCGGCAACGGTAATTTACTGCACTGCTGACGTCGAAAGAAAATCCAAGAAAACTGGCATAATTGTATTTCTGGGTGTTGTGGGAGTTTCTGGAGAAGTCAAGTCAAGTCAGTTTTGTTTATATAGCGCCAAATCACAACAGAAGCTATGTCAGGGCATTTTTCACATAGAGCAGGTCTCGACCATACTCTCTAATTTACAGAGAACCAACAATCCCTCATGAGTAAGCACTTGGCAAGAAAGAAAGCTCGAGCAGAACCGGGCCCTATAGGTG
This sequence comes from Scomber japonicus, assembly GCF_027409825.1. NCBI lineage: Eukaryota > Metazoa > Chordata > Actinopteri > Scombriformes > Scombridae > Scomber > Scomber japonicus. The sequence continues at coordinate 29,107,042 of NC_070581.1, read as the reverse complement.
AGCGGCCATCTGACTTGAGCGGTTGGGTTGAACGAGAAAGAAGGATGGAGAGAAGGGAGAGAGAGACACACAAAGGACAGCAACAACAGCGATAACAATAACAGTAATAGATAGATACAGAGAGAGCCAATGGGAGCTAAGCGCCCATAAAGAGAGTTTTCATAGAGTTTTCAGTACAATGCCTGTTATTTATGAGACAAATCGGCAAAAACATTTTTTCCAGTAGAACAATGCATCATAACTCTTGTGAATGACAATGACTGCACTCCCTCACCAAGCCACTGTGAGGCGCTGTAGATATTAATGATATTAACCGCTCATAAGCGGGGCCTATGTCTATTCAGAGAGTGACTTTTTTTCTCACAAATTTGTGACTTTATCATAACAGAGAATATCCAACTTTTCTCTTGCAAAATTATGACTTTATACTGTCGGAGAATATCCTACTTTTTTCCCGCAAATTTGCGACTTTGTAATATCAGAGAATACCCAACATTTTTTTGCAAATGTATGACTTTATGCTGCCTGAGAATATTCGACTTTTTTTCTTGCTGATTTGTGACTTTATAATGTTGGAGAATACCCAACTTTTTTTTTTGCAAATTTACACTTTAATCTGAGAATTTTTTTCACGGAATATTAGCTCAGTCCATAACTATAAACTTTATCAAAAAGGAAAGTTTTAAGCCTACTCTTAAATGTAGAGAGGGTTTCTGCCTCCAAGATGGTTTCACAGGAAAGGAGCCTGATAGTTGAAGGTACAGAGGATGTGCAGCAGTTGTTTAGAGAAGCTCTTTGGCTTTCTCAAACACCTGAAATACGAGACTTTATAGCACAATAGGAAATAGGTGAGAAGGGAATATAAATCTTTTATTAGTCAATGGAGCGTTTATTTTAAGTCAGGTGTGTAAGATATATAGCCCCAATGGAACGCTTAGTGGACCAGAACCGACCCAGTGGATAACTTTACAATGTATGAAAATTGCAGAAAAGTAATTCCAATTTCTTTCCACCCTGATCAGAATACACTTCTCTAAAAAAGAAAAAAAGAATACATACTGTGATCATGTATACATATATTGAACATTGTGCAAAATGTTGTCAATCAGCATATTCTGTGCAAAATAATTGTTGAAATTTCACCCATTTTCTCAAGACATATCAGGCTATTCATCTGTTTGTCCGGCCCAAAGTTAACGAAAACTAAGACCAAAACTATTAGTGAAAAGACCATTTTGTTAACTGAAATACTGATCGATAACTGAAATGATAGTTTGTTTGTTTTTTAAAGAAGAAAACTAAATCAAAACATCAATGAATGATGCAAAATGAAATAAAACACAACTGATTTGCGGATAAAATCAGATTTGTTTTGCTTTTGATTTGAGCTAACCCTAACCATAATCCTTTAACCACTTAACGCACGCTGTTCCGTCTAAGGAACGGGACGGATGTTAGGAGGTAGCCACAAGTTCTTCTGGATGTTTTAAACACCAACCCTTAAACATATATACTCATGCCATACATCGTTGGAAAGCTTAGATTGCGCTGATTCATTCAAGACCACTTACGACTTATATGGTTGCTCACAGCCGTAATAGTATTAGCGATTAGCTCGGCTAGCCCCTGAGCTAAGTAAGAAAAGCTATAATGCTACATACCTTCAAAGTCTTCCCTTTATCCACAACGATCATCTTATGACTCAGCACTTTCTGTACAGCTCGCCAAATATCCATTCTTGTGAAATATGAAATCCGTTTCCATAAAACCGGAATACTTTCCTCAATATGTCCATGGATTTAGTCCAACACGTAACGTAATAACACAAATAACAAACCATATGCGGTCCGTTTACGTCATTTCCTGACCTGCGCGTCCATCTCAGAGTACACGTGACTAGATGTTTACGACCGTGAGCCTCTTCTGCTTCTGACGACACCACACACAAGCCAATCGGTGTTTAGGATTAGGCAGTACACGTATCCAAAGCGATCCAAAGCCAATGAAGACATGTGACCGACAACAATAACGACATGGCTTTGATTGACTGCTGTTCTAGCCTATGGAAATATTCGGTGAAATGAAGTTGATAACCTTTTAGCCAACGGTGTATGACCATATATGACACTAAGCTATTAAGTTTGGCTGTCCATAAACAAACTCCAAGCGTAACCGGCGTGCGCCCTGTGCGTAAAAGAGTTGAACCATATCATTACGCACTCGGCATTTTGGTACACGGTTGGTTCTTCTTCGACTTGACATATGACTTATACCAAAATAAACAGATAGATAGATAGATAGATAGATAGATAGATAGATAGATAGATAGATAGATAGATAGATAGATAGATAGATAGATATGGCCAAACAAAAAATATGGTTATATGTAATAATAATAATAATAATAATAATAATATTAATAATAATAATAATAATATGGCGTCAGCTTTCATTAGAGACCAAGATTTTGATTGTAGGCAAAGGGGATGTGAAGTTATAGGTGTTTGATTGTGGTTATACAGCTTTGGTAACCAAGTGTCCATTTGGAGTCTCCAAAAAGGACCTAAGGAAAACACATGGACATACCTGTTGAAAAATAATTGAATTGAATTGAAAAATTCATCTTTTGGTCTTTTGACTCCAAATTTGGACTGCATGAAGCCAAGACATGTGGCTGTGGCCTCATTGTGTCTATATCCTGCTGAGAGGTCCCTGAATGTCTGTACACATGTCATTGTAAAGGCAAACCTATGGGCGAGTAAACAACCCCATCATTGTAACCTCTGCCACTCTTTGTGAGTAAGTCACAGAATCACACAGACACTTTTACAAGAATCCTGAGAGTGTTTCCTTTCCAATGATACCAGACACATCTCTGAGTCTCAAACTATGTGGGATCTGTGCTGCTCACAACTTGGGCATGTCGTTTAGGCTAACAGCATAAAAAACAGGGGCGTGTGTTAAGTGGTTAAACCACGTTTGGTGTCATGCATTCATTCATCCTTTTTCAGCTTCTACAAATCCAGTCTTTCCTCCTAATACCTGAAAGACTACAAAAACTAAATAAAAGATAAGATAAAGAAATGTATTGTCATATGCATGGTAAAAACACGGACAATACAATTAAATTCTTACTTTGCTGCTCTCCTTACACACAACAGTAACACATACACACAGCATAGCCTACACATCAAACACATAACAAAAGATGCATACAACAATAATATATTAAAATATAAAATTAAAAAATGGTTTAAAAAAAACAAACAAAGAAACTTAACTAAATCCAGTCAATTCCCCAGAATAAAAATGAAGATAAAACCACTTATATCCCTTGTTAAACTAGCTGTATGTAAAATGAATTTGACACCGCTTATTTAAATCCACTAGGTGGCGGTATGACGCATTTTTGATTCCAACCGCCAATAACGACAAGAAGACGAAGAAGAAGACGAGGAAGAAGAAGAAGAAGAAGACGTCAACATGGCAGGGGTAGATGTCATTGTGGACAAGCTGGTGACACTTTGGAGGATACCAGCCGTCAGACAAAACTTCCCCTGGATATTTTTACTTATTTCAGTCTCTGGATCAGTGCTGAAACATCTGGAGCTCATCCCGCCGTCTTATTTCAGCAGCAGCAGAAATGCATTGAACGTGTAAGTAGCCTCCATTTAGCATGTTGTTAGCTGGTAGCTGAGGTCCAAAGCTCATAAACAAACCTTTCACTGACTGTCAGGTGATTTCCGATGAAGGAAAGATTAAAAATACAATCAGATTAAAATACAATCAGGAGTTGTTGTTAAATGAAGAGATTTAGGGCAAAGCTAAAGGAGCTGTGCTGTCAAAATTCAAATAAAAACATTTAAAGCCTCAAATGAACTTTTATAGATAGAGAAAGGACCTTTAATTAAATACAATGTTATATTCATTTTGTTATTTAGCATGTTTTATCTATTTAATATGTTTTAAACTGAATTAGTGAATGATTTAAGTCATGTAAGGTGGCCCTGAAGGCTCAAACCACTGCGACTAAAGACGACATTTACGGTTTTATGTTTTTGTGCAACAGTGCAGCTCTTTGGCAAAGATTAATAGGTTAAACACTCAGATCAAGTCAAGCTGTAGAAGAAACTGATTAGAAAAGGTGTATTTTATTATTTATGAATTAAACTATTCATTGGTCAGAGGAAAAAATGTGTTTATATATCTAACATTAGTTGTTAGGTGACATTTAGATGGACAAACAAAACGTATGTAAAGTGGCTGTGTGGGTTTGGGTGTGGTACACAGTGCTTCAGGTACCAGCTTGACAATGAAATATAGAAAAGAAAATCCAGGTTGGGTAATGATTAAAGAGTTTAAAGGCTTAAAAGTAATCTACTAGGAATGTCTTTATGTTTGTTGGTCTCTAACAAGTATTATAAAGTATTACCAAAAGTTGCTAACAGTCAAATTTATATGTGATGTATTGTTCCTGTAACAATTCAAATGTTAAACTCATAGGTAATAAAATACGCCCTATATTAACAGTTGCTGCTACAGCTTGACTTGGCCTGATTTAAGATAAGATAAGATATTTCTTTATTGATCCCTCTTTGAAGAAGTTCATATTGACACAAGCAGTATAGTGGGAAAAGGTAGCAGCATAAAGGTGAACATGATGTAATAAATAAAATAAAATACTATATACAGTAACAATCTGTGTGTAAATAAATCTGCATTATATATAAATATGCAGAAGTTCCTGAGATTATATACATGTGTGCAATGTTCCTTGGATTTACACAGTAAGGACTAGAGATGTGGGGGGGGGGGGAATCAATACAACATAGTATGGCGATATTTTGCGTGACAATATTGTATCGATGCACAGAAGCCAAATATCAATGTTTTTGGAACTAAAAATAATAAAGTCAATTGCTTTCTCAGGCCACTAGAGGGCTCTAATTTGTTTTGTGGTGAGGTCAGCAGAGGTGACAGTCAGTGTGCATGAAGTTTTCCTTTGGGGACATAATTTGCAGTTGAAAAAAGATAATGAATTGCAGTATATCGCAGCATATCGCATTATATTTAAAATCGCAATAATATTGTATCGTGACAGAACTATCGTAATAATATTGTATCATGCAGCGTCTGGTGATTCCCACCCGAGTAAGGACAGCGTCAGTCTATTTTAGAGGGAGGTACTGGGAGCTGGAGGCTAATATTAGAAAACTTGAGGTAATACTGGTGTATACTATGGACACGCGCCTCTACTTGTGCTGCTGTAAGCTGAGTATTTAAGTGTTATCCCATAAATGTCACTTGGAGTTGCAGTGGCTGTGATTCAGCAGAAGTTTTTACATCTATGAAGCAAAAGTTTACCAAATGAAATCGAGTTATTTACCACAAACTCCCTTCATGAGTAGCTCTGAAAAGATAACTAAGATAATATAATCCACAGTCTCACTTCAGGTGTTTATTTAAATATTCTATGCAAGAAAAATACTGTTATCTTTGACTTTAGGGGGGGGGGGGGTGGGTAGATTTTGGATAACACAATTATCCTTTTATCATTTTCCTGGCCTCATTTTTTTTCTCTTGTGGAACATATTTTCTTTTCAGCTGATTTAGATGTTTAAAAAACTGATTAGAGAGCCTGTGTGCTTCCTACTGTTGAGTAACACTTCCAGCACAGATTGACCTGATATCTGAATGAACATCAGGCTGCAGATAAGCTGATAAAAAAGGCATGAATACGTTTGAATAATGCACACTCTTCTGATTACAGGTACTTTGTCAAGTTGTCCTGGGGTTGGACCTTGCTGCTGCTGACTCCCTTCCTCCTCCTCTCCAACTCCTCCTTCAACAGGAGCGTGTCCTTCCTCGGCCGGCGGCTGCTGTCTCTGGTGGTGGCCACCGCCGTGTGGTACGTCTGCACCGAGACCTTCTTCTACATCGAGGACATAACCGGCTCCTGTTTTACACTCGACACCTCGGAGCTCGTCGAGGGCTTCGCTAACAAAGCCACCTGCAGGAGAGCCGGCCACCACTGGGATGGCTACGACATCTCGGGGCACTCCTTCATCCTGGCCTACTCCGCTCTCTTCATCATGGAGGAAACGGCGCCGATGGCCTCCCTGAAGACAGCCAGCCTGTCTTCTCTGCCGAGGATGGTGCTCAACATTCTGTACGTGGCTCTGAATCTCATAGTGATTATTTGGGTGTGGATGTTTGCCTGCACCTCTGTTTACTTCCACGACATGTCTCACAAGCTGCTCGGGACCATATGCGCCCTCTCCGGGTGGTATCTGACATATCGGGTTTGGTATCCAAGCCCTTTGTCTCCTGGACTCCCCCCTCTCCGCCAGCCAAAAGAACAGAAACAACACGCTTAGACTGCGGTCATACTTTCCAACACACGACATTTACCCGCCAATGTTGCAGCCGTCCGTCCCTCCGCCAAAAAAACACAACACAACACACTACACTTATGTTGCTTATGTGTCTCCGGATCCAAGCCGAGGCCACGCTATTTAAAGTTATTCCCTCCTTGCAGGAAAGGTCAAATTGTTTCAGGATAAGTGGCTCGCAGTTCCTCCGCTCTGTGTTTGTCAGCTGCCGTTCCCAAAATGACTCGTGGGTAATCTGAGATAAAAGCAAAACGCTGCTCTGCTGTCCGGCTTTGCGGCTCCCTCTCTCTCTCTCATGCTACACCAATTGTTTGTCTCACAGTTTGTTGCCTTAATAATATTTCATTTGGATGAGTAATCACAGTTTTTAGATGTGAGCGGGAATACTTTGAGAATGTTTACAGCTCCTGTCGTGTAGCACTGATGATGATGATGATGATGATGACCAATGTACAGCAGCTATACTCTTTGTTTTTTTAAAGAGAAAACTACCTTTTAGAACAAAGTCAGAACTGACACTATAACTGCAGCGGACCTACGTTTCACCCTGTATGTTGGATTTTAGGATTTTAATAAGTTGTCTATTTATAATCACATGTGGTTTGGTGACTGTACAGCAACATAGGAAGTTTTAAAATTTGATTAAGAATAGTAATTATATATATCATTTTTAATCTCTCGTGATAAATGCACTCCAGTAGTAGGAGAGCACTGCGAATGGATATTAGTAGTATTATTACTGTTGTTAAGAGTGCCTAATAAGACAAACCTGGACATATTCAACACTCACCCTGTGAAAAGACCAGAACTGGACTGACTGTTTTTAAGGCTGCTTTCAGATGTATGGGATCATCCATCATCTGACACCCAAACATATTCAACAAGCAACACATTCAGTCTTTAAATTCACAGATCTGTTCCTCACACTGGACTTTATTGGTCATATTTCATGGTCACACTGGTACCTGCAACAATATTTCCCTCTTCAAATCAACGTTTTGGGCTAAATGGCGACCTGTAAAGTATTGTAAAGTATTACTAAAGCCTTTAATATATATATATAGTAGCCTATTCCTCTGTGACATAGAGCTATACTGTTGTCCAAAAATGAATAAAAACACATAAACATTGGCACTGTGGTTTGCTTTGAGTCAATCCTACATACACCGTTTTGCTGATGCCATATAAATAAGGAGATTAGGTTATTTATCATTATCAATTAATCAAAATCATGTCAGATAATGGTGAAAAACAGCAATAAAGATTTCTCAAAGCAGAATATTCAACCTAAAATGTCTCATTTTATTATTAGTCCACAATCCAAAGATCAGAACATAGCCACATTTAAGAGGCTGGAAACAGATAATTTAAGCATTTTTTAATTAAAATTGTGACTCAAAATGATGAATTAGTGATCAAAATAGTTTAGGCAATTTTGTGTCGATCAATTAATCGACTTATCGTTACAATACTACACCAGATTCCCAAATGTGTGATAATCTGCAGCTGAAAACAAACTGTTTACTCCTATTTTAGTTTTTTTTTTTTTAAACAAGAAAACTGCAGAGCCCAGCTGTTGAGGGAAATACTTACATAATACTACTTCTTTTTTTTTTTTAAATGAAACAGTATATTTGTGAGCCGTCTTCAGTAGGATTGAACGGGAGCTTCGGGCTGAGAGACACAGACGAGGTCGGAGGAGGTCAAAGTATTGAGAGACAGATTAACAACATTATTGGTTTTGGTCTTTTCATGGGGTTTGTTGAAAAACTACCATATCATCAGTATCAGTATCAACTTACATAAATCATAGGAGCATGTTTAAAACTTTTTTTTTTTCTAGCAATGATGTGATGAAAGCACAGTCGATGGGTGAAAGATGCCAAATTAAAAAACCAGAATCAGTATATTCCATTTTTCATAATTTATTTTGTCATTGATGGCAACTGAATAAATTAAGGCTTATGAACAAACATCATAAAAAGCACCATAAATAAATGCATATATATAAATATAAAAAATAAAAAGTAAAAAATAAAAAAATACTTTAGTGAAATATAATGGCCACAAATCACAACTAGGATTTTTTTTTTTTTTTTTTTTTACTCGACTTGAACTCTTTGTGTGTGTGATCCAAGAGGTACAGATCCAGCCCCTCAGGCAGCATGACTTCAGTCCGACGAAGAAGAAGAAGAAGAAGAAGAAGAAGCAGTGGAGTCGTAACAAGTGGACTAGCAGTAATCAGAAAGCACGAAGAGTTCACAATGATTGGCTGGTTATAACCTTTCTTGACGTTTACCCCTCCCTCCCTCCTCCTCTCTCTCTCTCTCTCTCTCTCTCTCTCTCTCTCCGAGTTTCCTCTGCTGTTTGTCAATGAACAAAAGAAGTGAACGTTTGAGCACAAAGAAGAAATGCTGACACAATTAAGCTAAAATCGCAAAATGATTCAATCGCATCAGGAAATAGCACTTTTACAACTTCTCTTAATAACCTCCAGACTTGAAAAAAAATTAATATATATATTTATCTATATTTTTAACTTTTGTGCCATTTATATTACTGCTGCTCATGCAAAGAACAGTGTTGAAACTAAAAGCCCCTCTTGTTTCATTTAATGCATATCTCAAATATCTTCTTCTCTCCAGATGTGAAGGTTAAAATCTGTAATGGCTATAACCGCACAGTCTCTCTGTCTCTCTCTCTTTCTCTCTCTCTCTCTCTCTCTCTGGTCATATCAGACGTAGAAACTGGACACAAACCAACATCTTTTACAGCCTTCTACACTTCTAGAGGAGTTACATTAAATCTCAGTGGAAAAATCAGATTTAATTATCAGATAAATACGGACACAGCAAAAGGAGACGCTGCTGTTTTTAAAGGAGCATTGATCGTCTTTGGTTCAATAGTTTTTTTCCACCACCACAGCTGCAGCAGCGAGCGTCCTGTCTCCTGTCTCTAACTGAAAAAACTCACATAAATCTGCGTTTGTTAACCAAAGGCTTGTACAGTTAAACCCCCCCTTCCCCCTCCCTCCCTCCACTCACTGACTAGAAAAGGGGGCAACTGTAGCTGCATGAATGTGTCAGTCTAACCAGCCATTAAACTTAAAGAAGCTTATTACAACTCCTCCTCCGGCCCGGCATGGTCCGTCACATCATGAATAATGAATTAAACGTAAAGAGGGGAGGGTTTCAGGAGCAGACTTATAACATGTTAAACACCTTCGAGGTCCAACTAAGAAAAAGCACAAAGCCTCCCATTAAAGGGTGAACAAAGTGTGGAGAGAGAAACAAAGAAAACTTAACAGCTGGTAAAGGCTTTTTTTTCATCATCATACTCCTTTCACCTTTAGATGAGTCAGCTATCCCCCCTTCCCTCCCTCCGTTCCCCTTCTTATTCATCCATTTTTGAAGCTTGTTAAAAAAAGTCAGCACGGTGAAACACAAAAAAAAGAAATCATCAAGACGAATGTATAATTAAAAAATATCTATCTGTAAAAACAATCTTGCATCTGTCAGGTGGAGTTGGTGACAAATAAAGAAAGCAGCAGTAAAAAAAATCCAGTGATTTTTTTTTTCTTGCTCAGTATTGCTGAGAGGTGAGGAGGAAGAGGAGGGGTGTTGGAGGGTGAGCGGGTGCTTCAGAGGTTACACTCAGTGACATTTAGACATTTTTGGTGGTTTTTGATTATTTCGGTAAGTGGATCGTAAATTCTGCCTCCTGGTGCCACACAATAATCGTCCATAAGTGTCCACCTTTATCACAAAAACACACTTACACAATAAGAAAAGTACCCATGCAAATGAAATATACACCCTAGACCTACTGTAACTAAGCAACACTGCTAGAGCCATAGACGCAGAATTTACAATATTCCCACCAGGTCAGCCGAGTGTAACTTTCCCAAACACCCGGGTAGTAGAGCTGGGCAACAGATCAATAATATATCAATATCATGACGTGAGAGTGAGAGTAGATATCGTGTTAACAGTTCGGATAGATTTCAGTTATTCACCTTTAACCCTTGTGTCGTCCTCCCGGGTCAAATTGACCCCGTCTGTTTTGACTGTTCCTTCTTTCCTTCCTCCAACCCCCTTTCTTCCTTCCTTCTGTCCTTCTTTCCTTCTCTCCTTCTTTCCTTCTTTCCTGCCTCCCTCCTTGTCTCTTTCTTTCCTCCCCATGATCTTCCTTCTTTCCTCTTTCCTTTCTCCTTCCTTCTTTCCTCCCTCCCTCCTACCTTTCTTCTTTCCTTTTCCCCTTTTCTTCCTTCCCTCCTTCCTTCCCGCTTTCCTTCTTTCCTTTCCTTTCCTCCCTCCTTCCTTTCCTTTCCTATCTTCCTCCCTCCCTCCCTCCTTTCCTTCCTTCTTTCTTTTCCTCCCATCCTTCTTCCTCCCTTCCTTCCTCCCTCCTTTCCTTCCTTCCTTCTTTCCTCCCTTCCATCCTTTCCTTCCTTCCTTCCTCCCTTCCTTCCTTGACTCGAGGACAACAGGAGGGTTAACCCACTATACTCATCATATTCACATCACTGGTGATTATCAAAACTCTCATCGTGTAACTATTTTGTGAAAGCACCAATAGTCATCTATACACACATAATATTTTGGTTGATGTTTGATTTTGTCCGTATCGCCCAGCCCTACTACCCCCCCCCCCCCCCTCCCCCCCTCAAGGTTTTTATTACATCTGAACTCCTGCTCAGCGACAAAGAGAGTGACAGTGGACCATCGTGTGCTGTGTAATCTCTGGTGCTCTAAATAAACTATAAACTGGCTCTGAGCGCACATGTGTGTGTGTGTCTCTGTATGTGTGTGTGTGTGTGTGTGTGTGTGTGTGTATTGGGTGTACTGTTAGATGAAGGAATAGTTTGACCGTCGGGGAAATGGAGGTTATTTGCTTTCTTGAGGAGCGTTAGATGAGAAGATGGATATCACTCTGATGTCTTTATGAGAGATATTAAACTGGAGGAAGCAGGTGATTGTCTTAGCTTATAACTGAACCTGAAACCATTATAGTTTAGCGAGTTATACGTCACCACTAAACATGAAGCAGAAGCTGAGGCTGATGCTTTTTGTGGTCAGAAATGCTCCAAAGTGTAAGACACATTTTTTAATTTTGACCCGATGATGGACCCGCTGAAGTCAGAGCATCACCAAAGTTAAAACAGTTCATCCAGAGTCGGGATTTCTGGCTCAACTTCACAGAGAAGAAGAAAAAAAGTTTTAACCCTCCTGTCGTCCTCCCGGGTAAAATTGACCCCATCTCTCTTTTGACCGTTTTTTCCTCCCTTCCTCCCTCTTTCTTAAATTTTTCCTTAGTTTTTAGCCTCCTTCCCTCTTTCTTTGCTCCCTCCTCCTTCCTCACTTCTTTCTTTCCTTCCTTCCTTCCTCCCTCCCTCCTTACTCCTTTCCTTCCTTCCTTCCTTCCTCCCTCCCTCCCTCCTTGCTCATTTCTTTCCTTCCTTCCTCCTTTCCTCCCTCCCTCCCTCCCTCCCTCCTTCCTCCTCTCCTTACTTCCTTCCTCCGTCCCTCCTTGCTCATTTCTTTCTTTCCTTCCTTCCTTCCTCCTTTCCCTATCCCTTCCTCCTGTCCTTCCTTGACCTGAGGACAACAGGAGGGTTAAGAGATCAAAACTCCAGGAACACTTGTACTAATAATGTTTCATGATGACTCTGATGAAGGCCACAGACTAAACTACAGGTGATGTTGGAGTTTTGACCTCTTTAAATATGAATGTTTGCACCAAACGTCGTGACTGTCTGTCAAATAGCTCTTAAGATAGATCAGTCTGGACTGACTCGCTGACTCATACTGCCAGCATGGCCATCTGGATTAAAAAATATTTTAATTGCTGCATGAAAATAAATATTTGTTTCACACATTTCCCAAATCCAAATAAAGATGGTAGCCAGAAATTACTACTCCTTGATTAATTTGTACAATAGGAATCAAATTGTACAGTAATATTTTTATCATCAGTAATATTGATAAGTATTTACTGATGTTTCTTTCCCATATTTCATGTTAGTATTTTGGGTGAATTTTGCATAAAAGGCGAGGTCATTATGTTTGGTAGAGGAAGTCAATGCATTGGCAGATCACTAAACTGGCTGCATATGAAAAGGTTTCTTTTGTCCTCGACTGGTAGACTAGACAAGCGATGTATGAAATGGGGATTTTAAAGATGCAGCATATCTATAATCTGCCTCTGGTGATACCAAGGATTATATTTCATATCACACACACACACACATATATATATATATATATGTATATATATATATATATATATATATATATACTCTTCTGTGTTTTTGGTTTTCTGATTTATTTACTTTTTCTTTTCCTTTTCTGTTATTTTTTGTTGTTGTATTGTAGCGTCTGGTTATTGTAATTTAATACTTTGATGCCTACCTGCCTAAAATTGTGCAGCAAACAGAATATTTTTACATCCAGATGGTTGGAAATCTTTGAGGAATCTGAAACCTGAATACTTTTAGAATACATGACAGTACAGTTTGTCAAACGATCTCCTGGGTTTTTCAAAAACTGGCGTGTTATATATTTATAACAAAAATGGAGTGCTTTGCATTGTGACTCAAATGTAACAGTGTACATCAGCCATCTTCAACTCATTCCACAAAGGGCCATGTGGCTGCAGGTTTTCATTCCAACCAAGCAGGAGCACACATGCACACCAATCAGCTGACTGAAGAGTGAGTTCAGCTGATTAAATGTGTGCTCCTGCTTGGTTGGAATGAAAACCTGCAGCCACATGGCCCTTTGTGGAATGAGTTGAAGATGGCTGGTGTACATGATATGAGGCACAAACTGGGGCTAAGAAACAGCTAGCACATCTGCAGCTAAGGCTCCACATAAAACCACAATTTGTTGATGTTACATTTCAGTTTTTGTCCAGATTTAAAAAAGGTGATGTAGTATGTTTATTATTATTCTCTAGAAGTGCTAGCTCCAGTCTTTATGCTAGGCTACAGCTAAACTGGCTGCTAGCTGTAGCTTCATATTTAACAAGACATGTGAGTAATATCGAAAACCTCATCTAAGTCTAAACAAGAAAGCAAAAAAAGCCTATTTCAGAAAAAATGTCAAACTATTCCTTTAAAGTTTGCCTCCATCCTTCACTTCATCTGGCAGTTTCTGGCAGCACAGCAATTATCAGAAAAGTGTTTGTCATGAACGTTTTCCCCCGCGGTTTTTACTACTTAAAAACCTCGGGCTGATGGAGGAGTGAAGAGCAGGTATGAGTAATGATGATAATAGTGGCATGCGAAGGTCGGTTAACCCCATGTTTGTGTTACTGTGTTTAAACATTTTTGTCTGGGTTTGTTTTTTTTTCTACTTTTGAAGTTTTTCAGTACAAGTGGACCTGATGCATGCCTCCAACAAGAGTTAAACAAGGACTTACAGGCACAAGAGCTGCAAGTTGCCAGAAATTAAAACTCGATGAAGGCCTTTGATTACCAGAAAATGTGCTGTCAAGAATTTCTTATTATGGAATGTTTTAATATTTCTTTGTTCACCCAGGTAAGTAATAGTGTTCTCTATATAGATTCATTATGTTTTTCCTGCAGTCATAAAACATTACAGAAAAGTTGAAACATCACACAAATTACACATTAGACATTTAACACAACAATAAGGGCATTCACTACATGTATTTCTTTTTTAAATACCAGTAGGCAAAGTAGCCCATTCCTCCCAGGGAGCCCATGAGAAAAGAGGCCCCGAAGAAGGACGGAGGCTTCTTTTTTACCATCCGGAAGGCGTTGGGTAGGACCGCGGACAGGAGGGTCGTGTGGATGTCGCCCAAGACCTTGCGGAAAGCGTAGCGTTTTTGCACGCGCACAAAAAAGGACTGCAGGTTGGATCGGCTGCCGTCCTCCCAGTATTTCTTAGAAAGTCCCAAGAACTTGAGCCTGTGCAACAAGGCTCCGAGGCAGATATCAGCTAGTGTAAATTCAGGTCCACATAGCCACAACTCACACTTTTGACCTGAAAGGAAGGGGGAAAAAATACAAATTTAACTTATTTAGCTATACAACATATTTTGGTGGTGTTATGACAGCAGATAATAATCATTTGGACAAACCTTGATACTCTAGTTTCCTTTTCTCCAGTTCAGCCTCCACTTGATCTAAAACCATGGCTAACTCCCCCAGAATTTTCTTCAGGTAGTTCACATTATCGTGGTCCAAGATTTTCGCCTGCCAATCGTAAAAAAACAAACCGCTTTCATCTCAACAGTCACTACGAAGCGCTGTGAAGTAAAAACATGATTTTAAACTGAGACTGCATTTTGCTCCAGGTGCTGTGAGGAGAGACATTTGTAGCTGTCACCAATACGTTAATAAAATATGACCACTAGTACTTGCATGTCAAGTTTTTTTTTTTAGATATTTTGATACAATATTAGATAAAAACAGGAAAACAAGACTGGGAGTCTGCAGCTGAGCTATGCTGCATGCTGATGATGAGCTAGCATTTTAGCATGCTAACTAGCTTCAGGTTTTACATTATCAATTAATCATTTTGTATTAAAAAATAATGAAAAGCACCCATTATATTATCTTGGTGCTCATGGTGATATCAAAACTCTTGTTTTGTCTGATGAAGTGTCCAAGAAACCCAAAATATTCAGTTTATTATCATGCATGATAGGGAAAAGCATCAAATCCTCATATTTCAAAAGCTGCAAACAATCAATTTTTTGGCATTTTTTGCTTGACTGTCTGAGTTTCTTGATTACCAAAATAGTTTCTAATACATTTTCCAAATAATTAATTAATCAAATAAACATTACAGATATAATGCTAACATTAGCTATTTGGCAGAAAACAAGGTACATATACAGTGCAGCTGAGGATCATATTTGCAGGGGAACTTTAATGTGTATATAAAATGTTATCTAATAGTTGTTGAGACGTTTCACTCCAAACCACAGGAAAAGTCAGAGGATCACCAAAGTCACTACAATTCATTCTCTCTCACAGATTTCAATCCATGCTATGGTTGTGGATGTTTCAGTCTGATCCCTGCTTCATGATTTTAAACCACTGGTGAAACAGCTACTTGTCTACGTCATGCTTTTCCAGCTTTGTGATCATGTACAATATGTTTGTTTTTGGTGGTGGTTGTTGTTTTGTTTTTTACGTTTCACTTCCTACTGTTAACAGAATCCAACAGGTTTTTTTTAAACAGATGAAAACAAGGTTAGTACATCTGGACGTTTTCTCCAGGGAACACGAGCTGTATTTAGGTCAAAGGTACCAGTGTTACAGGATTTGCATGCTGCAGAATGTTTTTCAGCTCTCCAGTGGCGTGATTAGAGGAAAAAACTGCTAAAGGGCTTTTAATGATGAAATTTCTCCCAGCTGCAGCCCTGCAATGTAATAACCATGCAGGTCCAACATCATTTGGAAAAAGAGACATTATCTGTCAGAGAGCCAGTGTAAGTTTGACTTGTAGTGGGATTGTCTATCACAAAATATTAAGGAGTAAACAAAGCTGTCCACATAATATCTCCATTACATTTCTTTGCTCCTACACACAGTTAAAGGGTCTGAAATATTATATATATCATATAAAAGTGTAAACTAATGATATTTTAAGGGATCCATATTCAGTATTTAGGTATTCAATAGCTTTACTCCAGAGGTGGGCTGGATTAAAGAATAAAGTAATAGACTTTAATATAATTAGGAATCTTAATGCCATTTCTATGTGGATTAAGACTCCCTTACAAACTGTTGAATTTACAACATAGCATGACAGCCATTAGCTGAAAAATCAAAGCCCATTTTATTACTTAAATGGCCTTAAAGCCACTCTGTAGAGTTTTCTTGTTGACTTATTACCTTCATTATTACTCACTGAAACACATCGTATGTCTCCTCGAGGTCTAACAAACCTGTTGAATGCATTTCCTTCCTTTGCAAAGCCACATTTATAGTATTTATAGTACTTCTTTGCTGCGTTTCTTGGCACATTACAGAATCATTAGCATATGGTCAAGTTTAAAAAAAAACACCTCCATATACCCCTTTTCCACCGAGCTGGAGCTGGTGCTGGTTCGGAGCCAGAGCCTGACTAAGCACCGGTTCTTTGCTTTTCCACCACCAAAGCTCCAGCCCCGATCCTCAGAACGGGAGCCAGAGCAAGTACCAACTCTTTACTGGTCTAAAGCAAGAACCGATTACATCAACAGACTGGGGGCGGGCCTAACATTTATTAGCCGGCTAGCAGGGCTAACGTTTATTAGCAGATTAGCGGGGTTAATGTTCATTAGCTGACTAGCGTGGCATTTACAGAGGGTTAAAGATTTGTTGATTAAAAGTACAATTTTTTTGCCAGAGCCGCCGTTGTCTACTTCTTCTTCTTCTTCTTTTTCTTCTTCTTCGTTTCCGGCAGGCTAGATGCGTTGCGCCATGTTGCTGCCTCTCACTGGTGAATCATGGAAGTGCTTCAAAGGCTTAGCACCAACTGAGCACTGATTCTAGCACTAGCTCCGAACCAGCACTGGCTCCAGCTCGGTGGAAAATGAGTAATAGTGATACTAGTGCTCACAAATCTTTAAAACATGCAGAAAATTTATTAAAACACCTTTATAATTACAATCCATTAATTATTCCCATTAAAATAACTACAATACATTGTTAATGGATAATATACTGAAAACAATATAAGGGTTTCAGTTCCATAGTGGCCGTCTCCACATTTCCAAACAATGAGGGTTAGGGTCAGATAAAAAACTTTTATACAAAACTCACCATGAGCTTCTTCTGCTTGGACAGATACGGTTCTGTCAGCTGTGGCTCCTCATGGTCCAACTTCATCAGCTCCGTCGCAGCGTTGGCCAAGTGTCCTGCAGTTACACACACACACACACACACACACACACACACAAATAACATAGCAAACAAATAGTGTCTTTATCTTAAGCTCAGATGAGGAAAGTTTCATTGTGACAAATTTGATACTTGAACCAATGTAAATAATGCAGCTCTGTGTGCATACAGTACAGTCAGATGTAAATTGTAGATATTACTCTAGATTATTAGACATTTGCTGCACTTCCCATCCACTGTGGTTTCTGGCATATCTTGCACAGAGCAGACACTCAGGGGGACCAGACTGTTTAATAATCATATCAGCTTATTCTCATCTGTGCTCCATTCATAGTCCCCTCGAGGGCAGAGTGAGACATCTACAGTATGATGTAAGATGTGGCCTATAATGTACAAATACTTCACTGAAGTCCATATTATTAACCCTCCTGTTGTCCTCAGATCAAGGAAGGACAGAAGGAAGGAAAGGAGTAAGGAGGAAAAGAGGAAGGAAGGAAGGAAGGAAGGAAGAAAAGGAGTAAGGAGGGAGGGAGGGAGGAAAGGAGGAAGGAGTAAGGAAGGAAGGAAGGAAGAAAAGGAGTAAGGAGGGACGGAGGGAGGAAGGGAGGAAAGGAGGAAGGAAGGAAGGAAGGAAGAAAAGGAGTAAGGAGGGACGGAGGGAGGAAGGGAGGAAAGGAGGAAGGAAGGAAGGAAAGGAGTAAGGAGGGAAGGAAGGAAGGAAGGAGCAAAGAAAGAGGGGAGGAGGGGAAGAAGGAAGGAAAGAAGGAACAGTCAAAAGAGACGGGGTCAATTTGACCCGGGAGGACGACGCGATTATTCTCATCTGTGCTCCATTCATAGTCCCTCGAGGGCATCTACAGTATGATGTAAGATGTGGCCTATAATGTACAAATGCTTCACTGGAGCCCATATTATTAAAGGATTTGAGTCTGCTGATATTCTATATGTTTCGTATTGTCAACAAACTAATGAAAAGACTCAAACCAACAATGTACTGATCCTATTAAGAGCCGATTATATATATAAGTATTTTCTGTGTATCCAAAGCTTGACATATTGAGTATTCCTCTGTGCCACAAAGCTCCATTGTTGTCTAAAAACTAAACTGCATCTTCATCAACGAGCCACTGTTCCTTCATTATGATCCCACATACAGTACACCATCCTGCTGTTGGATCTACTAATAAACCAAATCGACAGCTGAGAGTAGTCATCATAAAATCACTTTGTACTCCTGTTTCAGTAACGTACAGTGCCTATAGCTGGTTTAGGAAATTATTTAAAATCAAACGTGTATCTTAAAGATCGGCTTATGTAGTAGTTAAGAATTTTAAAATAATTAGATTTTTCAGAAACATAATTTTATTCCTTTTCAGAGTTATGAATCGTGTTCCACTTTCTTAACACATAATTTCATTGTTATTTCAGCTATGTTGCTAAGGTTATTACTGTGGAGAATATGCAGCCAGAGTGTAAATAATACAAATAGGTAATGTGTGTTCTTTTTCTGGGTTGATTATGTGTCGATCTATTGGTAATGCCTCAGGGCTCCAGTAGAGGGAATCGCGCTACTCTTCCTCACTCAATACAGATGAGTGAAGGCAAGAGCAGAGTGTGTGTTTTTTCATCCCTCTTTCCTCACTATTTTCCTGTTTAAGGTAATTACCGTACACAAAGCACTATAAATCTAGTGACACACGTTGTTGATAATTGTTATTTTGTCATGGTGGTTCATTGTGAGAGAAAGAGGTGAATTTTGTACTTTTATGTTGTCAAAGAGTTTCTGGCTAACTCCGTCACCGTGTAAGCTAGCTACTGCTATTGTCTCGCTTTAGCGCCTGACTGTTGTTCCGCCATTTTCTGCATTTGAGCTTATCACAGAGATATTTTCTGTAAGATGCTTAAAAACGTTATTTTATTACTGTAAAAAGTCAGTTCATGTGTCAGCTAAAAGACATATGTTAAAAAGGTAAATGTATTTCATGTAAGTTGCAGTCTATGCTGGTTAAAAATATAATTTACATTATTTAGAAAACCATAGAGGATAACTTAGTTGTGGAAACTGTGGTCCTGAGACTGAATTAAGACTCAATACAGACGAGTAAAGGCAAGAGCAGAGTGCGTGTTTCTTCATCCCTCTTCCCTCACTATTTTCCCTGTTTAAGGGCACAACACTTACAGCTTCAGTAGAAACCAACTGGAACAGACAGGATGTTTCTAAAGTAATAAGAGAAGGACTAACACATTGTTGGTTTTGGTCTTTTCATTGTATTTGTTGATGACAGTAAAAATATCACCAGCTTTTTCCTTTAACCCTCCTGTCAAGGAAGGACAGAAGGAAGGAAGGAAAGGAGTAAGGAGGAAAAGAGGAAGGAAGTAAGGAGAGGAGAGAAGGAAGGAAGGAAGGAAGGAAGGAAAGGAGTAAGGAGGGAGGGAGGGAGGAAGGAAAGGAGTAAGGATGAAAAGAGGAAGGAATTTAGGAGAGAAGGAAGTTAGGAAGGAAAGAAAGGAGTAAGGATGGAAAGAAAGGAGTAAGGAGGGAGGCAGGGAGGTAGGAAGGGAGCAAAGAAAGAAGGGTGGAGGGGAATAAGGAAGGAAAAATTAAGGAAAGAGGGAAGAAGGAAGGAAAGAAGGAACAGTCAAAAGAGAGATGGGGTCAATTTGACCCGGGAGGACGACACAAGGGTTAAAAAATGTTAAAAAAAATCCACCCTCCACTCAGACATGTTACAGTCTAGATTATGATTGAAACAGTCTTAATGTAGTTACACTGGAAATATGTGTCCAACATTGTGCTACTGTATTAATCTACTGAAATATGAATAACAAGAAACAGTCATATCTCCTGCAGCATTGTGACTTCTTATAACCTCTACACTATTTGTATCACAGCTTTCATCTAATGACTCTATTCCAACGCCTACCATTTATTTATACACTGGCACCTTTCATCTATTTAAAATTCATTATTCATAGGGGAGGTTTTCTGTCTTAATCTATATTGTTTATCTTATTGTATAGAATTACTTCTGCCTGTCTCATCCTAAACATTTCACTGTTGACCTTAAACTTGATGAACCCAGACATATTAAACCAGGGGTGTCAAACATGCGGCCCGTGGGCCAGAACCGGCCCGCCGAGGGGTTCAGTCCAGCCCACTTTCCTTCCTGTGTTCTTTTCCTTCCTTCCATACTCCCTGCTTTCTTCCTTCCTTCCTTCCCTCCTTCCATCTGTCCTTCCTTCCATCTGTCCTTTCTTCGTTCGCTCCTTCCTTTCTTCCTTCCTTCCATCTGTCTATCCTCCCATCTGTCCTTCCTTCCTTTCTTCCTTCTGTTCTTCCTTCCATCTGTCCTTCCTACCTTCCTTTTTTCCTTCCTTCATTCGCTCCTTCCTTTCTTCCTTCCTTCCATCTGTCCTTACTCCCTTTCTTCCTTCTGTTCTTCCTCCCTCCTGTCCTTCCTTCCTTCCATCTGTCTGCCTTTCCTATCTTTCTTCCCTCCTTCCTTTTGCCTGTCTTTCCATCCTTCCCTTCTTATTTCCTTCCTTTCTTCCTTCTTCCCTTCCTTCTCTTCTTAGTGCCTTCCATCTTTTAAATGATCCGGCCCGCATGAGATCAAATTGAGCTCTATGTGGCCCTTGAATGAAAATGAGTTTGACACCTCTGTATTAAACTGTGTGAACTATCCCTTTAAGTTTGTAGTATAATCATCCAAGACTGTTTTTAATACTGACTTGACGTAAAAACAAATTAGTGGATAATTACACATGAAAATCACTGATGCATCTTTATTAATATTTAATACTTCATCGGGTTGATTGTATAGATACAACACGGACTGAACAGGATAATTAATTCTGCTGCAGGATTTCATCTAATCCAGCCGGTTGATTTACATGGCGAGGCCGATACCTGATGGAAAGAGCACCGCAGTTCAGGCTGATATCAGCTGCTGGGATATATAACCTGGCAGCACTACACTATGCTGTGTTAAGGGGTTTTGGTATTGAGTAGCGTCAAATTACACTGTATGCTAATCACACAGTGCACATAAAAACAGGGATTTGTTTGCCAATGATGTGGAAAATGCAGTAAGGGAGATGAATAGCTTTGCATTCATAATGCCCGTCTGTTGCTGCTGCTATGGGAGACTAGTTGGTCCCAAAGTTGAAGCTCGTTCACACAGAGTATTTGTAAACGTCCAGAATAATGAAAAGAGTTAACAACACTAATAATCTCTTTATATACTGTTTCAAAAACATGAATAAGCACAGAAAAAAAAGGCAAAAACAAAAATAGCATCTACTTTTTATGCTGTCAACACATTCTGCACATAAATATAAGACTTTTTTAACCCGCCACAGCACATTTTAACCCTCCTGTTGTCCTGGAAGGAAGGAAGGAAGGAAGGAAGGGAGGGAGGAAGGGAGGGAGGGAGGAAGGAAGAGGGAAGGAAGGGAGGAAGGAAGGAAGGAAGGAAAGGAGGAGAGAAGGAAGGGAGGAAAGGAGTAATGACGTAAAGAGGAAGGAATTAAGGAGAGAAGGAAGGAAGGAAGGAAGGGAGGAAGGACAAAAAGAGGAAGGAATTAAGGAGAGAAGGAAGGAAGAAAAGGAGGAGGGAGGGAGGGAGGGAGGAAGTAAGGAGAGAAGGAAGGGGGGAAGGAAAGGAGTAAGGAGGGAAGGAAGGAAGGAAAGAAAGAAGAGATGGGGTCTATTTGACCCAGGAGGACGACACAGGGGTTAATCATTTTCTGTTGCCAAGAAACAGTTTCTTTAAGTGATGAGAATAAAACCTTTGAAATGCACACAGGCACCAGAAGTATATAGTATCCTAACACACCACACACACACCTGACATGAATCTACTCTGAACATGAACTGTGTGTGAACATGCGCTGTGAAATGTAGCAGAACACTGTCACATGGAGTCACTCATGCATCGATGCACGATACAGTTTGATTCTCTGAACACATGCCTCTGAGTGTTATACACAGCTGAGTGGATTCAGTAACCTACATTTGCACTCCAGTCTGTGTCTGGTCATTTAGAGGTTCAGTTTTAAATAATATATCAACTGTTTAGGGACAATGATAAAGTAGGACTCCAACTTGGTTAATTTGTGAAACAGTCAGTAAGTCAATGAGCAACAGCCTTATCATTTTCTCTCTTGTCAGTATAATGCTGACAGATATTATAAAACTCATGCCTATAGCTTTACCTGTTGATAAAGTAGTTCCATTGTTTGCCACGAAGCTAACTGGTGTCACAGCAGTAGAGTTATATAAGAGATATCTAATGAGTTATTACCATAGACTGAATAAAAGAAATGGACATAACATCCGTGACGTCACCCATTGGTTTGTGGACTGCTGCTCAGAAGCCAATAGTTTTGAATCTGCTATGGTTGCAAGGGCTGGATCTCGAGGACATTGGTCAATCAACCTGTCAATCACGACGTAGCCACGCCCTAATGCATACCCTGCTTTATCGTCAAATATAAAATCAGGGAGGCCAAAATGTCACAAATGAACATCATACTGCATTGAAGAAGGCTTTAAACTAGCGATTGAGACCATAAACACATTTTGAAAACGTTTACTGAGGTTAGAAATCAAGTGAGAAGTTGGTGAATTCTCCATTGACTTGTATTGAGACGGAAGTCCTTTTGACACCAAAACGGTCGCCCCCTGGTGGCCTTTTGATAGAATGCAGTTCTAAGTTACTTCCACGTTGGCCTCATTTCAGAGGACCGGAACTCCCCGCCTGGTTGTTACACTCCTTCTGTCTGACTGACACAATGGTAAATATATCTGCAATCTGCACTTTAATATTTGTTAATTACAGTCAATAAGACCTCCTGACTCATTTTTAAATCTAAAGATATATAAATATGAGATAATCGATTACCGATGCATCACATCAACCTTAAATGTGTCTTATATGCAGATCATCCATAGACATGACATCGCTTTTCACTGTATGCAGACGATACCCTGTTGTATCTCAGTGTTAGATCCAGTGATGTCGGTATGTTTATTTCTATTTACAGGATTGTCTTTGTCTAAAAATGTTCTTAAACTGAACTGCAGAGAAATTAAATCCTGGTTTCTTGAGCACATCACAAGACAAGCTGCAAGAAATCTTAACACCCTTTTTCATGTTTTCATCTCTTCACATCTTGATTATTCTAACGGTCTTTATACTACAAATACAATATATTGATCGATTTCCTTGACTGTACAGAACTCACCTGACAGGCTTTTAACCAGAGCTGTGAGGCATAACTATATCACACCAGTCTCCTCACACTGGTTCCCA
This sequence comes from Scomber japonicus, assembly GCF_027409825.1. Lineage (NCBI taxonomy): Eukaryota > Metazoa > Chordata > Actinopteri > Scombriformes > Scombridae > Scomber > Scomber japonicus. The sequence continues at coordinate 29,083,472 of NC_070581.1, read as the reverse complement.
GTATGTTTAAAATTGTCTTTCAGATCTTATTGATTACTTTTATGGCTCTTTGTGGCCTTATGTAGCTCCTTGAGTGTCGTGTCCTGGCTTAAAATTTTAGGGGAGTTTGTAATCAGGGCCTGGAGACTCTGGAACAATCTGCCTGAGGAAATTATCTTTTAAAGGAATATTTCAACAAGTTGGGAAATGCATTCATTCGATTTATTGCCGAGAGTTAGATATGAGCATCGATACCGTTCTCAGGTATAAAGCTAGAGCCAGCAGCCGGTTAGCTCAGCTTAGCATAGAAACAGAAAACAGCACAAGCGTCTATTTTATATCTAATTTGTTTGATCTGTCCACAAACCAAAGTGTGAAAATAACAAGATACTATTATTGGGGAGCTTGTACTGTTTTTTTTTTATTATTTTAAATCTTATAAGGAATTTGTTTTGTCCATTTTATTATCAAATTAAATGAACTTTATAATAACTAAGATTCAATACTTCATATTTGTAATCAGGGCCTGGAGGCTCTGGAACAATCTGCCTGACGAAATCATCTTTTAAAGGAATATTTCAACAAGTTGGGAAATGCATTAATTCGATTTATTGCCCAGAGTTAAATATGAGTATTGATACCGTTCTCAAGTCTGTACAGTAAATATAAAGCTAGAGCCAGCAGCCAGTTAGCTCAGCTTAGCAAACAAACAGGAAACATCTATTTTATATCCAATTTGTTTGATCTGTCCACAAACCAACGTGTGAAAATAACAAGATACTATTATTGGGGAGCTTGTACTAATTTATTTATTTATTTTGCTTTACTTTAATTATCTTTTTATTATTTTAAATCTCATAAGGAATTTGTTTTGCCCATTTTATTCTCAAATTAAATTAATTGTATAATAATTAAGATTCAATACTTGATATTATACTTTTTAATTTTAATTTGCTGCCTTGTGTGAAGAGATGCTCCATTAACAAATATTACTATTGCAAATATTTATAACATCACCTCTATTCCACTTGTAATTAATGCAGAGTTATGCACAATCATGTCCACACAACCCGGTGAGCTGGCTTCACTTACTACGTATTTCTGCGGTGGCGTACTTTGGGATCATAGAGTCAGTGGTGAGTTCTGGATGGAGGATGCAGCCGTGTGTGTAAGCGTCCATGGGCAGACCGTCCAGTAGCTGGCGGTACTGCTGCACTCGTTCGTGGAGAGGCGAGTCTGCATCAGGAATCAGCTGAGCCACCGTGTCTGCAGGGAGAGACGACGATGTGAAAAACATCCATAGAGAGAGAAAGCATTTTTTAAAGTAGCTCACAACCCTGTTATGGCATGTTTCTCTGAGGACAAGCACAGCTACAGAAAAACAGTTACACATATGCACAAGAAAATATGTACAAAGGAGTAAAAAGAATCTAGGGAACAATTGCACACTTCGTATATTTTTATTACTTCATAATTTCCCAGAGCACCTGAGGTTTCTAAGCAACCATCATAAAGCTTTATGCTACACAACCCCAAAATTAATACAATACTCCCTTCGGCTGTCAAAGAGACACAGCATGGTAACCTAGTAACAGATGACACCCCTCACTCTCTGTAACGCACCGCCGGCCACATTTCACAAAGCCTGACATTTAAACAATACTGAACCGAATGGAAAAATGTCTCCTGGGAACTCTAAAAAGCTCTAAGAAATTAGGCGGAGTGGGAAAAGTAGCGAGGCTTGAGCTGAACCAACACTGTGTCACCCCCATGAGATTAAATTCAAGGACAATCAAGATGATAAAAATTAACACAATAATATGCAGAGTGACAGGAGGCAACAATATTATGAAACAGGTTAATTAGGGCAATGCTGATAGCTCATTACAACAGTCCCCTACTGGCCTGCTCTGTCCTATTTATCTGCTGTTGCTCAACTTAAAAGGTATAGTTTGACATTTTGGGAAATACATTAATTTGCTTTCTTTCTGAGAGCTAAAATCTGTCTGTTAAATATGAGTCTACAGTTGGTTAGTTTAGCATAAAGACAGGAAACAAGGCGGGAAAGCTAGCCTGGCTCCGTCCAAAACCTCACCTCTAAAACTAACTAATTAACAGATTAAGTGTAACCCACAAACTGTGTATAAAGATGGATATAGCCAGGTGTGATGTCACCCGTTGATTTGCCTCGCAGTTGGTTTGAAGTCCAGAGTTACAGCTTAGGTTCAGCGCTATCTTTTCCATTTGGAGCCAGGACCTTCCAAATAAAGAGCGCGGTATGTTGCCTTTCACACTTTGGAAACATGCCTCGCAACCTCAGCCCGAGGCAAAGAGAGACACCATGTGGTGCACATTTGGCCGTTAGCTACTTTAGTTAAAATGTGTGAACAGAGCAGGTATTACTAATCAAGTGGCATTAACTTTACTGACATTCTGCAACAGTAGTAACAACAATACTAAAGTCTTGCTTGTCCAGACTTTCAGCCATTTTTTTCACACACTGATGGCTGGGGCTACCTCGCAGGGTGCCAACCTGCTCATCAGAGGGAAACTAACATTCACACACAACATTGGGGAATCCATCGAGAGCAATTTGGGGTTAAGTATCTTGTCCAAGGACACATCACTCCCATTAGTGGCTCTATCTCCTGAGCCACAGCCGCCCCATAGTTAGACTCTTTGTGAGTCCTGGAGCAGCAAGTGAGCCAACTGTCAATCACAGTTTTCAAATCTCATTAATGAAGCAATTATTCCCAAATGACCAGAAGCACACTTATAACACGGCCTGAAGTTAGAGATTGGGACCATAATGAAAAACATGGACACTTTTTGGATTGGAGTCAATTGGAGCGAGCACATAGTGGCTGCCGTCAGTGTTACACTCTACATTTATCTACTTATTTATTTACTCCTACTGCTCGTCTCCCAGTCTAGATTCCCCATGCCAAAAGATTTGCGCTCTACACACACACACATACATACACACACACACACACACACACACACACACACACACACACACCTTATTATTTGTGCAAATGTATGAAAATTACTAGAGCACAAAAGGATATTAATTCAATCTCACTGATTTGGTGCGACCCTTGTCCCTGCCTTTCTCTGCTGAGCTGCGTGTACTCTGGTCTGTATTTGGAGACTTCTGGACCTTTATAGTAGCATTGCACTGCATGACTTCATAGCTGCCCTCTGTAGCTTGACATTTGGCGGCACATCGGGTTGTAAACATGCTGCATTGCTTCTCATACAGGGCCTCTGCCCTCTTGATTGATTCAGCTTTTGTTAGCCTTATCTTTGAAGTCTTTCTTGTGCCAAGTTTCAAAATGATGTCTCACACTTGAAGTTCAACACACCAGAGAGTGCACACAACTTGGTACTTTTATTAAATAAATCTGAATTTGTTTGTCCAAGACAGCTGAAAGAGGCAAATATTAGGCAACGTACTGTGTTTTAATAATGGTGTATTATGTGACTAATGAATTATTAATTTCACTATTGTTTTAATTTAATTTTAATTTTAATTTAACAACAGGCTGGCTTGCCATGGTTTGTCTTCATGTGGTCTTCAACCTAGAGTCGTGATAGTTGCCACATGGTCTAAAAATGCCACAGTGTCAGGCCAAGATACTGTGTGCCACATAACTATTCCTTTAAAAAGCATTATCAGTGAAAGAGCAAGCTTTTACATTTTGCTGTACTAATTCTGGTGTTAGCACTCAGCAGGTTTGCTACATGCTGTGCGGCTGGAAGGGACGGTGCTCTGTACAATGATCTGCTGCTGAGAGTCAATATTAAGAAGAAACACTTTATAAGAACAAAACAGAAACAAAAAAAGACGTTTATCTCTCCGCAGGGTCACAGCCAGAAAACACGGGACAGGCAGTGCTGACAAAACAGAGATAGAGTCTGTTGGCTGCTTTGGGACGCTCGGGCCAATAGTGAAGCTCGTGAAGGGTGGAGCTGCACCTGGCAGAAGTCCAGGAAGCTGAGTAATCAGTCCTAGGATCGGCATGCCGGTCTGGCCATGCCATGCAGCGGACCTCTAGGTGGTCTGCTGCAGCACTGTGGTGGAAAAATCACAGCAGCACCCGAAGGGCATCCGTATAGATCAACTTCTGACAGCTTTACACTTTCAGGATGAATGTGACAGAGCATAAGACCAACTGAGGCACCCGATTGTTGGATTTTCATCAGGCGACAAACAGCTTTTCTGACAATAAAAGCCCTCCTCTCAACAACACTGTAAAGTAGCCTGAGTTGGCACCGTGCTGCTCTGCGCTGCTCTTTTCTTTTCTGAGACATCTGCACTTTACAGCCCAGCTGCAGCCCACGTTGCCAGCATTCATTAGGAATTTAAGCGCAGAGAGAAAGCATGTCTGTAACTCTTATCCCACAGATTGACGTCTGGCTAAAAGCATGTCCGGCTTGAAGTCTGGTTTTAAAAAACGAGTTCAACACAAAAAAAAGAAATACACCTTAACTGAACTATTACAGTCTGGAAAATACTGAATAAGGACTTCAGAGTATATTGTTTCAGAATGTGTTAACTTAAATGCACCACAGTATAAATTAGCTCAAATAAATGGGTCTGAATGAGACTGAGACATCAAACACCAGGGTTCATTTCTGCCTCGTGTCCTTTTATTATTGTGCAAGCAGTGAACCAGATCTTCTGCAACTGAAAACTGAGCTTTCAAGGATCGCTGCTCCAGACAAGTGACTGCAAACTAAACTAAAAGACGAGGGGCTTCTTCAGTTCAGTTATTGGCCAGCTCTTAATCTCCCTCAGGCATTTTGTGGTTTGAGGCTCCGAGGGCATTACATAACATCTACATAATGTCTCAGCTGATGATAATATAAGACACGCCACCCACAGATACTACAACACAACACAGGATTCAGTGTCTTAACGTCTCCTTCCTCTTGCAGTGGTTGACATTTATGGCTGTTTAAGCCTCAATCTGAGTCACTGCGTCACAATGCACATTTCACATCTTGTATATATTCCTCCATCTTCATCACATTTGAATTGCTGCATGCCGACGTTGTTCTTTACTTATTTATTCTGTTGCTTGTTCATCATCCTAAATTTCCTCTCTTGTGTCGGTATCTGCGTCATATTTGTTGACTGCCAAACATTTTCCCCTGAGAGGTCATTCGAGTTTCACCTAATCCAATCAGAAGAGTTCATCTTGGTGACATTGGTGCAAAGACATTGTCGCAACAACAACTTACAAAGTACACAAGTTTCACAGTACAGACTCGCACTCTGTACAAGGTGACCGGTGGCCTCGAATGGCTTTGAATGGTCTTTATCCCACATTTGAAGGCTTTGGAGAATAGCCTCATATTTTCTTGAGCAAGAGTTTTATATTTCTTATATTTCTAAAGGCCTCCCAAAATGTGTCACTAAAATCAAAGGTTACAGTAAAACGAAAAAGGGATCATAATCATTAGATTGGAGCCACGTTATCACTGTACCTCCCACAAAGTTCTTCTCCAGGTAATCTATAATCTGGTTGTAGTCGCTGATGATGGCGTCTCCGTGGAGAAAGACGGGCACCTCCTCGCCCAGGTTCAGCCTCATGAACCACGGCTCCTTGTGCTCCTGCAGCGGCAAGCTCACATCCCTCTCCTCGCAGACGAGCCCCTTCTCGTTAATGACTAGACGTACCTGCAATTACAAGGATGAGATTATGCTTAATTCCTGAGGAGGTGGATGACACCACATGCTACACAGCTACCGGCCAAAACTCTCTTATGTGCAGATTTCTTACAGCGGTGTAACAGAATCGTCTGGGTGATGAAAAGGGAAAGTTGAGACAGTAGTTTATTGCAGATTGCATCATCTGCCCTTTTTGTTTTAAAACAAAAAAGCTCAAATCCACAAGAGGAAAGAAGCACCTGTCTTTCTAAAACAAACCCACACCTTCTTTATATAATGATTTACAAAATATATATGTGCATTAACCTTCTTGTTGTCCTCCCGGGTCAAATTGACCCCGTCGGTTTTGACTGTTTCTTCTTTCCTCCCTTCCTTCCTTCCCTCTTTCTTTCCTTCCTCTCCCTTTCCTCCTTCCCTCCTCCTCTCTTTCTTTCCTCCCTCCCTCCTTCTTTTCTTTTCTCCTTCCTTCCCTTCATCCCTCCCTCCTTCTTTCCTTGCCTCCTTCCTTCCTTCCTCCCTTTCCTTCCTACTTCCTTTCCTTCTTCCTCCCTTTTTCCCTCCTTTCCTTCCTTCTTTCTCCCTTCCTTCCTTTTTCATCCCTTCCTTCCTTGACTCGAGGACAACAGGAGGGTTAAAGATAATATCCAGACAGTAAAAATACAACAAAAAACAAGAGGAAGACTGATGAAGTGAAGCAGAAACACGACAAAGAGTTATTACAATATAATCAAAAGCAAAGCAGGGTGGCTAATAGACATTCAAGCCATAAAAGCATTATCATTTTTTTTAGTTGTATTGAATAAAAAACGCTCAGCTGAACTGTTTGTGTGGTCTAGCAGAATAATGAGATGATGTTTTACAGCGTGCTAAAGTTTGAGCAAAAACGATGCAGGACAGTCAGGATACATCAGTAGCTGGATGAAGGATAAGCCAAGATCCACAGAGAGCTATTAGTGGAAATAAGATTAATGGAGGAGATGACACTTGGGGTATCGAGTGCTACATCTGGCCGCTTAGGAGGAAGGGTAAAATGGGAGTTTTGCTCTGTGTGGCTAGACATGGTGTAATGAAATAAAACTGAATGATTTAGTAACCCAGACACAATAATTACAGCATTACCACAGGATCGGACAACGAGAAACAAATCTATGAATGCAGCTGCAATGTCAAAGAATAAAAAGCTTTTTTACATTTCCATCAGTGTAACACTAAATCAGGGATTTCTCTACAAAACTGCCAAATGTTTCGGGTCCCGGTATTACACTGCTGAGGTGTCCCTTGATGATGCCCACAATAACACAGTGGCTGCTGCAACACCAGAGATGGTTATATAATAATATTAGTCACTCCACAGTAATCATACCAAGTAGTTCAGCTGCTGGACGGTAAAAAAGAAACTCTCACTTATGCATACACAGCTTAAGAGTTAAGATAAATATTTGCTACATTAACCTTTGTGTCCTCCTCCCGGATCAAATTGACCCCGTCTACTTTGACTGTTCCGTCTCTCTTTCCTCCCTCCATCTCCCTTTCCTTCCTTCACTCCTGTCCTTCTTTCCTTTCTTTCTTCCCTCCTTCCTTCCTTCTTCCTTCCTCCCTCCTTTCCTTCTTTCTTCCTTCCTTCCTTCCTCCCACCCCCATTCCTTCCTTCCTCACCTCCTTCCTTCTTCCTCCCTTCCTTCCTCCCTCCTTTCCTTCCTTCTTCCTTCCTCCCTTCCCCCCATTCCTTCCTTCCTCACCTCCTTTCTTCCCTCCTTCCTTCCTCCCTCCTTTCCTCCCTCCTTCCTTCCTCCCTTTTTCCGTCCTTCTTCCTCTCTTCCTTCCTTGACTTGAAGACAACAGGAGGATTAAAGTCCAATGGAAATCACATTTACAGTAGTCATCCCATTTTGCAGTCAACATAATGTGAACATATATTTTCTAATGCCTCGTTAATAGTTTTTATTATTAAAAAGGGAAGAAAAAAAAGGTCTTCAGGGAATTATTAGAAGTGCACTTTATTTGTCTCATCTAGCTGCAGGGACGTGTCGCTGTCTGTGGTTGATTGACAGCAGCTGACAGGCCACAAGAGTGCGGGTGTAACACTGAAGGGAACAACACACAAAGTAGACACACTGCTGTACTGTAGCTACAAGTCATGGGCAGACAGTCAGTGCATTTAATATCCTGGTTTTGTTTCTTATTCGGGAAACGGCGTCCCCCATGAAACATGAGAAAACGGGTTATTTATATCCCTGCATACATGAATACAAAATCCAGGTTTCTGATCATCTGCATTTGTGTCCTGATTTCTCCCCAAACTCAGCAACTTTGTTCTGTACCAACAATGAAAGTGTTTAAGGTGTAAGTATCCAGGTTTTTATTGGAGTACGCCTATTCAGGTTTCTCAAATCTAGTATAAGATTATATTGTGTGTTGTTAGCAAGGATTTGAAGAGCAGGTGTGCTGAATATTGTGTTGCAGCTGAGCATCTGATTAGCTACCTTTCCTGCTAACCAGCATTGACCTTTGTGCCGTCCTCCCAGGTCAAATTGACCCCGTCTGTTTTGACTGTTCCTTCTTTCCTTCCTTCCTTCCTTCCTTCCCTCCATGCTACCTTTCTTCCTTCTTTTGTCCTTCCTTCCTTTCCTTCTTTCTTCCTCCCTTTGATCCTTCCTTCCTTCTTCCTCCCTCCCTCCCTTCCATCCAGCCTTCCTCCCTTCCAACCTTCCTTCCATCCTTCCTTCCTTCCTTTCTACCATATTTTCTTCCTCCTTTTCTTCCTTCTTCCTTCTTCCTCCCTCCCTCCCTTCCATCCTTCCTTCCTCCCTTCCTTCCTACTCGAGGACAACATTCATTTTGAACTCAAATTTTGATTTTGTTTGAGTCATAGCCTTTTGACTAAAATGCTGTTTAGTCTTAGTCATATTTGAGTCATCTGAATCTGAAAGTTTCATTGTAGTTAACTAAACATCATGAGTTTTACAGGTTATAGTTAACAGGTTCAGTTAAAGTGTGCTGCATGATTTTATACATTCCTCTGCACAGATTATGGACTCCTGGAGGAAACGCCTATTTACCTGTTATTATGGGGAAGTATTAAGGTTTAGTTTAGTTTATTTGGATCCCCATTAGCTGTTACCCAGGCAACAGCTACTCTTCCTGGGGTCCATGTTAAAATAAATACAACTGATTACAATTACAATATAACATAAATGCATACCTAGATAGAGTCTCATTATAAATCCCCCACCCCATTTGAATGTGAATGTGTGAAACATGTCTTTATGTATCTTAAAATCAAATATAAATCAACCAAGTCTCTTATAAAAGAAATACGAATATGGCCTTGATTTTTCACAAAGACCATTTCAGTCAATGATAAAACATCAATGATGAGTTTTTGGCCTCCTCTACGTAGATAATCACTTATACTCTACTGTCTCCATCCCCAAGTCCTCATCTTCAGCCATTGTGACTGTTAATCCTGTGACCCAATCCTTTTAGCTATGCCCTCCTCCTCGATACGTTGTTCTTTAGACACTTTTATACTTAGAAGCATTTAGAGGAGCGGCTGAAATGTCCTTGTCATCGGACATCTTCTGAATCTGTGAGGTTGAATAAGGGGAAAAATTCATGTTCTGATTTTTCTGTCTCTCAACTCCCTAACCTCCTCTCCCCTTTCCAAGTTGGCTTCATACTACATTTCAACTCCTTTCTCCCATCAACATTTAGTAACATTAAATTAGTCAAACATCAGTAAACATTCCTTCAGATGCATCTTCTTCTGTTTGTTACATATTTGTTTCAATTTGAGGAAATCTTTAGCGTGTTAATCAATATTTTAATCTATCAGTACAGGACAGCAGTGGTTTCTTTTAGACTGTATTAAGTTTAGCAAAAACACACCAGCTCTGATAAAATAACGTTAGCTTGAAAAAACACATTCAAGTAAGTTCACCTTTGCATGAATTTCGTGATGACTGCAAATGTCACTTTTTTTTACTAGTGATTGCTCCACATGGTTTACAAGGGCTCTTTATCCTTACATCTGATCTCTTCCCAGCTCGTCTCTCCCTAACATTTTCATCTTGTTTTATACGTTGTTTAAAAGTGTCAATAGATTTTTATCAGTTTTTGTCAACATAATTCATTTATATTTAGCTATCTAGCTCAAGACAGACATGTTAATTTAACCTGAATCTGTAATGACAGTGTGAGGGGTCGTGATACTCTATGCTGCACCACCTGAGGGATTTCTGACCAGCACTTCCTGTCTTTGACCAGACAAATAACAGCTCATACCTTAGGAACGGTATGACAGAAAATTTGGTGGTTTCGGTTATCATGGCTTTTTCAAATCGTGGTATACCTTGAACACGGTTATCATCCCATGCCTAAGTGTGACTGTGTCATTTAAGGCTCACATAAAGCTGATCCTTAAATGACTGACCAGTTACTTACTGGTATTAGGACACGCTGAACGCCACACAGATAGAAACCAGTGCAGTGTTACAGTCTCAGAGAAGGTCTCCTGAAGGTGTAAATCTCCAACCTGCAGGCCTTCAGGTTGCCAGTGCTGTATTGATCTGTGAGGCTGGCCACTAAATGTGCTGTTACTCCAGGGTATCAAGCTCCATCTGTCTCTATCTCTATCAGATTTGCTGTGCTCACAATACATCTCTCATGTGAGGTAGATGAATATACAGTGTGGCCCACTTCAGGCCATAGGAGGAAAGTTACAGTATCAGTTAGTCATGAAGTGGTCATAAATACCGGAGAAATTCAATGCCACAGATTCCCTCTTCCCTCACAAACCTGCTGAGGCGTACACACAGACTTGTAAATAATCCCCTGAACATCTGATGACAACAGTGTCTTCACAGGGATAACGGTTGATGATCTGTCGGAGACGTGACTCCTTTGTTACTCTGTTTTTGTCTTTTTAGAGAAAGAAAAATAGTCGTGCCAGTCACGAAAGACCCACTAAATATAAAATGTGTCTTTCAAGGTGCTGGGGAGAGATTCTGACCAATCACACTGAACAGAATATGTGTTATATTAAGAAAAAAAAGAAAAACATATTCAGTACAGTTCTGATGGAGTGGACAACCTTGTGCTCGGCCTTTTAATCTCTTAAAAGCAACCAAAATGCAATTTATAGCATGCTTCATCTTGCATAACAACACACAATATGCACCATCGTATAAATACATATAATTAGGTTTCAGTGTATTTTTTTCACTGATATATATATGTGTGTTGCTCAAGAGATACATAGCCAATAATCTGTTCATTGACAGCACAGTCACACATGATTCGGCTACTAAAGCTCAAGGACTGAGGTGATTATCATGACAGCGAGCCCGGTGTTTACCCTCTGCTGAGTGTCAACCAGCGCAATCAGCCACTCAGACTCAGTGGCTATAAGCCAACATCCACCCTTAATACTGATATAGCAGGTGCGGTGGAGAAAGAGCATCCACTCAAGGTTGTTGGTTCACAGTGGAAAAGGAATAAACGGTGATACCCAGGTATAGCCGTTTTAATTACATGCTGGGCAATATGCAAAGAGGCAGACTGAAATCATAAGAGTGTAATCCAAGAATCCTGAGCTTAGAGACGAAGCACCGATTTGTCAATTTATAACAATGAATGTCCAGAGGGACTCCACCACTTTAGTACTGTATTTCCATAAATTTGGGGAAATTATAAGCTGCAGCTGAAAAGAAGAAGGAAATATTCTCACCTTTAGTCACTAATACATTAAAAAACCACTGCAACTTGATTGTGTCTTTTCTAGTGAGGACCCAAGGTGAAACTTGAACTTTATAAGTTTCTTTCCAAAAGTAAAAAAAACTAATTCAAAATCCCATTAAAATAGAGGTGGCAGTGGCTCAGGAGAAAGAGTGGGTTATCCAATCATTACAGGGAGGGTTAGTGGTTTATTTCATATTTCTGCTTTTTTAGTGGCCTTAAACAAAATCCATTTCCTATGAGTCTGACATCATCGTAGGTTAAATGTCTTGGTAGATAAAACTGGTAACACAATCCATCTATCTATCTATCTATCTATCTATCTATCTATCTATCTATCTATCTATCTATCTATATCATCTGTAATCAGCAGGACAAAGAGGACTAAACAGTGGAGAAGTGTATAGACAGCAGAGATTAACGGCTATAAAGTTTAAACTAAATTACATCAGTGGGTTGCAACAAGTCCTCTGAATTAAATCGTTGTACGTACCCCTTCCCTTAACCCGTCATTTTTGGCGACTGAATTTATAGCTTATGGTGTTGTTTTTCTTGGGGGGACAGGCTCAAAGATTATGTAGGTGAGTTTTATAGATATGGACAAAAGTAAGTGACAATGACAGGTGACGTTTTCTGTGTGCTCACAAAGTAATTGTTCTTCAACCTCTACATTTCTAATACCAGCTGCTGTATAGAAAGTAAGACACACTTTTTTCAGGAAGACCAATTTTAAAAAAAAGAAAGAAATACTGAATGAGAAGATACATTATGTTAGAGAAGCTAGCGGACCGGACACTAGACTGGAAGTGTAATAATGACTTTTATTCTCTCGTATGCCACATTCACACTATGTCAGATTGGATGTGAAGACTCTGTAAGATTCAACTCAGGAAGCTTTAAAGTACTGTGCACTGACACAATGACACTATATCCATTAAATGTGGGTTTAATTACACTGAACGATGGACTTTAGCTGACGTGAGGCGCCAATGTTTGGTTTTTATGCACTTTTGTAATATTAAGTGTCAAATCGGATATATCAGAGCTTCCAGAAAAATCCCAGTTTCATAATTGTAATAACTTCTAGCAGGTTGATGTGAACAGAGCTGCAGCCAACGATTATTTTTTAAAATTATCTGTCATTTCCTTTCTTGATTACTCAATTAGTCGTTTAGGTTATAAAATGTCAAAAATTTGGATAAATGTGTTCCCCGAAGCCAAAAATGCAATCTTGTTTTGTCCTGACCAACAGCCCATTAACCAAAGATTAATAATCTATCATAGAAGATTAAAGAAAGAAGAAATGATCCACATTTAAGGTCTGGAACATCACAATTTTGTTTTTTGTCTTGAATAGTGACTAGATTATTGATTAGCCTAATTATTGCTTGATTAACTATTCAATGAGAATTAAAAATAGTCAGGCACTCAATGATTATCGTTGCAGCTCTAGATGTGAACGCTATGTACAAGACAGAAACTCCAATATGTCATGAACGTTGGTTAAAAAAAGAAGAAAAAAAACCTTTCAAACTTAAAATTTCTGAAAAAATCAAAACTTCAGCCTGGAGGTCAAGACTGAGTTAACCCTGGTGACATCACTGTGACATCACAGGGGTCCCAGACTGGACTGAGCTCCTCCATAGCCACAAAAGACATTACACATGAAGCCATGACCAGAAAAATGTATCTTAATGTGTAGAAATTGGCAGAGTGGCCCTGTAATATACAGAAGTAAAGCCCTGTTGATCATACATACCTACACACAAAGCCTTTCTGTAGCTTCATGCTGAGTTTTGAATGTCTTATCCAAAAAGAGACAGCATTTTGATCATCTTCCACTCATGCTCAGTTAAAGAGAAAGGTAACAGGTAACTGTCTGCAAAGGTAATGTGAAGACAGACTTAAAGAAGCCACAGAAATATATATGTGTGTAACATATGATATGATTCAGCTGCAGAAGGGGGGAAGGTGGCCTTTGGTTTGTTTTGCACATCATTTTCAATCAATTATTTAGGTTGTCATGTGTCAGAGCACAGAGGTTATAACCGCATCCACTGGCTATAAGGCGACCAAAAATGAAATAATAAAAAAAAGCTCCAATGTGTCAGTAAAAAGGTGGAAGCTGATGAGATTTGACGGCTGATTTATGCAGAATAATGACCAGCTATATGTCGAGTAAACGGGCACCATGCTGCAGCGCTTTGCCAAACCTCTCAAATGGGAGGTCTGCCCAGCTGCAGGATCGTATTCATATTCCGGAGGTATGTGTGCATGCACAGAGGGAAAAAACATGCTTTGATCACAACAAACACACACACACACACACAGGGAGCTCCATGCTGTAGCAGCATATCATGCAAGAGACGTGGAGCCACCTCCATTTTCAAGCGCTTGCTCTTTTTCTCTCTCTGTCTCTCTTTACCTTTTGGGAGGTGAAAGACTGCGTCCAGTGATACAAAACGAGCCTGTCTTTGCTGAAGGGTTTGGGCTCTGCCGTCGGTTCCTCGCACTCCTCGCCGTCTGTGATTTTGCCGTCTTCATCCATGGCTGAGATGGGCCACCAGCTACAGTTGGTGGGGGTAACATGGTTGGAAGACGCCATGACAGAGCGTTTTGTGCGTGTGGAGGAGAGGAGCGAGGAGGGAGAGGGAAGAGGAGAGGGAGAGAGAGGTAGAGAGAGAGAGAGAGTGAGAGAGAGAGAGAGAGAGAGAGAGAGAGAGTGAGAGAGAGAGAGAGAGGCAGAGTGAGTTTCAGCAGCCTGAGCTGAGCATCCGTCACTTTCGGACAGCTCCGGTGCTGAAATCAGCTTCACCTCTGGATTCACAACTGTGGGACGAAAAACACACATACACACACACACACACACACACACACACACACACTCACACACACACACACAGTTTAAATATGTATGCAAATGACCACTTACTCGAGCATGCTGGCTGCACTTATAGTTAAATAAATGTGTAACCGTATTACATCACATGATGGGCCACGCACAAACATGCGCGGTGGAAACCCGCGCAGGGAGCCCTTCAGTGGAAGGTCAAGCGGCTCTCTGTAAGGACATGGAGACTGGAGACTGCAAGGGCTCTGCTCATATACACGTGGGAAAGAAACAGGGTCATTAATAAAGACTTTAAAGACCTCCTTCACTCAAATATATGGTTGTTTTTCTTCTTCTTCTTCTTCTTCTGGCTCCTACAGTTGGATGTTTGAGCTTCACTCTGCAGACTGATGCACGTGCAGAGTTTGACACTGAAAAAGCTGAAAGTGGAAAGTTTCCCTGAGTACCCAGTGCACAAACACTGAGAGCAGACTTTAAAGTGAAGTATAGGAGACATCTTGTGTTCAAAAGTTAAAACTTCTGAGATTAAATATATTCACATATTTATAAGAATGGTTAATGAGGGAGAATGAGTCGTTGCTATTTTACTTAATTATACTGTTTTTGTGGGAAAAATCATATCAGACACACATCATTGTTCCAAGCAGAGTGTTTTTTTAATGTCTTATCACATGTCTGGAGGGGATCTTTAATGTTTCTTTCACTTGGATGTTTGAGCTTCAGTGTGCAGAATGAATTATGAGAAAACTAAATTAAAGAAAACAAGAATTCAAGTTGCAAGTGATGATGCCAGGGTTGCATGAGTGTCTGGATGTGCCTTCTAGTTATATTTACACACGACTGTATACACACACACACACACACACACAGACACACACACAGACACACACACACACACACACACACACACACATATATACATATATATATAAAAAACATCAGCAAAGTATTTACATTTTAAAAACACCCACAAGTTAAATAGCTCAATCTAAGAAGAATCAATATATTCACAGAAATATGCAAAATATGAATAAACAGAGAGTACAGTTATTAATATTTTGCAGATAAGATTTACATGCATGAGACAGCAGAATTAAATGAAATAGAAAACTAATTAAAAGTCAAGCAAGTCATCTTGTGCTTTATCTACACTCTGGGATTACAAATGATCAATCTAGTTTATCATGTCAATATGCTTCAGAATAAACAGTCAAATTCATTATTCAGCTCCTGATATTTAATATATTATAACGTTTTTTCTGTATTGTTTATTTGAGATGTTTTATACTTTTCTTTTTCTTGTGAAATTAAAATATTCCACAATGTGTAGCTGTGAGATTTCTAATATACACTGGACTAACTTTGGATTATTAATCAGGCCCAGCAGGCTTTTGTCCAGGGCAGCTTCACTGGGTGTAAATCTGGTTGTTTGGGGGTTTTTTGGTAGTTTAATTAATTGCATTTTTTATTTTTATTTAGGAAATTATCCCCAATAAAGTAATAATATCAGTTAAAGCAGATTTTGCTGTTTAAAAATACACAATTGCTCAACACTATACATAAATACACTAGTGCCACAAGCACACGAGCAGCCTGCTGGTTACACTGGATTTGACGAGGCACTCACACAATGAGCGGAGGTCTGTACGAGCCGCCTCACACATGAAACAGACAATCATGACGTTACCATTAAAACATTTATTAGAAGTTTTAAAAGGTCAATTATTTTTTTGTGAGGGAGGATATCCAGACACATCTAGCTGTGGGTTTACTCAAAGAGATACTTAGATACACATTTACTTTAGTGTTACAGTTTTATATTTTACACTACATTGGTTTAACCCTCGTGTCGTCCTTCCTTCCTTCCTTCCTTCCTTCCTTCCTTCCTTCCTTCCTTCCTTCCTCCCTTCCTTCCTTCCTTCTGTTTGTCCTTCCTCCCTCCCTCCCTCCCTTCTTCTTTCCTTCCCTCCTTCCTTCCTTTCCTTCCTTCCTTCCTCCCTCCTTCTCTCTTTCTTTCCTCCCCCCTACCTTCCTCCCTTCCTTCTTTCCTCTGTCCTTCTTTCCTTCCTTCCTTCTGTCCTTCCTTCCTTCCTTCCTTCCTTCCTCTTTCCTTCCGTCCTTCCTTCTTTCCTTCCTCCCTTCCATCCTTCCTTCCTCAATCCCTTCCTTCCTCCTTTCCATCTTTCTTCCTCCCTTCTTTCCTTCCTTCCTTCCTCCCTTGACTCAAGGACAACAGGAGGGTTAACAGATGTGTTTCTCTGGTTCAGATTAAGATTTAAAAACTCCTTACAAAAAAAAGTTTAATTATGTAAATGTAACTCTATGAATTGTAAGCAGCTCTACCTCCTTTCTAAACTAAGATAGTTTAATTTTAAAAAGTTGCATTATTTTCCAACTTTCCTCTGTTCCTCTGTTAATCATCTCACGACCCCTCAGATTCATCCTGTGGTCCTTTGGTGTGCCCCAACCCCTTAGGTTGAGAACCACTAGACTCCTTCTTCTGCTGCTTTGTTGATTTTTAGAGGCAGTTTGCATCCAAAATGTTGCATTAACATATACAATGTAAAAGATGATAAAGTCCAACTCTCTAATATAACTTCTCACTAGACTCTGAGAGGGCCCTGAACGCCTCTCTCGACGGCCTCTCCTCTTCCTCTACAGTCCTTCTTCTGCTGCTTTGTTGATTCTTAGAGGCAGTTTGCATCCAAAATGTTGCATTAAGACCTTTCTAATGGATCGAAAAGAACTCAAATCTCCAATCTAATCTAAATGATCATATATACAACTTTGAATTATAAAGTTTGTCCCCACCCTCGTCCCATCCATCCATCCATCTTCTTGCCGCTTATCCGGGGTCGGGTCGCGGGGGCACCCTCGTCCCATTCTCTCTAATATAACTTCTCACTAGGCTCTGAGAGGCCCTGAACGCCTCTCTCGACATCCTCTCATCTCCTCTTCCTCTTACAGTCATTCCCACAGACTTTCTCACTGCATCATCAGCTATCTCCATTAACCCACTGGGATTTCCTTTTCTGCTTCAGCGGCACAGTTAATCACCATGAACAGAAATGCTGACAACTTAATCTTGTCTTTGCAAACACAATATTCATCATATTTCTTACCTGATTTGTCGCCTCATACATCTTGAATCTTCTAAGTCCCAGCTGCTCCTCCTCATGTCTCGGCCTCCTCTTGCTGCTCCTCCTCATGACTTCTTTCTTTCTCTTTGGATAGTCTGCTTTTCCATGCAAACACTATACACTAAACTAGCTAACTGTTGAAAATCCTCCTTCCTGCCCAGTCCTACGGGGGGGCGGGACTCAGCCTCAACCAAACTAGGCCACACCTGAACTGATAAAAGACCTGGATCAAGCCCTGCTCAGCCCCCTTCCTTTGTTAGCTGAAACCTGAAAGCAGATATTATCCCCTGTTGGCTGCACACTGGATGCATTGGTTGTGTAAGTTGTAGATATTTGTTTTACCAGCTGCCTTTTCTTTGTAGAATGAACATTTAATGGTGAACTGCTGCTATATAATTATTAATTCATGATACCTTTGTTCACCAATTATTGTTTTAATTTGCCTTTTAGCAACACTGTAGACCTGCTCTATGTGAAAAGTACCTTGAGATAACTTCTGTGGTGATATGATGCTATATAAATAAAATAAAATTGAATTAAAATCATCTGTACCACTCAACACCTAACCTGGATGTCATTTGAGAGGATAATTACAAGTTGAATAGCTCTCATCTACCACCAAGTAACTGTATATAAAGTAGTATAAACTAGCTAACTGTATATAAAGTAGTATAAACTAGCTAACTGTATATAAAGTAGTGTAAACTAGCTAACTGTATATAAAGTAGTATAAACTAGCTAACTGTATATAAAGTAGTGTAAACTAGCTAACTGTATATAAAGTAGTGTAAACTAGCTAACTGTATATAAAGTAGTGTAAACTAGCTAACTGTATATAAAGTAGTATAAACTAGCTAACTGTATATAAAGTAGTGTAAACTAGCTAACTGTATATAAAGTAGTATAAACTAGCTAACTGTATATAAAGTAGTATAAGCTAGCTAACTGTATATAAAGTAGTGTAAACTAGCTAACTGTATATAAAGTAGTATAAACTAGCTAACTGTATATAAAGTAGTATAAACTAGCTAACTGTATATAAAGTAGTGTAAACTAGCTAACTGTATATAAAGTAGTATAAACTAGCTAACTGTATATAAAGTAGTATAAACTAGCTAACTGTATATAAAGTAGTATAAACTAGCTAACTGTATATAAAGTAGTGTAAACTAGCTAACTGTATATAAAGTAGTATAAACTAGCTAACTGTATATAAAGTGGTATAAACTAGCTAACTGTATATAAAGTGGTATAAACTAGCTAACTGTATATAAAGTGGTATAAACTAGCTAACTATATATAAAGTGGTATAAACTAGCTAACTATATATAAAGTGGTATAAACTAGCTAACTGTATATAAAGTAGTGTAAACTAGCTAACTGTATATAAAGTAGTATAAACTAGCTAACTGTATATAAAGTAGTATAAACTAGCTCCACCTCCAGCAGCTACAACAGTAACATGCTGCTCTAACACTGATGCTTCACTATTAATAATCTAATGATGTCATATATATATATATATAATAATCTAGTATTATATAATAGGTAATCTATTTTTCTTTGTTATTTTAAAGGCCTCATGAAATAACACACTTACTTCCTTGATTTTGTTGTATTTCCTGTTGAAACAGGATGTTGGGGGCGGGACATAGTGCAGGCAGGGATCATCAGCAAATGTAAACCAATAAGATATCAGTTTGGAAGAGAAAAAAAATACTGTTTTATTTTAAGGGATAGGTGGACAAGTAAAGATGAAGGTTTGATTGGTTGGAATTTTAATTAACGCTCTCTAGTGCAGGATAATGTCACCATTTAAGATATTCTGTTTATGTGAGGTCATTTTATGGTGACTTTAATGTTTAAATGTTGTTATATGATACAGGATTGCACAATAGAGTTCATTGTAGGCCCTGGCATTATAATAATAGAACAAATTATGAAAAAGTAGCACTATAGAGAAAAGATCCATTTTTTTAATGTGTTTTTTGGCACCTATATGAAGAAATGTAAATGAGGAGCCTTCAGAAATAATGCCATGAACAGTTTTTATTCATCAATGAACTTCAGTAAACAGAGTAAAACCTAAATTAAATCAGTATTAGTTGTGAGCAGCTTTGCCTTTAAAACAGCAGCAGTTCTCCTCGGTGCACCTGTACACAGTTTTTCAGGCAGTCGACAGTTCGTTTATTGTTCCTGCGTCTTGGAGAAGTTGCCACAATTCTTCTTGTGTGAATTTAGTCATTTCATCTGCCTCTATCTCCATGGGATCCCAGACGGACTCCATGATATTCAGATCAGGGCTCTGTGGGGGCCAAACCATCTGTTACAGGACTCCTTGTTCTTCTTGTTGCTAAGGATACTTTTGGGCTCTTTGTCATGCTGCAGAATAAATGTGGGACCAATCAGGCACATTCCTGATGGTGTTGCATTATGGGTAATAATCTAAACAAGTGAAGTGCTTAAAGCTTTTGCACAGTGCTGTACAGTATATGCAAGGAATGAACATTTATGCTTGCAAAAAGAGGAAGTTAAAGGTTTCTGTTGCAGTTACCAGCATCCTCCAGCAGGTGGAGTGAAGGGAGTGTAATACTCAATGCTAATATCTGCCAAACAAAAAACATTAATTCCCACCTTTGTGTTAATTAAATTAGCTGGAATCTAAAAATGACAACAAGAAATTAAGTGGATATTCGCAGAAAATTTAAGTTTTTGCAAATGAGCTTCTGTAAGCTGTAATTGTGTGATTGGTGTGGAAATGTAGAGGAATCCAAAGGGACTTTCTGGGGGGTGAAAAAGCAGATTTCCAATTAGATGAAACTTTTTCCTACAGAATTCCTATAGAACAGGACTTTTAGATATGTATGGGAATCCCAAAATTTTCTATTGGGAAAGATTAAATAAGTTTACAGGACTTTTTGACTTTTAATCTGTAGGTCAAGTCACTGAGATAATTTTCTGCAACATTGATCATGCAGCATTAAATAAGTCAAATCTGAGCAGTAATAGTCCAAAATATTTAGATTATTGTACTTTGATACAAAATTCAGTTGCAACCAAATATGGGAATGATGCATAAAGCCACACATGACACCAGTGTGTAACATTTCATCTAATTCTACCTACAGTCAACATTATTTCTACATCTGAGTTGCCTTTAATGAAACTTTGTTAATGTGCACAATATGAGCAAGGAGGGTAGGAAGAAAGAAGGAAGGAGGGAAAGGAGGAAGGAAAGGAAGAAGAAGGAAGGAAGGAAGGAAGGGAGGAACAGTCAAAACAGACGGGGTCAATTTGACGACAGGAAGGTTAAATATAATATTAAATGGTAACCAAACTAAACTATGTGGTTGAGGTCGGGATGCTGAACAAGTCTGTAGGAGTCATTGTAATATCACCTGTAGGTGGCGCTACAAGATTTTAAAAATGACTCCTGAAGCAGCATCTTGCAGGGTAGCAGCAGCTCTCCTCTCCCTCCATCCACACCTGTGTACCCACACTTCAGCACTCCTCCCTGGGATACACCCCCCCCCTTCCCCCCCCCCGTCCCCCCCCCCCGTCCCCCCCAAACATTTTTGTGCCCCTGCTTCCCCATATGGACCTCCACTAACATGTGCCTCCATCCTCACCTCCGTACCCACACTTAAGCACTCTTCTCTGGGCTACATCCCCTCCACACCCCCCCCTAACCCTTTTTGCTTTTCTTGGTAGTGTTGGCAAAAAAATATAATGTTTACCATCAATCTGAATTATGGCATATGCCCTTACTTATAATATTTACCTTAAATGTTTTGTTACCTTGCCATAACTAAGCTGCTTCACTTGTAGATATTTTCTGTTAAGTCTGAGATCTTTCTGATTTATTAACCAATCTTCATGTTGTTGAGTGTTTTACTCTGATTAAATATGAACAGAATTGCATTGAGTGAATTAAATGAATTGAATTAAGTTTTGAAATCAGTCTTTTGCTAGCGACTGCATAGCCTACTGTTGCTAAAACAATCCCTCGTTTCAGTGGCAAGTCAACGTTTCAGCAGAGAGGAGCTGGACTTGGACTTGTGATTGTGATGCTCCGAATTACACGGTGAGTTACATTTCATTTTGTTTTATGCCAACGTCCCCAAACAACTTAATTATATTTATATATTCCCACTGCTGTCTGTGTAGTGGCTTGTAGCACTGTGTAACTGGTGAAATTGTTTTTTTCTTTTTATGCCTCAGTATAAGTGGATTTAGTATTATAGTGGCCTGTAATAAACACATAAGCAACTGACAGCAATATCCCCTTACTTAGTCATTCAGAATGGATGTACTACATAAATTATTATTATTATGATTATCTTAATAAATGAATGAATAATTCACTCTCTCTCTCTCTCTCTCTCTCTCTCTCTCTCTCTCTCTCTCTCTCTCTCTCTCTCTCTCTCTCTCTCTCTCTCTCTCTCTCTCTGTGTGAACATACTTTTTTTTGTTGTTCAGGCAGTTCGTAACGGATACACTTTGACAAAGTCACAGAAGGATAGATAGATAGATAGATAGATACTTTATTGTTCCCGAAAGGAAATTTGTCTTGGGCTCTAAGTGCTGAGACCACTGCCACCATAGTTAAAGAACAAAGAAAGAAAATAGACGACATCATTCAGCTTCTGTGTTGAATCTACTAAAGACACTAACTGATTTCTTAGTGGGACTTCTTATAAGTCAGTGAACCCTCTCGCCCCCCACCCACATCCACCCCAACATGATCATATTCTTGTTCATTCACTCATTTACTCACTACAATTTTTTTATAAATACAGCTTGGTTTGCATTAGAGGAGCCTTTTAATATTTTCATAATGCTTTATGTCTTTATTTGTGTGCAGTGTTCAGGCCGACTCCATTACCTGTAAATATTTGCTTTTTTATGACTGAAAATTAAGTTTAATCACCTGAATGAACTCCATGCTTTATATTTTCTATGACTCTCTAATTTCATACAAATGTTTAAAAAATAAATATGGATTGAAAGAAACACCCTGAAGTTGTATCATTTGTCTTAACATTTGAAATCACAGCTGAAAATGGTCACTGTTGTAAATACTGTAAATGAGGTTTTCTCTCTCTATATATATATACAGTCAAGCCCGAAATTATTCATACCCCTGGCAAATTTTGACTTAAAGTTACTTTTATTCAACCAGCAAGTTGTTTTTTGACACAGGCGTCTCCAAGAAGATAAAAAGACGATGTACAAAAGACATTATTGTGGTAAAAAAAAATATTTCAGTCAGCTTTTATTTACATTTGAACAAAAAGTGGCATGTCCAAAAGGGGTATGAATAATTTCGGGCTTGACTGTATATATTATATTCAGATCAGGAATATCGATTAATTTAACTTCATGTTGAAAAGGAACATTTCAGATACGCTTTATTAACAGTCTTTATGAGTCTGTGTTGTGATATCTTCTGTAGTTTTAAGTCTATAGTGAGGTCTTCTACAGCAGTTTTCAGCTCCCACTGGTGAGTCATGTGATCAGAGGGGAGAGCAGAGATTTTTTAGGCCAGACAAAACTATTTAAACATGTTTCACTCCCACAGTTTTAACTCTCCGAATCTATCAAACCTTGAAATGTTGCTACAAGCCTCCCCTCTTTCCCAGAGGAGTTATAATGTTTGTCTGAGATCCACACCTTAATTAATAAAGGCAAGCGCTGTCAAGATCTCATTGACTGAATTACAATCTGAAATCTTTCAATATCTTATTTGTTAAATTTACAGATTCAGATCATCATCCTCATCCTGATCTTGCTGCCACTAATAATTTACAAATCTCTGAGCTAGAAGTTTAGTTTTAGGGAGTTAAAAATCTGAGCTCTGTGTTTCAGGGATCTTTGCTGGCTCAGTGGTTTAAACCCTGTACGTGATCAGTTTCCCAGTTAGGTTACAAGGTTCTGCAGCACTCCTAGTAACAATTGTCTTATGAACAAAGTAGATTTATTACTAATAGTTTATTATAAACAATCATGCAATGTGGCTCCAGAGTCATATAATATTATAACAATGTTAGAGCTGCAACCCTTATTTTTGTATTATTTTTTATTTTATTGCAATTAAAACTCCAAATATGAAAATGTTATCATTGCTTTCACATGTTGGTGCAGATCAGGTTTGATCCCACCTGCAGGCAACACATTAATCTGGATAGAATTTCAATACAAGTCAACTTCTAGTGTTGAAGCACAACGAATTTCAACTTTCAGAAATCACAGCAATCTTATTTAGAAGTGGAGTAGTAGGCTATTTATAAATATATATATATAGAGAGAGAGAGATTTGTGATGCAACTTTAAATAAAACAATAGTTATGTGCTGTAGATATATCAAAGGGTTAAACATAAACTTAAATAATGTTTAACAACCATACAACACTATAGTTTCCAAGTAGAATATTGTAGGAATATTATGGAAATCCAATTTGATATATGGGAACCATACAGGAGCATGAATGGCAAATTAAATTGATGTACTCTACTCTTAGATATCTCTTTCACTGAGCTTTAATAGTTTATTAGATAATAATCATGTTCAAACTTCATTAACTGTGCTGAAACTTGCAGACAAGCAGAGTCCTGAATGGCATGCACTTTAGTCCCGAAGTGGAAGATTGGCATGGCTCCTTACAGGCAGCAGAGTAAGGATTGGGCTGTATTTTTGGAAGTGTGTGTGTGTGTGTGTGTGTGTGTGTGTGTGTGTGTGTGTGTGTGTGTGTGTGTGTGGATTGGTCGCCTTGTTAGGTCTGCTGAAATATTTCCAACAGCAGCGACTGTCAGGAGATAGCTGGGTGGCAGGGACAAGGGGGAAAGGGGCTTTTCTCTTGTGTCCACCTGGAAAGCCATGTAAGATCACTGGCTTGTCAGGACGCAACAAAAATACAGAAATAATTCGGAAACTGGCTCCAAATTTTTAAAACACAGCATATTTTATTAATTCAAGGAGGAATCTGTAGTTTGTTCACAAGTATA
The DNA here is from genome assembly GCF_027409825.1 of Scomber japonicus. Classification (NCBI taxonomy): domain Eukaryota; kingdom Metazoa; phylum Chordata; class Actinopteri; order Scombriformes; family Scombridae; genus Scomber; species Scomber japonicus. Next base: position 29,059,081 of record NC_070581.1, on the reverse strand, counting down.
TCCAATTGGAGAGGACACTGAGTGGAATAACCTGAAGAAAAGAGACGAGAAAAAACCCCAAAAGTGCGTAAAAGTGCGTAAAAGTGCGCCCCGGAGCTTCATGGACACGCTCAGAAATCCTCAAACCAACTCCAAAAGAAGACACAAGTTCAGCACCAAGGATATCTCCAAGCAGTTTTGATGTCAGGTGAAGGTGAAGTCAGACTGAGGGAGATTTTATCTTTAGCCAGGTAACGGACTTGAAAAAAGCTTTACTTTCCGATCGGTGCGTTATTGAGCTGCGGTGAGGCATGAGTGGAGGTCGCTTTGAGTTTGACGACGGCGGAGCTTACTGCGGAGGCTGGGAGGGGGGCAAAGCCCACGGACATGGCATCTGCACCGGACCCAAAGGCCAAGGCGAGTTCTCCGGTTCCTGGAACTACGGATTCGAGGTAGTGGGAGTCTACACTTGGCCCAGCGGGAACACCTACGAAGGGTACTGGTCGCAGGGGAAGCGTCATGGTCTGGGGCTCGAGACCAAAGGACACTGGATTTACAAAGGGGAATGGACTCATGGCTTTAAAGGGAGATATGGCATCCGGCAAAGTATTGGCAGTGGAGCAAAGTATGAAGGGACGTGGAATAATGGGCTTCAGGATGGATATGGAACAGAAACGTATGCTGATGGAGGTGAGATTTACTGTACAGGCTGCAGTGTTGGAAAGTAACTAAGTACATTTACTCAAGTACTGAACTCGAGTACAGCTTTGAGGTACTTGACTTGAGTATTTCCACTTGGTGCTACTTTACACTTCCACTCCTCTACATTTCAGAGGGAAATATTGTACTTTTTACTCCATTGCATTTATTTGACAGCTTTAGTTACTTTTCAAATGAAGATTTGCACACAATGGCTGACATAACAAACTTTGACTCTGTAGTCAGGCTCACATTTCAGATGTCTATTAGTTGTTAACAGCTCCACCAAATAGTGACCTTTCCCTCTAAACTTCTCACATGGTTTAATTTCACTAAATGTTCAAATGATCCAATATTTCAGCAAAGAATCAGAGACTATAGAGAAAAAGTCCAAAAACTGAAAACAGATTTGCGTATCAGATTTGACCCCTAGGTTGGGAACCACTGGACTAAACTAGCTAACTGTATATAAACTAGCTCCACCTCCAGCAGCTACAACAGTAACATGCTGCTCTAACACTGATGCTTCACTATTAATAATCTAATTATGTCATATATAATACTATATCAGTCAGAGGGACCAAACCACTACTTTTACTCTACTTTAACTACATCAAACTCATAATACTGCAGTACTTTTACTTTAGTAGGACAGGAGGCAGGCAGGACATACTTCATAGAGAGTAACAGAGTGTTTTCTACATTCATATTTTGGTACTTTTACTTGTGTGAAGGATTTGACTTCCTCCACTAATGACAGATTGAGACGTGGATTGCACAGAATAGGAAGTATACAGATCCTTTACTCAAGTAAAAGTTGCAATACTGCAACCGAATCCAAGCCATTTGGTGTAGACTGAAGTATTATAAGCTAAATGTAAATGTAATGTAAAATGTCAAAACCCTTAACATGCATTGACATGTAAGTAGTGTCTTACAGTTGTGGCTGGTTGAGGTGGAGCCAATTTGACTTTTTTTATCTCCTGTTGAGTGATTACATCTATAACATTACATCATATCTTATAAGATGATCATGTTTCGCAAAATGGTAATACTCACAGAAACTTCTACTTAAATACAATACTTGAGTGAATGTACTTAGTTACATTTCATCACTGGACTTTTTAATTAACTCAGTGGGGGAAGAAATACCCTTTAAATGTAATCATAGGCCTATCAAAATGTAAAAATACATGAAAATGTCTTGCATTCAAATTCCCTGGCAAGTAGAAGTACCTGTGCATAAACCGCAAAGTATCAAAAGGTTTATTGTTATACATCATATTATTGGTTCTGCAATCAAAACTTTACTGAAATGCATTTAAAATTGTTTCCTCTACAGATTTAAGATGCTCAAAATACAAATCCTGCATTCAAAATCTTACCTGAGTAAAAGTGTTTGTATGAGTAATGTGAGTAATTACCTTTAAAATGTGTTTTTTAAATACACTACTTGAGTAAATGTACTTTGTGTGCCATTTAAATGTGATTTGTTGATAACAGGCCAGATCAGATTACATTTTCAGAGAGAGAGAGTTTTTTTCCACTCATCATCCACGAGACTGTGTAGAGGAAGCTAAATACATTAGACAGATAAAAATCGATTGTGGTGATGTCCGCTTGTACGATAGCAGTGGTTTCCCTCCTTAACAGCTGACTCATCAGCTTTAAGGCCAGTCTGGTGGAAGTTGCGGTGGGGGTATGTGATGGCAGCAGATGTCACGATATAATAATAGCCCACGAGCCCCCCATGCCCCGCTGGCCTCACGGGCTGAGGCCTAGCTGTCACTTTAATCCACACACATGTCAATTTTAGCATGAGACAAGACCTCAAGATGACTTGTCAGTGAGTGCATTAATAAATGAGACTTTTCACTCTATATAAATACCGTGACACTCTGGCAGAAATAAACGTACAGATAGTTTTACACAAGACTCTGCAGCCATGCTAGCAGCTCTGTGAGGCTCTACTTAGGCACTGCAGTGCTTTGAGCTAAATGCTAATCACAATAAATTTGTTAAAATGTTAAGCAGGTATAATGTTTAAGCATCTTAATTTAGCTTGTTAGTATTCTAACATTTGCTAATTAGCACTAAACATAAAGTACAGCTCAGGCTGAAGGGAATCTCATTAGCTTTGCAGGTACTCTGTAATCAATCAAAGTAGGGTATTGGACAAAATTAACCTTTGAACAGATGATGATGCTGATAAAAAGTCAGGAACTCATCAAAATTATTACAAATCATCCAAAGGGGAACATAAATATGTGTACCAAATTTGGTGACGATCCATCCAAAAGTTATGGAGACATTTGCTGAAAACCACAAACACATCATGGTGGCGTTAGAGGAAAAGACAGAGGATTAACAAAGTCTGATTATCATGAATGTTTGCACAAAACTTCTTGGAAGTCTGTGCAATAGTTGTCACTCAAGTTGTGAACTGACCGCCCAATGACAGAGTGACCCATGGCCCCCCTCTGAGCCGTGCTGCTAGCGTGGCTAAAAATAGCCTCTGATGTTTGGTCTGTGGTGCAGTTACAAAATAATCACTCCTGGTTTTCTTATGTTTTTCAGGTACTTTCCAAGGTCAGTTCACTGGCGGGATGCGGCACGGCTATGGCGTCCGTCAGAGTGTCCCCTACGGCATGGCAGCAGTTGTCCGCTCCCCTCTTCGTACCTCCCTGACCTCCCTTCGCAGCGAGCACAGTAACGGCACCGTCCTGCAGCAAGACATCCCCGTCATCACCACCACCAATGCTTCGGGTGAGGAGACACCTGTCGCTACGCCGAGCCAGCTGGGACCGTCCCGTGGTGGCTTCGCCCTCACTCTCCAGGTGGACCCAGATGCTGTGAAACCCAAGAAAAAGGGCCTGTTCCGCAGGGGCTCCCTGCTGGGCAAGCTGAAGAAGTCCGAATCGAGCACCTCGCTGTCCAGCCAGAAGAGCAAGCTCAGCTTCCTGAGGACGGATTCGGCTCTCAGCTCCAACGCCAGCGACACCAACTCCACCATCAGCATCGGGGACGAGAGCCTGGTCGGAGCCGAGGACTTCCCCCCGGTGGAGGCCGACATTGACGCCACCACCACAGAGGTCTACATGGGCGAGTGGAAGAACGACAAGCGCTCAGGATATGGAATAAGCGAAAGGTCCAGTGGGCTGAAGTACGAGGGCGAGTGGCTCAACAACCAGAGGCACGGCTACGGCTGCACCACCTTCGCCGAGGGAGGGAAGGAGGAGGGCAAATACATGAACAACATGCTGGTGAAGGCGATGAAGAAGAGGGTGATCTCGCTGAAGGGAAGCAAGATCAAGCAGAAGGTGGAGCGGGCGGTGGAAGGAGCTCAGAGGGCTGCGGCCATAGGCAAGCAGAAGGCCGAGATTGCTGCTTCCAGGTAAGAACAGACGTGGAGAGAGATGAGGCTCTTTTTTTCTGTTGTATCTTGTTTAGCAGTGAAATGTTCATAAAGACAAAGTGTGTGTTTTATAAGAATAGGGTTTGTTTTTTTTACTATAGTCCCATTTGGTGCCTCTTGTGTACAATATTACAGTAAAAGCACATTCATTTTTCTGAAAAATAAGGATAAGTCTGGCAAATTTCTGTATTTTTCTTATTTTCAACAAATCTGTAAAGCCAAATATGTAGAGCCAAACCAGCATGAACCGATCCTACTGACAAGTATCCAAATCCTGATATATGTTACTCCTCTGTGCTGTAAATCTCCATTGTTTTCCAAACCCTATTAAAAACACATCAGTGAGCCACATTGGATGTTACACTGGATGACATGCTCCTTCACATTGCAGATGACGGTCATGGTACTTTGTTGAGAAATGGCTCCAAAGACTAATAACAGCAATCATATTTTCAGTCTCTGAAGAGTAGTTCTGTGTAAGTCATTGTGGAAAACTGTTCATTTTATGTTTCTGTTTAATACATTGTACAGTCAAGATGTTGTGATATATGTAGCACAACAAACTAGCAAAATAAATGTTCCTGCACCTGCACAGTGGCATCCGCCTTACACTGAACTACTCTCCCAAGACTGAAAACGTGATCGCTGTTATTAGTCTTTTGGAGCCGTTTCTAAACAAACTAACACACAGAAAACTCTTTGTGGTGAAGGAACATGTCACCCACTGCAACGATGTGGCTCATTGGTGTGTTTTTAATCGTTTTTGGACAACAACAGAGGTCTTCTGCACAGAGGAGTGAGATATATCAGGCTTTGGATACACACATGATACTTGTGTTTGGGATCAATTCCTTGTTGGTTTGGCTCTGTACATGAGATTTGAATAAGAAAAACTTCATGATTTAACTACATTTACTGCTGTTATGAAGATATTTACAGACTCCAAAGACTAGTCTAATTATCTATTGAAAAAATATTATCTGCAGCGCTGAATTGGTAAAAAAATATGACATTTTACCAATTTCTGAAGTGGCGACAACACAAGTTAATTTTCAGCTACCTGGACATGAATTATAAGCACTACTTAAAAATTAAAAGTATTATTTTTCATTGTGCAGCAGAGAGAAAGATTTCCATCTAGATGAGCAAAAGAGTCTTTGAAGGTTGTGAAAATACCTTTTCTGTGATCACTGGTTATTTATCTCTTTTTGGAAAATTGGATGCTTAGTCCTGTGATCTGAATGTAAAGGTAAAACATGAGAGGCACAAACTGGGGCTAGGTTTACTCAAAGGACAATGCATGAAGTTAAATGAGTTCAACAGTTCATAAAGAGACAATTACAATAAAAAGAGACACTTCAGTCATTCATTCATTTATTCGTTCAGACTCACTCATTTGGAAAACGCAACCAAACAAACGCTTATGTTCATTTAATACTCTATAAAAGATAAGCAATAATGACTGCAGTGGCTTAAGTGGCTGTTAGGATTTCATGCTCTGGGTATAACCAAATGCTTAAATCCATCCTTTTTATCCATCAGGATGCAATACAAGTTGTTTGGATTCGAATGTTGCTGACTTGTGACATTATTTCTCAGTTAAGTCCCTGCAGTGATTGTACCATTCGAAAAAGACTGTTTGGAAAGACACGATATTACCTCACATTGTTTCTCCCTCATGTGTTTCTGTGACTGTTGCTAAATCTGCCTTTCTGAACTGTGAATATTACATTTCCTCTGCTGTAATTTCTCACCCGAACCTGCGGCAGGAACAGAAATTGAACTGCACTAAACTTTAAAGCGGATGACTGATTTCATCTTCATCAGTGTTCTTAGTGGGAGTAGAGATGGCGAGAAAATGCTTTTTTGTAGCAGCTTCGTTCATCTTTGTGTCCAGCTTTTTGCAGCCAGAGGACTTTCAATTTAAGTTTTTTTTTCAACTTCTCCAACACATTAAGTCTGTAATGAAACAAAAGATCATTGAAGAACCGATTATATAATAAATCTGAGTACAGAGGAGCTAAAAAGATTAAATGAGACAAACCAATAATGGCAAACCAAAAAATGGTTAAAACATAACTGCAATGGGGCTGCAGATGCAAAATAAGCTAAATGAATGAGTGACCTTGGACTACATGCAAGTTTACAGCGGTGGAATGTAAATAAATACTGCATTTAAGTTACAATTTAAACGTACTTATACATTACAAACGTGCGAGTTATTTTGCAGCTCTATCAAAGAGACATTTCCCTTCATTCGGCCTCAAATTACTGTTTGAGGCCCAATGAGGTTACTCTCATATTTCACAAAAATGCAAATAATAAAGAAAAGTTCTGGAAAAATGAATTGAAATGTATGTAGCCAAACTTTTTCTTTTTTCCTACCCAATCTATTATCTCAACAGAGAGATTTATCTTATGACCCTTACAAAGCAGTTCAAAGTAGCTCCTCCTCGAGCAGCTAGCAGCTACAAAAATAAAGTGCTACTTATGCATTGACTCATCAGTATTAACAAAGTACTTTTTAAAACTTATTTAATATCCAAATTTCTGCAAAATGAGTACTTATACTTTAGTTCATTAAATATAGCTTGTAATATTTCTATACTTTTACTTGAGAAGGTTTTTAAATGCAGAACTTTTACTTCTAACAGAGTATTTTTACACTGATGTATTAATACTTTTACTGAAGCTAATGATCTAACTACTTCACTCACCACTGAAAAAATCTAATGACATCTCAATTCACGAGGCTGGAATAGTTTCTAGCCAAGAGAGTTAGAAGCAAAAACTGACACCTCTTTCTTATCTGTCTGTTTAAATGTGAAGCTATTGACAGCAGCCAGTTAGCTTAGCTTATCATTAAGATAGCAGGGGGGGAACAGTTTGGCTAGCTCTGTCTACTGGCACCTCTAAAGCTCACTAATTAACACGTTATATTTTGTTTGTGTATTTTGTGTTTGTGCTTGGGAAAGATAACCAGCTGCTTCCTTTAGCCTGACACTAATGAGAGTGTTATCAATCTTCTTATCTGATGCTATTAGCTATCTGATTATGAGCATATTTGAACTTGAGGCTTCTTTTTTCTTAATAACTGTGCATTGTTAAATCAAAGTGATGTTTTTCTTATTATTACGTATATTGTTTATATGTGTGCGTGTCTACCTTCAGTTTTGTCCGTGACCGTACAAGGCGGTGTTGTTTTTGTGTCTACAGTCGTCTTCAGCACCTGAAATAAGCTCCCATGTTTACAGAAGTGAGACTTGCACTGATGGACTGCAGACCCCTGTCCCGGCAGATTGAAATCTAAATATTTTACTCAGAGTATAAGCAGTATATAAGAGTTATGGGACGGTGTTCACTGTATCATAGCTTTAAGCTCACCTACAGCGTGTCTACAGGCGCCTGGACGGAGCTGAGAATGGAAGCAAACACTTTTATTTATGTTGGACTGCTTTCAGCGACACCTCGGTGGCCTTTACTTTGTCCAAACCAAACATATCTCCTCGGAAATACATCCTCATCAAATACTTATTATTTACAAACCCTAACTACTGGAAGACTAACTAAACAACAGCTACTCCAGAGTGGTCCTGAACATTAAATTGAAATCCATTATTATACAAGCGGAGGAGACATGACACATCTGTTCCTGGCAGTGGTTTCTTGACTCCGTGATCCTTTGGCAATGATGTCAAGTGTTAAAAATACATGTACAACCTGTGCACTGCACGGCTTTGCCAGACCAAGTCCAGTTAGCTAAGCGTTCACTGGCATTCAGACACTCTGTGGACATTGTTCTGTTGCGTGGCCTGGCAGTCGGGTGTCTGGAGGAGGACCTGTGTGGCAGGACAGGGTGTAAATGACGCACACACAGGGGCCCAGTGGTCACAGAGGAGCTCTGACTAAATATGGACAGGCGCACTCCTGCTGTATCACAATCACAGGGGAATGCAACAGCTGATTATCCCCCTCCCCCCTGCCTCTAAACCCCATTTTTCCTGCCTCGTCACAGACACACATCCAGACTGTTTTCTTATGCTGAATCCTGGTGCTTCTTTCTTTTTGTGTGCACACCTAAGGCTACTACTTTACTCACTCTTGTCCTATTTTAGGAAATGTAATACTTGCCTCATATTGCACACAACTCTGCTCCACACTCAGCTGATTCTGTCTGTTTCTCTGTCTGTCTGTCACCCTCTGTGAGCTTCGGCTCCACTGCTACACAGTTACAGATGACAGATCCCGGTCCATCTTGCGTCAGCAGTGGTGTCAAATGGTTCTCTGGATATAAATATTACACAGCTCATAAGCGAGTGCTTGGGGTATAAAGGGTTAGCGTATACATGTACCACACCTAGCTTTAGTTGTTCGGCTTGGTTTACATACTGTACTGCTGAGACGTGCATTTTGTGTGGGTGAGCGATCAGCTGGTCGTAAGGCTTGTAAACACAGTTCAGCTCTGACCTCAGCTCGGGACTATTTGCAAGTTAATTTTTTTTAATGAGAAATAACGACACAGAGGAAAAAAATACCTCATCGGGTAATTAGATAAATTGGATGTAGCTATGTCTTACGTGAACTCTAAGCAATGTTGCAATAATGTGGTTTCAATTAGCACTTAATATGTGTGTATTTTGGCAAAGCGATTTAATTATACTGTGAAACATTTAGTCGTCTTTTTATAGAAACTAAATCACTCTTTCACACTCTCTCTGTCTTTAACCCCCTCTCTCTCTCTCTCTCTCTCTCTCTCTCTCTAACCTACATGCACGCTACACAGTTGAATAGGACCCTCCACAAAGATCCAGTGGCACATGCCAGAATGACAGAATATCTCTTCCCATCAGCACGCTCCGGGACAACTGTGGCGTGACAAAAAACAGATGCTTAGAAAAACAGCAGAAGAGTAATTTAAAGAAGAAGAAAACGTTTGCACAGATTTTACAGTATAGATTACTGTGTGATCTCATGGGTCCGGGTGATGACGGCAATTTTTTTTTTCCCAACTGAGCTTCTTCCTACAGCTGATGTCTCATCACTCCTCAGAGTACAACGAGCGTCTCCTTAAGGCAGCCCTAAAAGCATAAATGGTATTTAGGTCACAGTGTCAAATGTCATGTTTGGTTGCGGAGAAACACTGAAGGCCGGCCATCACAGTCTGCGGCAGTAATACAACTTAAAGGCCCACTCCGGTAAATTTTGACCTGGATTCTTTTGTTCTTTTTGAAGGGAAGGGGGCATGATGAGATCTGACAGATATTTCTCAGTGGTTTCAGTGTCCCAAGAGCTCTGATAATAGATTAACACATCATCTTGTGGTTTGAAGAAAACACGAAGCGGTTGTAATCGATATTTTTTCTATTAATAGTGGACCACATCTGAAAGGAGTTGCCCATAGCGATAAATTACAGATAATTATCATCCAGACTCTGCTGTTCTGTGTTTTTAACGTCATTCAGCTCATTGCTAACATCATGCTCATCAGCATCGTTTCCAGATGCAGCTGGCAGTTGTTTCTGGATGAGTCAAAGTTAGTGACCAAGTGGTGAACAGCGTAAGGCATTTACCAGCTAAAGATGTTTTCCTCAGAAGTTGGTGGAGAGCAAAAATAGCTAATAGGAGAGTGACTATTGGACTGACATTTATCGAGTTGCAACTATTTGTTAACAAGTTGGTCATAATTTGCCCATAATATACAAAACTGAAGTGAGTGTAAACATGTTTTAAAATGCTCTGCTTGCAAAGTTAACCCTTTCATGCATGAGTGTTTTTATTTCTCTTTAGGCATGAACAAGATATTTGGATCAAATTACATCACAATACATAATAGTTACATAAATCGACATAAATCATTGTGCTTCTCTCTCCTATCCTTCCTTTCTCTCCTCTCTACCACAACCGGTCGAGGCAGATGGCCGCCCACTCTGAGTCTGGTTCTGAGGTTTCTTCCTGTTAAAAGGGAGTTTTTTCTCTCCACTGTTGCTCATGTGGGAATGTTGGGTCTCTTTAAAGTTAAAACCTGAAGAGTTCAGTTTAGAACCTGCTCTATGTGTAGAGTGCCTTGAGATGACTCTGTTGTGATTTGGCGCTATACAAATAAAGATTGATTGATCGATTGATCGACTGATTTACAACCAAAAAAGTTACTGTAGATGATGGGATGACGTACTAGTGTCCACTATGCCATCAAAATCCATGCATAAGAAAACAGCTTTTGAAGAGCTGTCCATTGTAGTGACCTCTATGTCTGAAAGGGTTAAATTTACTTCTTCATTGAACTGATGTCAGATCATTGATGCATGCCTTGTTGCAAAGGTGTTTCCATGGGTTAGGGTTTGTGTTGGCGGCATTGTCGACTCACATCTCTTGGATGAGATTTCAGCTGAAATGTGTCTAGATGTATTTTGGAAATTGACATTTTTAAGCAAAGAATGAGAAAAAGTAGAGAAATCAGAACAGAGTTAGCTCATTGCAGTCTTAGTAGTCTTAAAGAGACAGGAGCTAAAACGGCCTGTTTCAGACAGAGGCTGAACTGAGTGCCTGCATAAAGGGCCAGTATAAGATAAATAAGGAGTTTTTCTTTAAATCATGCAAAGCTGTATCAGTAAAGCCCCAGAATATAAATATAGACCTGAAGTTTAATGTGCAGACTGTATTTCCTCATTTTCAGCAGGATAGCGCCTCGGAGTCAAGTTGTCTCTAACACTAGATAACCAAGAAATCTTTCTACCATCTCATGATGCCAGTACAGGACAGCAGCTGAATGATATAGTATGATAAGTATGATATAGAAGAACATTTGCTTGTAGATGACATCTGTTATAAAACCACTGCTGGTATCAAACATTTAGACCCACCCAACAGCTGAACAATAGCTAATCTGTGCGCAGGTGGAAATTTTCAGTCAAAAACAATCCCCATATTAGCCCTGCTACCTATTAACACCTACTATTAGCAGCTACACAAATTTTTAGCACACAGTAACAGCGGAGGATAGATTATAATGTTCGGCTTATAAAGTTCAAATATAGCTCTGGATTAGGGAAACACTGCTCGGTACTCAGCTGCTCTCTAGTTTCCACTGACAGTTGTTGTGTTTTTCAGTCGGTTGTATCTCATAATGCAGCAATCTACTACATCTAAATGACTTGGATGGTTATTTAATGGTTAAATCTGTTTTTGTCTTTGTTTTTTTGTATGTCTGATTGTTTTTGCAGTGCAGTGCAGGGCTGAGCTCCCATACATGGGCATGTGATTGTTAGTGCTAATCAGTGCTGGAGTTACTGCATGTTGATGATACAAAGGGAACCAGCTTTAAGAAATCATACTGACCAACACTGTGTGAGTTTTGAATAGTAGTTCACCATCAAGTCACTTTGCTGATTTGGCTTTAGGTAGGTAGGGCCCGACTGATACTGGATCTTTGGGACCAATGCCAATACCAATATTAGGAAGTATGAAATTTAGATATTGATATATTGACTGATAATACCTCCATTACATATATTGTTGTGTTTTGAAAACACCTCAAATGTGGTTTTCAATTTTACAGTTTAACAAACTTTATATATAGGTGTGCAGGTGGTCGAGTGGTTAGAGTGCATGCCATATACGCAGCCGACCCCGTTTCGAATCCCGGTCGGAGATCCTTTGCTGCATGTCACATCCCCCTCTCTCTCCCATGTTTCCTGTCGGTCTACTGCTAAATAAAGGCGTCTATGCCAACAAAATCTTGTAAAAAAAAAACAACTTCATATATAGATAAATCATTCATTAGCTATGAATTAAAAAATCCATCCATTATCCTACATAGGGATGCTGGAGCCAATCCCAGCTGTCATTGGCAAGACGAAGGGTACCCTAACCCTAAACCTGAACAGGTCGCCATCACAGTTCATCACAGAGCAGCAATCAGTCTCCCGTTCAGACCTACAGGCAATATAGAGTCTCCAATTAACCGAACCTGCATGTTTTTGGTCTGAACGGGAGGACAGATCACCCAGAGAGAATCCACACCAGCCAGCCGGCGGGTTCGAACCCAGAACCCTCTTGCTGTGAGGCGACAGTACTAACCTCTATACCACTGTGCCACCTAAATAAAAAAATGCAAAACAAAAAAAAGCATATATAACACTTGACTGAAGAAAAAGGATTACATTTACATGACATGCTGCCTATATAAGTTTTAAAAAAAATCTTTAAATATATCGACAAATATCGCTCAACATATTCACAGATACCGATATATCTGTGACAGGTACCGATATACCGGTTGGGCTTTAATCTCAGGCGATAATAGAGACCAAAAACAGAGCTAAAAGAGAGTGAATATTGGACTTACATTCACCAGGTGGAAAGAAACACAACACCAAATGAATGATAGTGTTGCTCTGTAACTGCTGGATGTGGAAATAAGCAACAAGTTCAATATATTAACTTAAAGATGAAGATATGTCAATGTTGTGTCCACCCAAGTGACTAAAAAATGAGTTAACACAGGTTTAAGTACAAGTAGCTGAAATTATACTTTTGCACTTACTTACATGTTACTTTCCACCACTGCTGATCGGTTTAGATCACTGTGGTACGACTGAGCTACACGCTGGAAGAAGCCATCTGTCGCCATGCTTCCTCCTCTTCCTCCTCTTCCTCCCACCGACTGGCAAACCACCAGCAGGACTGAGCGGCTGCCATTTTGTCAACTATTAAACACGCTCACTCTGTTTTGGAGCGAGAGCCAGAAACCAAATAAATGTGTTTCTGGCTCATCACGTTTATGGTTTGTTATGATACAATTGAAGTTTCTTACGATCATCTGTCATCAAACTGTAGAAAATCTGACTTCAGTGTTTTTACAAAAAGTGTGAAACGTCCCCAAATAGAAGCAGAAAATGTAAATGTTTGGTTCTCCAGAGACACATTTCAGCCCGTTGAATTTTTGTTTTTACATTTTATTAATCTCAAATGTGGTTATAAATTATTGGTAATTTACATCTTTTTGTGTTTATACTCACGAAGCAATGTACTGAATGGACACCTGTGCAATCTGATGCAGTTCAATACAAAAGATCTGCCATTAATTATACACTTTTACATTTTCAGTTTTTGTTTGCATTGTCAGAAATGTGATGAATCTACTTTACGTTTATTATTGAGGTTTTAGTCGGTGGTGGTGTACAGAAACTGAGCCCAATCATGCTTAAGAAAGTCCATTAAGGGTGCCCACACCTCTTCAAATTCTTGCACTTTACCCCTAATTACATAGATTAGCTTTTCTAATGTAACACACATTGCCATCTCTCTAATCCAAGATTGTGTAGAGGATATTTCAGTCTCTCTCCAAGATAGAGCAACCATCCTCCTGGCCTGCAGGAGGCCAAAGTTGATCAGAGTCTTATACTTAGAGTTAACAGAAAAGCAATCTGGGTATATCTAAAATCCTAAAATACAAAGTTTTGCTACGCACGGTACCTGAGCCCAATCATGCTTAATTTTTAATGCCTTTTTTATCTCAAGAAAGCAATCTTTGCTATCTCCTTATTATGTGCTCTATTTATGTGGTATGATTTCATCGGTCCACTGGGAGTTGTACCAAAAAGCTTGTTGCCTAAACAGCAGCTGTTGTTATTATAACTCTACATTTAATCAGTAATATCAGTGTAATTATCATCGCGTGTGTTTGAGCGGTACGGGGTGTAGAAGTTCCTGGAAGAAGAGGTGCTGACTGTGTGTGGACAGGTGGAGCTCGTATATATATCAAACAGGAAACCTCAAGAGTCTGTAATTGTTCCAGCGGGAAGCACCTTCCCCGCTGAGTCTTGAAGTGGGCAGGAGGCTATTTTCAGCTCCGTGTAAAGTTACAAATCATGTCAAGTATCCACAGAGTAATCACAATCAGGTATTCTCTCAGTTAATGTGGAGCAAATATCAGCAGCCTCCAACTTTCAGTATTCATAGCTGGTTTTAGCGAAAATCAGCCTATAGTCACTAATAGTCTTTACAGCCCTCTCTAAAAATATGACGATAAACTTGGATGACATTACCCCACATGTCAGACCTTTATACTTCCTGTTTGTTAAATAATTGATTTTTAAGATACTGCTGTTGGTTTATAAATCATTGATTGATTAAGGGTCAAAATACATGTATCATTAAATGTTATAAAAACGTTTATGCATTTATTGCCGCATTATAAATTGTCCAGGCCTCTCAGGTCACCTTGGACAAGTCTGCTCTCCGTCCACAGAGTCACAACTAAACATGTATTTGATAAATGATCTAACTCAGGCTTCTTAATTTAAACAATTATTAAAATTGTGGATATTTATTCATCTTATTGTATTTCATCATATTTTACTTTTTAAATCCTTTTTATATTGTCTGTTGTTTCTCTTGGCTTATCTTGATGTTTGGCAATATGTCAACAGTTATTAGATGAATTACCATGAAATTAGGTAAAAAATGTTCCCCTTCGGCTGGATTTAAAAAAAATTGGTGACCCATTGTGCTGTCATCAATCAAAATACATTATACCTGCTAAACATCAGCGTTCACATTGTCCTTGATCGCATATTAGCATGCTGCTGTTAGCATTTAGCTCAAAGTAATGCTATAAGGACAGTCTCACAGGGTGGCTTGCGTGGCTGCAGACTCTGTGTGTTTTACTAAAGTAAAAAAAACTATGACATGGAGGAAAATCACCCTAAAAACAGACAGAAAGTTCAGTGTGTTGCATCGTGGTTGAATCCTCCCGATCTTGTCTTAAGTTCATGTTCAGTTCTCGGCTGTGCTGTTTCTCGTCACTCCTCTCTCTCTTGTTGTCCCCTCTCCATCTCTCTGCTACATAGAAATATGTGTGATGATGGAGCCCTTAGTGAGTTGCCAGCAATAACTCGTTGACTCGCTGGGGGCGATAAAAGCATAATTTATTTCTGTCCCTGTCCAACAGCAGAAAAGGACACCTCCTCTAATAATACTAATGAGCCACATGACCGGCAGACATCCGTGGCCTTCGTTTCAGCATGATTGAATACTATAAACAAACCCTCTGTTGTGGTATTTTTGGTCAGTCTCAAACTGTTTTAATCCATCATATTCAAAAGTCCATAACTGATGTTTAATAAGGAAGGTCAAAGCTTATTAAAACATACATTACGATATGACGTGATGACATCCATGATGGCTGAGAGAACAAATGAGTGATTGTCATAAGGCTGCCACTAACTACGAAGCAGTTAACCAACAGATTATTTTCATTAATAATCAATCTTTACAATTAATTGTTGGGTCGAAACAATAATAGAAAAATAAAAACATTTTCTTTTCCAGATCCCAAGAAACTGCCTTCCATGTTTTTTTACCAACCAACAGTAAAAAAGCCAAATATATTCACTTAGTATCACATAAAGTATATAAAGGAAAATAGTTTGAGTAGCTCGGAGCAGTTTATTGTTATTCTTGCTTTAAAAGTTACAATTTATTTATTGCAAAGTGTATTTTCTGGTGATCGCCTAAATGATTAATTCACTAATACTTTCAGTTTTATGTGACACTTTGTTGGCTGATTATGTGCAGCAGCAGCAGAATTGCACCATTAAACTATAATAAAAATATATATAAAAGTGTTTGAAGACTTTTTAACAGCTTCACAAACTGAGGTCACAAGCTCTCCTCTAACAAAATGGGATATTGTCATTTTCATTCATTTCTGTTGTTTGTAGCGCTGTGAGCTGAAATTGTACTTGTTCACTTTCATGCCACAAGTTTTTTTCTATGGTAAATTACATCCAGCAGCCACTTAGCTTAGCATTGCCTAAAGAGTTGAAAAATAGGAAAACAGCTGGCCTGGCTCTGCTCAAAGCTAACAAGCAAAACTACCAGCACCCCCAAAGCTCATTAATGATGATGTTATCTCTTGTTTGTTTAATCTGACAGAGCCAAACTAGCTGTTCCCAGCTGCTTTCAATCTTTGTGCTAAGCTAAGCTAACTCCCTGTTGGCTGTAGCTTCATATCTATCGTACAGATATGCAAGTGGTACTGTAGGACTATCGATCTTCTCATCTAATGAGAGTATTTCCCGAAATGTTTAACTATTCCGTTAAACAGTGTTATATGCCAGCACAGATGTTATTTTCGGTGTATGAGTCAGCATATGAAAATGACTTCTATCTTGCTCATGCCAATAATGGTGTAATTAAAATATGATATCTGGATGATCGTTTTAGCACCGGTGATTTATGAATTGTGTTGTGTGTGTCCCCTCCAGGACGAGTCATGCAAAGGCCAAGTCAGACGCAGCTGAGCAGGCTGCTCACGCCTCCAACAGTGAGTCCAGCATTGCCAGACTGGTGGCCAAAGAGCTCTCCCCGTCCTTCTACCAGCCAGGTCAGTGGACGTCAACTTCTCATCCGAGAGGAATAAAGCAACGTGGATAAAAAACATGAAAAAAGCTCCAACTAGACAGCTGTTATTATGATGTTACCTCTTTGACTAATGTGTTTTTGCCTCATGGGAAGGACTGTATGAAGGAGCTGATGACTCAAAGCATAGACGATGTATTACATATTTTTTATATCTTTCTTATTGTCAAGAGATCTCATGCAGAGCCAAACCATTAACTGGCCTACTTACAAATATTGTGCGTGGATCCGAAGTCTGTTCTATCTTCTTTCTCTTTGCTGTATCGACCTCCAATGTTGTCCAAAAGCTATTAAAAACACCTTAATGATCCCCACCCTTCCACAACATCTGTCTTTGCCACCAAGAGTGCAGTCAAATTAGTTTGATTAGGAACAGCTGCAAAGACTAATAACAGCGATCACATTGTCAGTCTCAAGAGAGTAGTTCTGTTTAAGGCAGATGCCACTCTGCACGCTTGGGAACGCAGCTCCATTTACAGAGCTTTGCTAGCTTGATGTGCCGTCACAACCTCTCGACTTTGTAATGAAGTTCTTCGAGACATGCAAAGAGTTAGTAATACAAAGTCAAGAGGTTGGGTTGTATAGGACAACAAGTAAAAGGATGTGGATGGTCTGTCAAAGGATCCACGTTCCTGCACATGCACAGAACTGCTCTCTGGAGACTGAAAACGTGATCACTCTTATTAGTCTTTGGAGCCATTTCTCAACAAACAACCCCACCAAAACTCTTAAGGGCAAAGGAGCATATCACCAAATGCAACAATGTGGCTGACTGACGTGTTTTTGGACAACAATGGAAGTCTGTGGCAAAGAGAAATAAGATATGTCAAGTTTTAGATGCACATACAATACTTGTTATTAGGATTATTCTTGGTTTGCCTCTGCACATGAGAGCTGTTAACAATAAGAAAAATAGGACATCACCAGCCTTATCTTTAAAGCACTAATTTTCATCTAAAAACCTGGTGCTCATCTTATCTCTCAGTCTCTCCCAAAAGGAAACAGCAAACATAAAATGCTAACCATGTGTCTAGTTTTACACTGTGTCCCTGTACGCACCTCCAGCTAGGGGCTAGTGGATCCTTGGCTGAGGCTCACCACAAGGGTAGTCGCATTTGAATGTCTAAAAAAGGAACATCTTATTGGGTCGGAGGGAACATATCAGTTTCATTGCGAGTCTGGCGATGCACACTTACACATTCACACAAAAGCACCAGAGCTATTTAGGAGCCTTTTCCCCCCTTGCTGTCTCTCTCAACAGAGCTTAAAGGAGTCAGACCACAGACAGAAAGAAGCCAACTTTCTGAGTGGCTGCCCGAATTGTCTCTGACTAATACTACAAATGGACGAGGCCTGGCTGAGTCCTGCTCTGCATTCTTCCATGAAAGATCTCTCACCAAGGAGATAAAAACACAGACAGTGTGTGTCAGTGTGTGCACCATCCGAGTTATTTTTACTGGAGAAAACAACACTGTCGCTTCACAATTTAAAGGAGCATAGTGATATATTCTTATTCTCTACAAACTTTATGAGAGGACCAAAATTAACACTTCACTGATCCTGACAAATGCTGGCTCTGTAGCCAAAGCCTGATATACTGTATCTTATTACTCAGTGGCATACAGCTCCATTGTTGAACAGTGTCAGTGTGTGTGTGTGCACCATCTGGTTTATTCTCACTAGAAAAAGACAACGCTGCAGCCTCACAATTAAAGGACTAGAGTCTAGTGATATTCAGCATTTTTTACATTTTCAACCGATTTCATGAAAAGACCAAAACTAACATGTATTTTCTGTGCAGCAAAAGCCTGATATATCTTATTCCTCTGTGCCATAGAGCTCAATGTATGTCCAAAAGCTATTAAAAACATGCATTGGCTGACATGTTTGTTCATCCTGCTGCCGTCAATACAAAACTAAAGCACCAAATGTGTATTAATCCACTGCTAAAAGAAGTCCCCAACAAATGCATTTCCTCCAATTTGTGTAATGTTTGCTAAAAGCTACTAAAAGGAAATGATTCTGCATTTTTAAAAATGGAGCTGTACATGCATGACCCTCTTAAAAAAAGATTTATATCTTCCATAAGCACTAATGGGCTGAAAGCTAAAGATATTGTAGAGAGGACAGAAAGTATTGAGACAAAGATATTGTTGGTTTTGGTGTTTTCATGTGATTTATTGCCAATAACAAAAATATAAAATCTTGCCAGGCTTATCCTTTCATATGAAGAAGTTAACTTTTCTTCTTTTTAATAAACATTTTTACTTTTCAAAAGTTTATCTCAAATTCCCACTGAACATTTGACATCATGGTGAAGAGTTTCTTTGGCATTTTACACATTTTCACACTGATATGTGAGCATAAACCAACTCGAAGCCCATTTGCTCCCATAAAAGGAAAATGTGTGTCAAAGGGCAGCTACCTGTAACTCCAATAGCCTCAGTAGCTGCTTACTGTGGTCACAGGGGATTACAAGCGAGGGAGGGGGGGTGCGAGGGGTGGCATAGCTATGAAGTTGATCTCTGAGGTGTAAGGTCTCTGTTCTGGCATCTATGTCCTGATTTTTTAGTCAAAGGAAATTAGTCTGGTTTGGGAGTAGCAGAGCCGTATTACAAAGTCAGTTTCTAAAAAGAGCCTTTAGTAGTTTTCTCTTAATGTAGTTGACTGTGATTAATCTTGTCAGGGGAGAGAAACAAAGGCTCCACAGCAACTATGTTTAACAGCAGAAATGTTGGTTTTTATTATGCTGCCCATCATTCTGAGCTAAACAAAAAATGCTAATTTGTCTGACTGTTTATGTATTTATAAAGTAACAACCAGACAACAGCACCAACTATTGCTCAGAACATTAATATATAGAGACTCTGTGAACCCATTCATGTACTGATTGAACTGGTCTTTTGCAGGTCCGGAGTATCTGAAGAAGAGAGTGGTATTCGATATTGGGGAGGGCGGCAGTGAGAACACAGATACAGTTATGCATGAGCCGTTGTTGGCTGAGGAGGAGCCCCTGCCTACACCACCCGAAAGCCCACTCATGAATGAACTGGACAGCCTCATGCCTGGGTCGTCCCTAGGTCGCACCCCTTCCCCCAGCCCAGGCATCATGAGCAAGGAGGACCCCAAACTCCTCGGTCCAGGCAGCTGGAATGAAGACAAAACCAGTAAAGGTGGTGGCAGTAAGGGCGGCAGTAAACCCAACAGCAGGCCCAATAGTCGCCCCAATACACCTTCAGCAACCACTACTGCTAATACCTTGGCTGCACCTGAGGCCAGTCGTGTCCCCTCTCGCACCCCAAGCCGTCAGAGCAACAAGGCCGAGCAGGGCTCCGACCTGGAGATCAAGGCCCTGCAGAAGTTTGACTCCGAGGCAAAAGCTCCAGACGTCGCTCCTGCTGCTGCTGCCCCCTTAAGGAATAGCCTCATCTCCACAGATGAAGAAGAAGTGCCTCGCCCCTCGTCCAAAGTGTCCTCCAAAGCTATCAACACTGAGTCTAAAAAACCTGAGCTCAAAACTGAAAAAGCACCATCAGTCCGCGAGCGAGTGCCGTCTGTCTCTGAGAACAAAGTGGAGTCCAGGGAGGCGAGCAGGCCTCCAAGCAAAGCAGAGACAAAACCATTATCAAGACGACAAACCAGTCCCGCTCCGTCCCCCAAGCCTGCACCAAAACTTGAACCTAAGATAGTACACAAGCAATCAGAAGTCAAAACCACTGGTAACAAACTAGCACCAAAGGTGGATCCCAAAGCAGAGGCCCGACAGAAGGTCATGGTGTCAAGCCCTAGTAAGGAGGTTCTTGCAGAGTCTTTGGAGCTGGAGGTAAGACTGTAAACATTCTTATTGTCTCACATTCATTAATTTATTTATATATTTTTCTTGAAATGCTTTACTTTAAAGGGTAAGGCTGGTGATTTTCTATATTTTCTTATTCTCAAGAAATCTCACATGGAGGGTCAAACCAACAATGAACTGATCAACTGACAAGTATTGTGTGTGTTTGCATCCAAAGCCTGATATTATCTTATTGCCGTAGATTTCATTGTTGTCCAAAACCTATTGAAAAACACATCAAAGAGCCACACCGCTGCACTGGGTGACATGTTTTAAGCATGTTAGTTTTCACGTTTTCAGTCTCCAGAGAGTAGTTCTGTGTAATCAGTGTCAATTGCATTTACAGAGCTTGGCGAGCTTTTTGTGCTAAATGTCACAATCTCTTGACTTTGTACTGAAGGTCTTTGAGAAATGTATAATGTCGTACAGAGTGCCTCCCAACGAACAATGTTATTAGACTACTGTTATTAGTCTTTGGAGCCATTTCTTAACGAACTACAGTGGTGGCAAAAGCGAAGTAACATGTCATGCAGTGCAGCGGTGTGGCTAATTGATTGGTTTTTCAATAGTTTTTATGATAACAATGCAAGTCTACTGTACAGGCTGTGGATACACACTCAATACTTGTATTATAGATCAGTTCATTGTTGCTTTAGCTCTGCACGTGAGATTTGTTGAGGATAAGAAAAATATAGAAAATCACCAACATTATTCTAAAAGTTTTAGCTTACATAGATATTATAAGAGTAGAGTGAAAGTCTGGACATCATCTAATACCATTTAAGGCCAGTTTCACCAACCAAGTAAATGACTATATTGGAGACTGAGCATAGAAACTGTCCAGGCCAAATATGACAGTAGTACAAAAACTCTAAACACCTTTCTTTTAACCTGAAATTTCATGACTTTACCCAAAGGGACCCAGAATTTACAATATTGTAAATAATTTAACTTTTTATTTTATTTTTGTGCAGCTGATATGCATATTTGTACGGTGAGGGTTTTTCTATGGAAATTACCATTTAGAAATGGTTGCCTTCTCACACTCATAATCAGCTAAAAGGTTTTCCTCTCTTAGGCAATATACTATACGACTGTAATATAATGTGATTGTGAATGCCTCTCTGAAAGCTTCATTAAGGATTAGTGATACAGTATTTGTGAATAAAATTGATTTGAGGTTCAGAAGTCTGGTATAGAGACTAATTATGACTAATTAATCCTACATATTTACATTCATATTGTTGCATTTATTACAATCAAACATAATTAATTGATGATGTGCACTGTTCTCACATGTTCCTTTCTTTTCAAAGGGCCCAAACACCATAATGATCTGCATGGTAATCCTGCTCAACATTGGCCTGGCTATTCTCTTTGTACACATTTTGTCATGAGACACTGTCCACCATCTCAGGTAATATATGACATGCACGTTAATATACAGCCTTATAAAAAAAAAATGTTGTGAGTGAATGAGGCACATAAAAAAACAAATCGTGTTCTTCTGCAGGTCACCAGCAGTGTTGGAGAGAGATGGCCTGCCTCCTCCTTCTCAGTGAGGACCAGAGATCAAAGAGACCACTGAGGGGGACAAAAGAAAAAGAAAAAAGCCTCACGCAGACAGCCGCAGCTCCTCTAAAGGTTTTTGTTGGTGTGACTGTGTGAGGCTCTGAGAAGCTCCTCTCTGTCCAGACGTGAGAGTAACTGAAGGACACTGAATGACTGACGTGATTCAGTACATCTGAATATGATGATGTTTGTGTGTTTAAGTAACGAACAGGGGGAGGGGGAGGGGGGAGGGGCGGGGAGGATTTCGGTGCTTACACTGGAGAAGCAGGGTGGGATAGTATGCACTGAAGAACAATTTTTGTCACAGTGTGTGTCAACTTTTTTTTGCAAAAGGCTTTTAACTACATCCTTAATTGGCACACACTGGCAGATTAGACAAACTCGGTAGATAATTACTTATCGTCACATGACACGTTTGTGTTAATGTAATGCCAGCTGATGTTAACATACAGTATACAGACTTTTTTTTTCTACACTGTGCCTTGAACTTGATCGTTAGGACGCTAAGACAGCTACAGCAGATGTGTGAAGGATTTGGGAGTGATTAACCTGTAACGATCATTGTTTTAATTATCTGCAATGTCCAACGTATGGTAAAAAAAAAAAAAAAGCTGAAAAGGGATTTATTAGGTAGCAGTCTGAAATGTGTAATTAAGTGTGTCAGTCCTATCTAAAAAAAGAAAATACCAGAAAATACTGCAAACTGTAGTAATCCAAATGCTGCTGTGAAGTCAGGTTTTCATCTTGTTGCTCTTCACTCTTCTTAAGAAACAATCCAAAGCGTCGTGAGTTGCATTTTCGGCTATTGCATCCTGCAAAAAAATCTGTATTTGAGACTGTGGTGTACTACACTGTGAAATTTTATGTTTTCACTGGGATTTATATATATGCATTTATTGTCGTAACTGCTGCATTGGTTTCAGGGCTGTTGAACCAAATAGAAGAAGGAAAAATAGGAAGCTTATGAGTGTCTGCTAATGTACTGTACGTTCCTGTGGTGTCTGTAATCATGTTAAACACCCAGGTGGCTTTAAATGAGAGTTGTGTATGTTATGCAATAGATAAGGAAGCAGAAAAAATGGGGGGCTGGGAGCCAGGATATGTGAGTAAATAGGGCTTCTTATTTAAATCACTGTATGTTGGAGTAGTAGGAGCAGCAGCAGCAAGGAGGCCGGGGTGATCATGTTTGTCTGTGAGCTTTTGTGTTGTTCATGTTTTCATGTTTTGAGTCAAAGAAAATGTCCACACTGTTCCGCACCGCATTATATTCAGGGCCTGTTGTGCTTTAGAGCCAAATACGAGTTCAACTTTTGTACGCATGAGGGCACATGGTGTGTATGTGTCTGTAATTTTGTACCTTTTTTGAAGTGCACATCTTTTCAGCATTCAAAAAAAAACACTGTTGTCGGATTTATGTCAAAGAAATATGCAATCCTAAATTTATTTATTTCCCTTACGGAGTGAGTCAGATTACCTCATGATTGTGAGATGGAGCAAAATATAGATTGACAATTCTTTAACTCCATGTCTTACATTGAGAAGAGCACTCTGCAGATATTTCTCCATTGTTCTTTCACCCCATTAATATGTGGGGGTTTTAAATTAAGGTTTTTTTTTCTTGCCTTTACAGTTTGCAAATAAACACACAGATGACTGGCTGTGCATTGTTTTCATGCAAAAAGAAAAGGAAAATCTACAGCGATCTACCCCTGTGAGCTTACATTTGGTAGTTTATTCTAATTAAATCTAATTAATGACATACTGTTAGGTGACCTTAATGGTAAGTGCAATGAAACAGTATTCATGTAGGTAAGTGTAATGTAGAAGCCATTTTGTTTTGTCTGTTTTAGTGCAGTAAGATTGCTGAATTTGAGGAAATGCATTTGTGTAGCCAAACCTGGTCATAATTACAAAGCTGAAAATAAATAAAAAAATAAAAAACTTTTACAACATTTGGGAATGTGTTATTTGTAAGCGAATCAGTCCAAATATCTATCATAAGTTGCTTTTCCAAGTTTCTAAACTTATCCCACAATTAACAACTTTAATACAATATTATCCAATTATACAATCATTATCCACAAGAAATCAAGTCTAGTGAGTTCAGAACTAAGTATTTTTAAACACCACCTGTCTGCAACCATGGGACCCCCGGCCCTCCCCCCGTCCCTCCTTTGGGCCACTGTGAATACCACACCCTATTTTAAACCAGACTGGGGTTATGCTTCAGTTCTTCTCACGGGAAAGCAAAATTCACACCTTAATATGCAAATGTGAGAATCTGCAAATGTTACACTGAAAGACTCGATGTTAATGTCATCTGGTGGTAAAACTTGACTGGTGGCCTGCCCTGCAGTATTTGACATTTAAGATTTGTTTGCTGCGACTTCAGCATGATGTTGGTAGTGCAGAATGCATCTGTTGAACAGCACTGCCCCCAGGTGGCTAAAATGGGTAAAGCAGCAAAATCCTCTGCATCAGAAGACATTATTTTGAGATTCAACTAAATAAGTATGTTTGACTGATACTGTACATTTATTTATACGCACACTAACATTGTGAGGTTATGCTAAAGATTTACAGCAAACTAATGCATTATGTGAAATCCATAAAGTAGCACAGAAAACACTAATTTTGATCATTTCATTGTCACACAAAAATAGAAATATTTCATCACTAGTGTTATTTGGAGATTAACATGTTTAAAAATGTGTAAACAGCAATTTGAAGACATTGCCAAAGTATGAGTGTAACTTTTAATCTTAATATTTCCTTGACTTAATTAATAGAGGTGTGGTATGAATAGTGCTATACTAAGTTGAGAATGTATTTCTTTTTTAATAACTGGACATAATTAACAATCAGCAGCTCATCACTGCCTGTTAAAGAGAATGAGAAAACAATTCAATTAGACAATTGACAACTTTATTTTTGACAAAAGGCACAGCTTTGACATGATTAAGGAATGTATGCCTGTTTAATACTCTTCTCCTTCATCCTCATCTCCCAAACTATCTGCTCCCACCTCCTCGTAATCCTTCTCCAGAGCTGCCATGTCTTCTCTGGCCTCAGAGAACTCTCCCTCCTCCATACCCTCACCCACATACCAGTGAACAAAGGCACGCTTAGCGTACATCAGGTCAAACTTGTGGTCAAGCCGAGCCCAGGCCTCTGCAATAGCAGTGGTGTTGCTCAGCATGCACACAGCCCTCTGGACCTTGGCCAGATCTCCACCAGGAACCACAGTGGGAGGCTGGTAGTTGATGCCAACCTTGAAACCAGTGGGACACCAGTCCACAAACTGGATGGTGCGCTTGGTTTTAATGGCGGCAATAGCAGCATTCACATCTTTGGGCACCACATCACCACGGAACAGAAGGCAGCAAGCCATGTACTTGCCGTGGCGAGGGTCACATTTCACCAATTGATTGGCTGGCTCAAAGCAAGCGTTTGTGATCTCAGATACTGTTAACTGCTCATGGTAAGCCTTCTCAGCTGAGATGACGGGGGCGTAGGTGGCCAGAGGGAAGTGGATACGGGGATATGGCACCAAGTTGGTCTGGAACTCTGTCAGATCAACATTGAGGGCACCATCAAAACGAAGGGAAGCAGTGATGGAGGACACAATCTGACTGATCAACCTATTCAGGTTGGTGTAAGTAGGACGATCGATATCGAGGTTCCTACGGCAGATATCGTAGATGGCCTCATTGTCTACCATGAAGGCACAGTCAGAGTGCTCCAGGGTGGTGTGGGTGGTCAGGATGGAGTTGTAGGGCTCCACCACAGCGGTGGATACCTGGGGAGCTGGGTAGATTGAGAACTCCAGCTTGGACTTCTTGCCGTAGTCGACAGACAGACGCTCCATCAGCAGGGAGGTGAAACCAGAGCCGGTGCCACCTCCGAAGCTGTGGAACACCAGGAAACCCTGAAGGCCGGTGCACTGGTCAGCCTGAGGACAGGGAGGGAGAGACATGATTAAATATGAGATACAATATCTTTATCACAGCTATTTCTTCCTGATATGAAGTCACCCACCAGTTTGCGGATCCTGTCCAGCACCAAGTCAATGATCTCTTTGCCGATGGTGTAGTGTCCACGGGCGTAGTTGTTGGCAGCATCCTCCTTGCCAGTGATCAGCTGCTCAGGGTGGAAGAGCTGGCGGTAGGTCCCACTGCGTACCTCATCTATGGAAAAAAAAAAAAGTTTGAATGAGAGGAAATTTAAAAAATAATGGACCTGGAACAGTTTATAAATTTTTAATGAACACTTACCGATGACTGTGGGCTCCAGATCGACAAAAACAGCCCTGGGGACGTGCTTTCCGGCTCCAGTCTCACTGAAGAAGGTGTTGAAGGAATCATCTCCTCCTCCAATTGTCTTGTCACTAGGCATCTGTCCGTCCGGCTGGATGCCATGCTCAAGGCAGTAAAGCTCCCAGCAGGCATTTCCAATCTGGACTCCAGCCTGACCAACGTGCACTGAGATACACTCACGCTGCCGAGAGAAAAGATTTAGATAAGATAGTTATTTATGAGGATACAATTAAGTAACCTTGATCAAATGAAAATCTGTCTTGAAGAAGTTCTTGTGTTATTGTTAACTGATTCAAAGCTGAGGGCGACTCATCACATTTTGAGAACTGCTGCATAACTAATGCTAGATCAAGGATTAGGAAAAAGGCTCCTTTGTGAAGCACCAGATACCAGAAAATCATGACCAGTCACATGACACACGTTGCCCATTCATTTACACTCAATAGAAAACCCCTTTGGAAACAGAGGGTGATTATTCAAACACATGATATACCTAAGGAAGAAAGGAGAACTTGTGCTGAGAGCAAACAATAAAATAAAAGTTCTGTGGTGCAATATTTTAAAAGCAAACACAGCTGTAGTTAAGATTTCCATACAATAGTTGTAAGCCCCTATAAAGCTTTTAGTGAATAGGTTTTGTTTGGGGAAAAACCTGTGGTTGCAGTTTCATAAAAAAAGGGCAGGCCTCTTCAAACAGACGATAAAACAGGAATGTTTCAGGATGAGAGCACAGCGACCTTAGCCAACTAGGTCAATGTGCAGACAGAAAAGCCAGAAACCGGCAGCCACGACATGACTGTGCTTGAACTTGGGCCGTGGCCTGTCTAGCATCACTCACATGCACCAAAAGTGATGTTAAAAACTGAAAAATAACCCCAGGAAAGCCTGTGTTTAATGAGGCGTCGTGCACTAAAGCTTTAGTCTAAAATCAAAGCTCAAATGTGCGCAGCTGACTAATGCTGCTTTGTTAGCCAAGCTGATAACCCTCCATTTAGGGCGTAGCATGATGTCACACTTTCAATCTGGTCTAATAGATAAATATATGATAAGTAACGATGTGCCATATGTTCACACTCACCATTTTTCCGGAAGAAGTGAAGTCTGTTGGGGAGTAGAAGTAAAAAAAGAGGAAGAGACTAAGTTAACTCTCACAGCAGGGCCTTTAAGAGTCCTGTGTAAGTCGTAACTGAACTGTTACATCTAGGCGGGGCAATTTATACTTTCTTACCCGGCGGAAAACAGCCGCCCATTTTTATTCGTCGAAGAGATCACGTGGACACTTTTCTATTGGTCAAAACAAAAACAATCATCTTGTTCGACAGGCCATGAGCCAATCGTTTCATAGAATGACGAAGTCATGACCCGCCCTACTACGCCTCTGATTGGCTAGGACTCTGACGATGGGACAGATCGAGGCATTCTCTATGGGCATTCTAGTCTATGATTCTAGTGACAGGGCAGTTCTGACTGTAGTCATGGAAACTATAATATATTTTCAAATATTATAGAGCCTAACAAATAAAATAAAAAAGTGTATCTTATATTATCATCCTTTTTAATTTGTTTAACGCTAAATTAAGTTTTTAAAAACTAGAAAAGTTATCCAACTCTTTTCAAGCTTATTCATTCTCAGTGGACATCAGCATCCGGGAATCATGGTAAGTAACATTAAAAGGTTAAAGTTAACAGCAGAGCGGTTTGTACAGATTTGCATTATGGGCCATGAATAAGGCTTGAAAGATTGCATGAAATAAATAAATAAATAAATGCATAAATTATGTTTGCAAGTGGAAAGTTGACTGGGTTTGTCAACTTTAAGAGTCATCAAGGAACTTTTGTAATTAAATCATTACTTATTAAAGGGGTTCATGATGTGGATCTTACTTGGAGCACACATGGACTTAAATGGTGTCACAGTACCAATTAAGCTCATGCCAGACTTTTGACTTTTTTCATCAAATACCTTTATTTTATATTCCAAAATCTACATGAACTAATGAATACATTTTCAAGTGAGAGATACATCTTGCTTTATAAGAAATGATCTCCCTTATAAAACATGCCAGTATCCATGAGTCGTGTTTACCTACAATCCTCTGGACATAATAATGAGTTGTTATCCAGCTTAAGTCTGAATAACTTTGAGGTTGTCCAATTAAAAGAACATTTAATTATTTTTAATTGTATAAGCCCTTTCCCCTTGATGCCAGCATAGAGATCCCTAACAAGTCATTCATCATCACTAATGTCCCTGTGCTGATATCATCAGGTTATGTCTTTGGTGTAATAGCAGTTAATTGGGCCCAGAGGAAACATTGTATGGGTTTGTGAGATTTTGCCAACCCTCTCCAGGAAACATCAAGGTCGGACAGATGCGGAAGATCAGTCCTCGTGGCCAGGCATCCGTCTGTGAACAACCAAGAAGAGACGCTTCAAATAGTCACCAAGGACCTCATTCGCAAACTCAAGTAGGCTCATAAACACTCTGATAAACATTCATTCAAGTATCTGCATTTCATTTCACAATAACTGCAAATTTGGAAAGTGGATGCTATACTTATCAATACTTCCAATATCACAGTATGTTAAAGGCACTTACAACACAACACATGCAGTATTATAACCAGCCTATTTTGTCAGAGTCCCATCTAAGGACCCTTCTGGAGAGTCCCTCATTCTACCAGCAACTACGTTTGAGCAGATCACCACAAAATCCTGGGGTCTCACCAAGGAGGAGCGGGACGCGTTGAAAGCGGCTCAGCACAAGAAGAAAGACGAGGAAATTGTAAGAAACGTGATGAACTCCAATCATTACTTTAAAAATAATGTCGTTTAACATGCAGATAACCTGTCGCCTCTCATCCAGATAGCTGCCGAGGAAAGAAAGCGTCAGATCTATGAGGCAGATCTGGCCCGTAAGCAGAACCCGGCGCTGACCGAGCTGGAGATGGAGGCCCGGGGCCGAGCACAGCACCTGCTGGAGCGGGCCGACACCCTGAAGATGGAACAAGAGGAGGACATCAAGAAGCTCAACAAGGTGAGACGCTGCTGCACTGCTAATACACAGAAAAAAGTTTTTTAAATGTGACTCTAATGTGTGTGTTTGTGTGGTCCCGTCAGCTAATTCAGGGCGCTCAGTGCCAAGCCACCCGTGACTACCAGATCAGGGAGAAGAAGCACATCCAGGCGGAGCTGACAGAGGAGGAGAAGCGTCTGGATGACATGATGGAGGTGGAGCGCCGCAGGGCCTTGGACATTGTGAATGAGATTGACAAGCTGCGCAAACAACAGAGGATCAAGTGAAGACACATGATTATATTCTCATTCACAGACTGATTTAAACCTGACCTCCATTCTTTGTAATGAGACGTAGGCCGCCGGTGAGCTGCACATGCAACGGTTTTTTTGTGAATGTTTGGTGTCTGTGGGTTTATGTTCCAGGGGAATGCAGCAAATTTGCGACCAGATCGAGCACCATCTATTAGAGAAGGACTTGCAAGACTACATAAAAGAGCAGGAGAAATGTCAGGTCCGAGAGAATCAGGAGAAAATGAACCAGGAGGACCTCAAGGTGCTTACATGAGGGGGGGGACAGGGACCCCACAGACCCTTAAAAAGTCTTGTTGATATTCAAAAATGTCTTCTCTACTCTTGGAGTTAAGGTGTTAAATTTGATCTGAGTGTAATTATATCTGTTCAGTTTATGTTATTTATCATTATTATCATTATTTTCTGATTATTTTAATAACCAACCAATCAACTTATTAATTAAAGTAAAAAATAATCAGCAGTTGTAACTGTAATGAAACTAATCATTAGTTGCAGTCTTATATAAATTACTTCAAAATGAGCTCCATTTCAACCCAGTACAACAATAAAATCCTGCTTTTGCATTATTATTATTAGTAGTAGTATTATGTCTCAGCAATGGTATTATTTTTTCCTTAAAGAGGCATTAAAAAGGTCTTACATCTGCTCTTAAAAAATGTGCAGATACCCTGGAGGAGACAACACACGCAAACACCCACTAAACATCAGTCACATACAGGCTATGAGGGATGTACAGAGACATGAACTTGTGTTTGGAGAGTGTTTTTGACCGGTTGTCTCCTTCAAGGCTCTGGAGAAGAAGAAGGAGGAGCTCCATCAGCTGCAGCAGGAGATAATGCGCATCAACAATCTGACCCTGCGAGCCAAAGAGCAGAGGAAAGAAGAGGAGAAGCTGGCTGACATGAGAGACATGGAGTACATCAAAAACAAACTGGTCAGATAAAAAGCTAATTATCTCAGCAGGCCGTCTCCACGGATACACGAGCAGACAAACAGAAACACCAGGACAGTTCATACCCACAGAGTTTATTTTGACAGCCATCAACGCTCAACATATTTCAGATTTATTCTACCATTCAAATATTGTTCACTCTTCCAAGTGTGTTTAAAGAAAGAGATTTTACGACTCCTGCAGCAACGGGAGGCAGAACTCGAAGCGCAGCAGAAACAAATTAAGAAAGAAAAGGAGTTGGAGATCGCCCGGCTGAGGGCCCGACAGGAGAAAGCTAAAGACTACCAGGCAGACCAGGTCAGGAGTTAAACCACCTGCTGATATTTTTAAGTGTGCAGACCTCATCTTACCTCACTTTTAGATCAATAATCAATCATTTTGTATAATTTTATGTTTGTATACTATTGTGCATTTGTAAGGAGGAGCTGCGTGTTCAGAGGAGCAAAGAAATTATTGACAGAGAATGGAGGAGAAAACAGAAGGAGCTCGCTGTCAAGAAGGCGCAGGACGACGAGAAGCTGAAGACGGCTCGTGTGGAGCAGCTTCGCTGCAAACAACACTTCCAGTCTATCAAGGCTGACCGAGAGAAGGCCGACTATGACAGGGTGCTGAAGTAAGAAACTGTGGGCACAACTACCTCAGTCATAATTGAACGGTCTTCATTGAGTTTCCTGTTATTTATACCATTCAATTCATTTCTCCAAACAGGGCGCACCAGGAAGCGATCATCAAACAGAAGGAGGAGGAGGAAAAGATGCGTCAGAAGTCGCTCCGTCACTCAGAGGTCATCAGGCAGCAGGTGAAGGAGCATGAGCTCAGAGCTGTGGCTCAGCGCAGAGAGCTCTTAAAGGAGACGGATCAGACGAGGGAGGCGGTACAGCAGAGACAGATGCGCCTTAATGAGCTCAAGGAGAAGAAGCTCAAGGAGCTCAAGTAAGTTCACGCAGGTTGATGGACTTTGAGTCGTTATGTTTGAGTATTAAGAGAATATTCCTGAAATGTGTTGGTCAATGTGCTTCAGGGCGACAGGGCTCCCTGAAAAATACTGCAGTGACGTGGAGAGGAAGGCCCGGGCTTTCTGATGACCTCACGACTGGATCCAACCCTCTGATCTCATTCATATCCACATTCATCAGCACCTCCACTGGACCTCCGACAGGGTCTCATTTAAGAAGGAAGAGCACTTTTCAAATACTAATGTAACATGGACGTATATAAGAACTTTATAGTAAGGTCCGTTTGGTCACATTTCGGTGGTTCATAATGTTTTGTGATGGATCATGTGTGTATATTGTAAAAAACTAAATAAAGTGACGTGATAGTAATACTTCCACACACACAGATTGAACATTGGGTACAGTTTTTAGTTTTTATTTGGGCTACTGTTTCCCTTTCGGTTAAGTCACATTCTTCCACGTATCGATTACAGATCTGCTTTTTTTATTAATATGCATGGTGACAGAAAGGAACTCGGCTTATGGTCGGGTGTGGTATGCTATACAGGCTCTTATTTCAGATCACTGGATGTACTGAGACCTAATTTCTTTATGATAACGACAAACACAACCTAGAGGAGGAGTGTTTAAGGATCTAATAGAGTTGATATCAGGGCACCAAAGGTTTCCACCAGCTCGTCTTGTCTTCTGCCTCTTTCTTTGTTCTTCTCGCTGAAGCAGAATGGAGGAGGAAACAGGACAGTGGGTGGAGATGGCAGATGGCAAAATTGTCCTCACAGCTGTTGTTTAGCATATGAGGCCAGCTGTTATTGGTCCTGACACTTTTTTGGCACCCATCACAACCAGCAGAGGTCTCTAAAACTCAGACATGCTTCCTTTTGTATTTCACTGATTCCAGATTAACACAAACTGTGTCACTGGGTGATTCACCCTAAATCATCCTAAATGGCAGACCATTGAGTAAGCCTGCAACACAAACAGCACAGTGATGTTTCTTATTAAATGACGTCCCCTATGTGTGTTTAAGGGAACATTGGAGTGCATTTGTTGTCCATATTCGGAGCTGATATTTATTCAATTTCCTCAAAAAATCTCAAATTCATTCTGCCATTAGTGTCTCATTATCATGTTTTTATCATTTTAATTAAGATTCACACACAAACACAAAACACCATTAAGCCTACAATCTTTAATTACAGCCCATAAATGTTTAAATTACTTTATATAATATTTAGAACACAACCACAATATTACACATCTACCTAGGTGCAATATATTGTGTTTGTGTGGTGTATTTAGGAATAAAACTTAATTAAACTTAAATTCAATAAAGTTAATTTACTTGTATTTGTAATCAGAATTAGGAATGAAGCCTTGGTGTTACATTACCCTTTAAATAAACTCACAAGGCGTCATTCAATTTGACTCAAATGATTTTGATTTACAGTCTGATTTCTTTATAGCGTGTCTGACTGGAGGTTCAGTCTTTGGTTTATTTTGCAGGAATCTGGGCATTTCTGCTGCTCTCTGCTGCAACATAAGACGCGGCGGGATTAACGTAGAGTACAGAGAGGATTATCTGGGTCAGACATGTTGCTCTGGGTCTCTATAAAACACCACATTCACATTCTCCATTGGTAAAAGTATTCTCCTGTTAATTCTTTATGTTCTTATAGTAAATAGTAAAAAGAGACATTTTTGGTTGGCTTAGTTTAATGCAACATGTACACACATTTATTTTACTTATTTATTCATTTTATTGGGACCATGTATACAGTGTTTAGTTAGTTTGTAGGTAAAGGTCACAGTTAAAACATATAAGAGCTTAATAAACAGTACAAACCAAAAAGAAACCACAGCCTAGGAAACACAATACAATATACAAAGCTACACACAATGGCACACGACACACACCCACAATGTCAACAAGAAATGACAAATATCAGATTAAAAGCAAGATTAGTTGCATTCAGGAGAAGACTGTGAGATAAAATGTAGAGTCAGCTGTTAAAGTACTAGCGGTTAAAGTTAGAGTAGCTTTTAAATTGTGGGGATGTATCATTTTCACTAAATGATCTTTACAGCAAGTAGCACAGGACTGTAATATAATGTGCATTTATAAATATAAAAGCTACAAAATGGACAAAAAACTGGTAACAGAGTTTGTGTGAAGCCAGTGTTTTTCTAAACTGATGAATGAAGTGAGAAGTTGACTGGCCATTTGAAGTACTCAGTGCGTTAAAGAATATCAAAATCTACAACATTTTGATTTCTCTAACAGCAGGAAAATTGTCAATTAAACAATTTAAAACCACCATGTCTTGTAGCATAGAGCAGACAGAGTAATATCAGAGAAATCAGCTTTGTAACCTCCACTGCATCCTGAAGACGTTTAAACAATACCCATGCATCTGAATAACATTTAAAATCCTGCATATAAGTGTCCGACCTTAATGATGTTGTACCTGGTTAGATAAAGATCAAATTGAGAAATATCACATTTCTTGTGTAAGACATGGTCTGTGTCTATAATTATACTTTAAAATATTTCATGGCATCATAGTAGGACTGCAACTAATATTTTCATTATCTATTACATCGATGAGTCTGTTGGTCTATAAAACATCAGAAAATGAAGAAAAACGTCAATCACTGTTTCTCAAAGACCAAGATGTAACTTTAATCTGCCTTTTTTGACTTTTCTTAGTTTACTGTCATAGAGGACTAAAGGAACCAGGAAATATTCATATTTAAGAAGCTGGTGTCCATATGAACAGTAAAGAGGTTTCCCCAGCTGTAATCATTCCTTCTGTTCATACTGACTATTAAAAGATCTTCAAATGTGCTTTCAATGTTAAGTGATGGAGGACAAAATCCACAGTGTGTCCACACAGTCATTTTTAAAGTAGCTTATTCAGCTTCAGCAGTCTGAGAATTAGTCATATCTGTAGTGTATATCTAACACATTTACTGTCTTTTTGGTTCGGATCTAATGCTAGAACCAGTGCTCAGTTGGTGCTAAGCCTTTGAAGCACTTCCATGATTCACCAGTGAGAGGCAGCAACATGGCGCAACGCATCTAGCCTGCCGGAAACGAAGAAGAAGAAGACGACGACAGCGCTGGCAAAAAAAATGATAGAAATAGTACTTTTAATCAACAAATCTTTAACCCTCTGTAAATGCCACGCTAGTCTGCTAATAAACGTTAACCCCGCTAGCCGGCTAATAAATGTTAGCCCTGCTAGCCGGCTAATAAATGTTAGCCCCGCTAGCCGGCTAATAAACGTTAGCCCCGCCCCCAGTCCGCTGACAAGCTTTGGCGGTGGAAAAGCAAAGAACCGGTGCTTAGTCAGGCTCTGGCTCCGAACCAGCACCAGCTCCAGCTCGGTGGAAAAGGGGTATTAGTGTTTCCCTGTTGAGCTGTGGTTGAAGTATAGGAACAAAAAGAGAGACTTTGGCACTAAAAAGACTAACGTTGAAAGATAGAAGACTTGATTTGACTCATTTGGACGGCTGAAGCTTCATAGTAGCTTCAGATAAACACAGGAGGAGGACTCACCACTCACATTGTAAGTTCATTATGAAGGGATCTTCTAATGGTCAGTATTAGCAGACAGGAGTCACGAGAGGAAACTACATTATTCCATTAAGGACATCTGCTTTCAGTGAATCTGCCTTTTCAATTAAAGCAGCAGATGTAAGGGAAACCCAGTCCAGGCCGCATCAGGGAACTCACCACTCACAGGTCGTCTCCTATGGCAACGTTCATTCAGATGCCTTCATTATTGCTGCTCATATCTGTCTTTTGCTTGCATCTGTTTTTTGTGAAGCTGTTGTGTAATTTAATGTTCTGTAATGTGTGTGTTTTTGCTTGGTTGGCCTCTAAACTTGCTCTACTTGTATTTCTGCCTATGACTGTGTTCTGCGTTTACTGACACGCCTGGTTATTGTTTAAAATGTGTTTCTTCATTTTTAGGCTGACAACTTCACACCCAGCCAGGGACTACAGGTGAAAACTGGCCTCCTGGATAATTCTGGTTTATTTGATGCACTATTGCTGAGAAATGCACTGAAGTTAAGGAAATTAAGGGAGCAGTATAGCAACAAAAACCTTATTTCAATGTTTATTTGGGCGCATTATTATTTTAAGACACTTGGAACAATTGTGAACCCGTCTTTTAACACACTTTCACACTGACTCAAATTTGGTTGTTCTGATATTTTTTCAAGTAATAGTTTTTCTGTTACCAGAGTAGTTTTTTTATTTCAAGTAGTGTTTGAAAATGTTTATAAAGTAAATTATGTACTCATGTGCATGTCTGGGGAGATTTTAAGTGTTTCCGTTGTGAGAGGAAGAGAAAGCTCATAGATGATGTGACCAAATCTCTGGTGATAATCAAACATGAGCTAGTGGAGAATAAACCCTACGATCATTTTTTTTTATCCTTATTTTGTAATTCCAACCTTGAGCTAAAGCTGCAATAAGCTGGAAAGACAAGGAATTATCTTATTTAGGAATTTGTTTTTGTTTTCTTGTCTTCGTCATGTTCTTCACCCGTTTAGTTTTATTTACAAACCGAACAATTTCTTGGCAATTTCACTTAATTCGCAAGAAGCATTCAAGTCATATAAAAAACACAGACTTTAACAACGTTTTACACATCACAGGAAATTTATTGACAACAGAGCCAAACTGACATTTTCAGGATTTTCATTCTGAACAGCCAGAGCGGCAAGTGACAAACATTTCTGCTTGGAATGTATTCAAGAGCATAGGGAATCATTTGTTTCCTGTTTCACTAATGCCTTTGTGTCCCTTTTAATATTCCTCTCCTTCCTCCTCTCCCTCACCCTCAACAGAGTCGACTCCAACCTCCTCGTAATCCTTCTCCAGAGCTGCCATGTCTTCTCTGGCCTCAGAGAACTCTCCCTCCTCCATACCCTCACCCACATACCAGTGAACAAAGGCACGCTTAGCGTACATCAGGTCAAACTTGTGGTCAAGGCGAGCCCAGGCCTCTGCAATAGCAGTGGTGTTGCTCAGCATGCACACAGCCCTCTGGACCTTGGCCAGATCTCCACCAGGAACCACAGTGGGAGGCTGGTAGTTGATGCCAACCTTGAAACCAGTGGGACACCAGTCCACAAACTGGATGGTACGCTTGGTTTTGATGGTGGCAATAGCAGCGTTCACATCTTTGGGCACCACATCACCACGGTACAGAAGGCAGCAAGCCATGTACTTGCCATGGCGAGGGTCACATTTTACCATCTGATTGGCTGGCTCGAAACAGGCGTTTGTGATCTCGGATACTGAGAGCTGCTCATGGTACGCCTTCTCAGCTGAGATGACGGGGGCGTAGGTGGCCAGAGGGAAGTGGATACGGGGATATGGCACCAAGTTGGTCTGGAACTCTGTCAGATCAACATTGAGAGCACCATCGAAACGAAGGGAAGCAGTGATGGAGGACACAATCTGACCAATAAGCCTGTTCAGATTGGTGTAGGAAGGACGCTCGATATCGAGGTTCCTACGGCAGATATCGTAGATGGCTTCGTTATCTACCATGAAGGCACAGTCAGAGTGCTCCAGGGTGGTGTGGGTGGTCAGGATGGAGTTGTAGGGCTCCACCACAGCGGTGGATACCTGGGGAGCTGGGTAGATGGAGAACTCCAGCTTGGACTTCTTGCCGTAGTCGACAGACAGACGCTCCATCAGCAGGGAGGTGAAACCAGAGCCGGTGCCACCTCCGAAGCTGTGGAACACCAGGAAACCCTGAAGACCGGTGCACTGGTCAGCCTGAGGACAGGGAGGGAGAGACATGATTAAATATGAGATACAATATCTTTATCACAGCTATTTCTTCCTGATATGAAGTCACCCACCAGTTTGCGGATCCTGTCCAGCACCAGATCAATGATCTCTTTGCCGATGGTGTAGTGTCCACGGGCGTAGTTGTTAGCAGCATCCTCCTTGCCAGTGATCAGCTGCTCAGGGTGGAAGAGCTGGCGGTAGGTCCCAGTGCGCACCTCGTCTATGGAGACAAAACCACACATTGAATCAGTCGTGGCTTGCAAAAATGTCACATCTCATTTTAATTTAACTTTAATTAATGTTCAGCTAGAAGTGGCAGAGATAACACTTACCGATGACTGTGGGCTCCAGATCGACAAAAACAGCCCTGGGGACGTGCTTTCCGGCTCCAGTCTCACTGAAGAAGGTGTTGAAGGAATCGTCACCTCCTCCAATTGTCTTGTCACTAGGCATCTGTCCGTCCGGCTGGATCCCATGTTCAAGGCAGTAAAGCTCCCAGCAGGCATTGCCAATCTGGACTCCAGCCTGACCAACGTGGATAGAGATACACTCACGCTGTGGACAGAAAAAAAACCAATACAGATTATTAACATTTGCATTCATTTGTACTTATAAATTCATTTAGACCTGTCAGAGTGGAAAAGAGAAAACATATTGAATCATTCAAATTTAGTTTTCTATATTTTCTATTGATTTAGAAATCACAAACATGCTTATTATTATATGTGTTGAACAAGTGGGAGTTAAATGTCAAGCATACATTGTTGCTTATCAACTCACTGTTTAAATTTAATTGATCATCTTAATTGATTGCGTCAACCAATCAGAGCTGGGTTGCCACCGGAAACCTCCCCTCTCCCTCTCCCTCGCTCTTGCTTAAATTTAATTGACACTTTATCCCTGAGTGCTATTACATTTGTCATAAACAGTGCAATAACAGCCAGATCTAGCAGTAACAGATATGTCTCCTCTCTTTATGTCAGCACCGGCCATCTGGTGACAGC
Source organism: Scomber japonicus (assembly GCF_027409825.1). Lineage (NCBI taxonomy): Eukaryota > Metazoa > Chordata > Actinopteri > Scombriformes > Scombridae > Scomber > Scomber japonicus. Next base: position 29,020,785 of record NC_070581.1, on the reverse strand, counting down.
TCAGCAGTGTCCGTGCCTCGCACTATGCATTTTTAATGCCTTGCGCCATGCTGACAGGGCTCTCCATCCCTCCTCCAGGCGGATTGGGTTTCTTTGGGTGTGCGACAGTTGCAGACGCGCATCCTCCCTGCGGCTGGATGAGGAGATTGACGTTGCCGGCCGGCGCTGTCACGATGAGGACAAAAGTGATGACCAGGGGAAGGAGGAGGCAGGGAGGCAGGGAGGCAGGGAGGGGGGGATTTGAAGGCTGAAAACTGAAAATCCTGCAGACTGGTGTAACGTTTTGGACTCAAGCCGTCATTATTCATTCAGTCCACATTGCAATCTGATGAAAACCTCTTTTGTTCAGCCTGCTCGCCACGTATCCATCCACAGCGCGCACCAAAAAAACCTGCAGCCTCTTCTCTTGTCTGCATGGATTTAACTTGTTCAACACATATTTCTATTATAAGTAACATTTAAGAATAACTCCACCTCTTATTATTCCCACTTTCAAGTTATTATAATGTAATATTAACATCCCCCTCCCTTCATCCTCACATCCCACAATCAACATCTATCATTTTTTTAAAAAGAAGAAAAACAGTGGGAGCAGCTTGTTCACCACAAATTCAGCTATTCAGAAGTCATTTAAATAAATATCTTACCATTTTTGTTCTGTTATAGCGCTTGAGGTTTGCAGAAGAAGCTCCTTGATGGGGGAGTCTTACAATTCGACAGTTATGGGGTCGATGTAAGAGATAATGGCGCACATGAGGATGGACAGAGGTATATATGCAAGAGCAGCCCCGGCGCCGGTGTCTCCTGCGCCCCTATTGGTCTTCTCCCTGTCAATTTTACTCTCAGAGGCAATCCCAGGCTTCTTATTGGCTGTGAGGCTGTCTTGGCTGCACAGGCCGTCCCTCAGACCCCACCCGACATCCCGGCATCCTCCTCGTATTGTGCTGCGAGCATGGCGCCTCTAATTGTAGGGAAAATGCTGCGTAATTTTCGGCATGCCGGTATCAGACAAGCCAAGTGTGCCAAACATGAACTCCCACGTTATAAACTGATGAGTACAAACAGGAGAAATAAAAATGTGTCACAAAAATAAAAGAGATTATAATAGAATATGCTTCAATTTCAGAATAATATTGAGTATTAATTATTTGTTCTAAGCATGCCTCATATATAATACATGTGATTGATTTTTCTAAAAGCCAGCTCAGACATGAATGGGGTAATCAGTTCTTTCATCTGCCTCTACATTTTAAACTTAATTATAAACCTTTTGCCTTCTTTCAGACTCATACATGCCTTCCACGCTCCAAAAAGATGGATGCTGTTTGGTGTAACATGTTTTTCCAAAAAGATGGATGCTGCTTTGTGTAACATGTTATTCTACCCAATGACGGCATCAATAAATACGCTCCACATGTCAGTCATAAACAGTTTGGATTGGACAAATTGGATTGTGTTACAAAGAGGCCAGTCAGGCTTTCCCATCATTTTTGGTGTATTTATCATTTTACCAGAACTAGGTGTCCGCTGGTGTTATATAATTCAGCTTGTCATGTATTTATACATGTTATACATGTTATTTTAATTATATTTTAATAATCACACTTAACATAATGCTGTGGATTTAGGATTTTGTTTTATTTCCAATCATTATTTTTCGGTCTTTCTGTATAAATGAGGTCAAACTGTCCTGTCATAGATGAGGGGCATGTAGGCCACAGAGAGCAACAGACGCCCAACCCCCCCTCCCCTCCCTCTCCAAGCCCTCCTCCCAAGATTTAACCGTTGCTAGGGAATGAAAAACGGAGTTGCCTGGATACAACCGAGTATCCACATAGACCGCCTTTATCTGGTAGTCACGTGACCCAGCTTAAATAGCAGCATTAATGTGGTGCAGTGCAGCTGCCCCCGAGTGTGGGGGGATGTGAAGTGCCCAGACACCTCTTTTCCAAAATCCTTTGGCATGATGTGTCTGTGTCTGTAAGGGAACGCACTTGTTCACCTACAAGATCATATGGCCTCTGCTTGTAAACCCCCCAAAAAATAATACATGTATGAATATTATAAATTGTGGTGGGAATGATGGGGTGTGGCTGCTGCAGCACAAGATGCAAGGCTTCAGCATGGCTCAGCTCTTTTGTTCACACAATCCATCAAGGCGACTGTAAAGGTCAGTCTTTAAAGAGACAGTAGTATAACTGGACGAAAGCTCTGTTGCAGTCTGTCTTAAACATTCAGCTTTCAATGAGAGAGACCATAAATTTGTTCTTTGTGGGGCCGGCAAACTAACGGGACAGTTAAGCTCCTCGGTTGCTAACAACAGAAGAAAACTCCGTGGCAACAGTTGCCCCAAGTGATGAAATAATACCTCTGTGAATGTCTGACTTCCTGAAATAAACCATATTATGAGACACAAAGTCAAGAGCAGCAGTAAGTTACCTGCAAGCCACATCCAAGATGAAATCAGACAAGTATGGGAAGCCATCAAATCAGTTATAACGGACCTTTTCAGTATGTCTGGGTTAAAAAGTGTGAAACCTGATGATGCCTTACAGTTGATATTTTCAGGCTGTGATCAGGTGGACAAGCCGATAAGGAAACCAGATATATCTTTTCTATAAAACATTTAATATTTAAAAAAGAAAAAAACCTGCATGGCATACTAAAGCTTTTAAAAGATGACACTGCTCAACTTACATTTATTCAGGTTAATGTTTTATCCGTTATTCTGTGAACTCACACTTGCTTTCACTTTCTCTTTCTAGGCCCTTTCTTAAGAATATTTGTTACATGTCACACACACAAGCAATATGTGGTGATGTATGCAGGTTTTTGTGTGAAAGTGTGTAAATTAAGGCGAAAAAAAATAATATGAGGATAACAATTCAACATAAAACATAATAGCTATTTGGTATGTAAAAAAGTCAAACATATAAGACACAATGTGAAATATTTATAATTCTCTTTTGTGTTAATGTTCTCCTGCAATACTTATTGATCATTTGTCACATCTGGATCAATATATATTTGTATCTGTGTGTCCATGTTCATCTGTGGGTGAATGCATGCACTACCATTTCTAAATATTAGATACCATAAACATTAAAGATGATCACAGATGTTGGTACCTGAGGGCATAAAGCCCAAAGCTGCTTAGTAATCATTAGCTAAAATTATCTGTGATCATTTGTATCTGTGAGTCATCGGGTGGAGTTCATAAGTATATAACTCAAGAATGACCACTTCTCATTCATCTTGAACATGTTTCAGAAAGCATGTATGACAGGTCACCAACCATGTGGACCCCCCAGGCCAGTATTCCTGCCCCACCCTCAAAACCTCACACCAAAATATGTCAAGACCTGCTGAGGCTAGAGCTCCAAATATCTCAGTGTCTTATTATCGATTCATTTAAGAGAAGAAAAAAAGAAAGACACCCCAACTTCATTGTTTTATCTGATGACCCAGTTCAGCTAAAGCACCTGCATTAAAACCTCCAAAAAGTGACAGATGGAAAATATGTCATTATGTTGTGTATCATATTCTCTCTGAAGGATGCAGTGCAGCCATGTTCATGCCATGAAGGACCACTCCCATCTCTATAGCATTCCCATCCTCCCTCCCTTCGCATGGTGTGCAGCTGCTCAGACCCTCCCAGTCTAGCAGCTGCTGGGGAGGAGGAGGAAGAGGAGGAGGAGGAGGGGAAGAGGAGGGGAGGAGGGTTGTAGAATGTTCTCTGAAGAAGTCCTGGCAGGGAGCCACGGCAGCTTCCTGTTCTTCTCTTTCATCCCCTGCAGTTCACACTGAGTACAACAACCACAAAAAGCCAGTTGTAAATCATGCATCCTCAATTCCTTGCTGAATAAATGATGATTTCTCCCACAGCACGGTGGGTGTTCTGGTTCATGCTGCAAGGAGGAAGTGTTGCTGGCTTGCAGCATCTGTAGAGACACTGATTATGTCAGAAACAGAAACCTCCCTTTAAATGGCTTTTCACTCATTTTTTGCAGAAGTGCTGTAGCTGTACAGAAGGACCTTGACCAATGCACATATCAGCTGCCCTCAGTGGCAACCATCATACCACACTGACGACACATCACTCTAAAAAAGACCAATCAGGCATTTTCAGTTCCTTAAACAAGGACGGAAAAAAAGAGAAGGCACACCCACACCCCAAACCTCAGCCCAGCTGAACAGCAGAAGCACACAGACATGCAGCCACGTGATCGGCCCACTGAATGACATCATTGCAGAGAATCTAGGACAAAGAGGGAGGAGAGCTGAAGAGCTGGCATGCCGGGCTGATACCATGGCAGGCTTGAGCAACATGGAAACCCAGCTGATAGCAGCTCGAGTGGGATGGAAGCATCTTCTGCAGCAGAAGCATTCAGCCATTTTGCATTATGTGTAACGCGTCAGGTGCATCGAGCGTTTCTCACAGATTTTAAGACAGAATTAGCTCATATGCTCTGAGAACTGAGCAGCTTTTTATTGATTTGTAGTTTGCCACACCTAAAGAATAGAGGTATTCAATCTTTGTCTGCTCATTCCTCGGCATGCATAATAAATGAGCTTTGTTTGAATTGGTCCTTTTCCTTCAAATATCTGGTCACAAAAATATAAATAGGAAAAATTACATTCAGTATGGAGCATAACATGCAACAAAGGATTAAAGGGCTAAGACAGATTCTCATCACACTCATCACATAATAATGAAAGATCACCTTCATCCACCTTAATCCGAGATAATGATAATAAATTTAAATGATGAATTAATATGCATAGTTAATCTGCTTTTCTCTGTTTTATATCATTGTAAGATGAGTATGTTTTGGGCTGCTGTTTGAACAAAAAGAGAGACACATTTATATAAAGATCATATGAGAAATAAAATTATCTACATGACAGCTTGTTATCTTCTATCATTTATATGTTATACATGTTTTAATCATCACTATATCGGTGTCAGAACATGTCGCCAAAAGGACTGCAGTTGAAAAATTGCCAGCAGGCTAACACTGGAACATTTGCAGAAATCTTATTCTCCTTATAAATAGATATGACAATCACAGCCCTCCTATAATAACCTTCACTACCATATTTGTCCCCTTATTACAATGCATTTAACAGGTTTTGCAATTCATCATTTTGCTCAAAACAAAACAAAAATTAAATGTATATATAGACTAGCTAGCCTTTACACTGCTCACCAAATGGTGGTAGTAAAACCTCTTTTTTTTTTTCTTGCACAGTGCACGGGAGCCCTGCATGTATAAATCTGGTAGCGCCTCCTTCCCATTCAGCAGTTGTTGCATCGACCCCGCTGGGTACAACACGCGACGCAAAGACCTTTTTAAAATTTTCACATTTTCTTCTTCTTCTCTCCCTCTTTGACCCCTCAAACGAAAACATGGTAAGTAATATCATCCCATTTATCTCTCCGAGTGCACTTTAGATGAGATTTCAAGGAGGTAGCTAATTGAAGGTGAAGAAGCAGCAGAAGCAGCAGCAGAGGCAGCAGCCGGCGCGTCTCTCCGCTGTTAACACGACGTTTTTCATCTCTGACTAATCCTCTGTAATTAGTTATTAATGCAAACCTGCGCATTTTGATGCTTTATCCAGCTGTTATTTGGATTTCCACGTTTCTTGACTATATATAACTTGGCTGTTGACATATAGATTGGTCTGCAGCAGTGAAGCGATGTGATAAGTCATTGTGTAGATGGGGAACAATGCACCGGCTGGCTGCGTTCAGGCTCCATTAACAGAGAGAGGAGGAGAAATACATCTGATTTATCAATAAAAGCTGTATTATTTCTCTAGATTAAAAAAAAAGTCAAATATAGTTAATAGATATGGAAAAATACAACATCTAAATACACTAAATGCACCTTTCTTTAAGGCAGGGAGGGGGAAGGCTGGGTGGAGGTGGATGAAACATTAGATTGCAGCAATCATTTTTAATTAATAGCCTACAGAAGCGAATCTATTTTTAATCTCACTCATGCTTTAAAAATGGATGTTACAGTGTCTCTGTCCCTAATCATGCCTCGAAATATGAAAGCTTAATAGAAAAAACACAAAAAATACTCTTAATTGGTTTCATCCTAACTAGTGGTTATTAAATTATTTTTATGTGGATTTGTGCGATATGAAAATAGCACCGCGGTGTTTGTTCAGGATGAGCTGTGATTTGTGCATCCTCAAGGCTCAAAGAGCGAGCAAGTGGAATATTCCAGGCTGATGGTGTGCACGCGCATGTGCACATGCAAATGAGCCTGCAGTCGTGCTTATGCTCGCAAAAGAGGGAGAGTGTGGGATGAAACACAAGAGGACAAAAAAAAAAGACTCTGGAGGAAAGACGATAGGAGCGTCCTTCCACTGTTTGTTGGCTGCTGTCAGGCATTTCTGTTCCCTGCGGATTGTGGTGCAGGGAGGTGCCTCCTGCTGCACTGCTTGCCAGCGTCAGATAGGGGGAGCAACTCTATTTCTAATTTTTAAGATGCATTTATGTTGAAGTGTACCGCCTACCTAATTATAGACGTTTTATAGAGGCTGAAGTGAAAGCATGTAAATCCAATTAAAATGAATGCATACAGGTAAATAACCTCCTTGTGTTTTTTTCTCTCCACAGCGTGAGTGTATCTCTATCCACGTTGGTCAGGCTGGAGTCCAGATTGGAAATGCCTGCTGGGAGCTTTACTGCTTGGAGCATGGCATCCAGCCGGACGGACAGATGCCCAGTGACAAGACTCTGGGAGGAGGAGATGATTCCTTCAACACCTTCTTCAGTGAGACTGGAGCCGGAAAGCACGTCCCCAGGGCTGTTTTTGTCGACCTGGAGCCCACAGTCATCGGTAAACTCTCAGAAATGCAGATATCATAGTTACTTCTTGATTTGAACTTTGTCAAACCTTCAAGTAATTTGATTGAACCTGTCACCTTAGATGAGGTACGCACTGGGACCTACCGCCAGCTCTTCCACCCTGAGCAGCTGATCACTGGCAAGGAGGATGCTGCCAACAACTACGCCCGTGGACACTACACCATCGGCAAAGAAATCATTGACCTGGTGCTGGACAGGATCCGCAAACTGGTGGGTGACTTCATATCAGGAAGAAATAGCTGTGATTACGATCATATTGTTGTATCTCATATTTAATCATGTCTCTCCCTCCCTGTCCTCAGGCTGACCAGTGCACCGGTCTTCAGGGTTTCCTGGTGTTCCACAGCTTCGGAGGTGGCACCGGCTCTGGTTTCACCTCCCTGCTGATGGAACGTCTGTCTGTCGACTACGGCAAGAAGTCCAAGCTGGAGTTCTCCATCTACCCAGCTCCCCAGGTGTCCACCGCTGTGGTGGAGCCCTACAACTCCATCCTGACCACCCACACCACCCTGGAGCACTCTGACTGTGCCTTCATGGTAGACAATGAGGCCATCTACGATATCTGCCGTAGGAACCTCGATATCGAGCGTCCTACTTACACCAACCTGAACAGGTTGATCAGTCAGATTGTGTCCTCCATCACTGCTTCCCTTCGTTTCGATGGTGCCCTCAATGTTGATCTGACAGAGTTCCAGACCAACTTGGTGCCATATCCCCGTATCCACTTCCCTCTGGCCACCTACGCCCCCGTCATCTCAGCTGAGAAGGCTTACCATGAGCAGCTCTCAGTGGCTGAGATCACAAACGCTTGCTTTGAGCCAGCCAATCAGATGGTAAAATGTGACCCTCGCCACGGCAAGTACATGGCTTGCTGCCTTCTGTTCCGTGGTGATGTGGTGCCCAAAGATGTGAACGCTGCTATTGCCACCATCAAAACCAAGCGTACCATCCAGTTTGTGGACTGGTGTCCCACTGGTTTCAAGGTTGGCATCAACTACCAGCCTCCCACTGTGGTTCCTGGTGGAGATCTGGCCAAGGTCCAGAGGGCTGTGTGCATGCTGAGCAACACCACTGCTATTGCAGAGGCCTGGGCTCGCCTTGACCACAAGTTTGACCTGATGTACGCTAAGCGTGCCTTTGTTCACTGGTATGTGGGTGAGGGTATGGAGGAGGGAGAGTTCTCTGAGGCCAGAGAAGACATGGCAGCTCTGGAGAAGGATTACGAGGAGGTTGGAGTCGACTCCATTGAGGGTGAGGGAGAGGAGGAAGGAGAGGAATATTAAAAAGGACACAAAGGCATTAGTTAAATGGGAAAAAATTGATTGCAATGTGTTCATGAATACATTCCAAGCAGAAATGTTTGTCAATTACCAGTTTGGCTGTTCAGAATTAATATCCTGGAAATGTCAGTTTGGCTCTGGTCTAAATAAAATTCCTGTGACATGTGACATGTGACGTTTTTGTCTTTTTATTAATGCTTCCTAAATATACAGTACCAGTGGTACATATATAGGAGGTATTTATAACAATACAATAATGTGTAATAAAGTTGCAGATTTATGCAAGCACTTAAATGATCAGGTTTTTATAGCATATGCAAGATTTATATCTTACTTTTAAACATTAAAACAATGAATATCAGCAGTTTGTGGCTGAGATAAATGAGCATGTTGAAACTCTGGGTCCACAAAACTAATCCAGTGATTTCTTTCTATTACATTGATTTCTGCTGAAAATCAGGTTTAATTAATGAAAAATAACATGTTAAAGGTTGAATATGTAGAATATTTATTAAAAGCTATATTTTAAAAAAAAATAATACAGCCACGGGGCGTTTTGAGGGGTACAGAATGAAAGTATTACTTTTCCATAAAAAAAAATATTTAGTCTGAATTAATATTTTTAAAATTTTTTGACGGTTCGACAATGACGTTCTGACACGTTCTGTGTACATTGTACCAGCCAATTAACGGCCGGAAGTGCGGGTTGCCAGGGTTGCCTGTTGTTCCGGCGCAGCTACTGTAGGCTGGCACTGGGTGAAATGGAGTTGTAAACAAACACGGCCGTGTTGGACTCACTAAAACCAGCGTTTTTTGCTCTCAAGTACAACTTTTCATCACAAAATTTCGAAGGTAAGACAGAATATCTGTTAATCACTGTAAATAAATGGTTGTTTACCTTTGTATTCTTTGGCTGCTGGTTCACTGAGTTTTTAGCACAATAATAGTGGTACTGTTGAACTCGCCAGGGTCTTAGCTTTCATATGAGATGCTATTTGTTTGTGTACCATGAAGTATCAAAACGGTAGCAATGGAAATGTGGAGAGTGGGTTGACTTTCTGACGCTATTCGGATTTTGATATTTGATCATTAACCTCTTAACGCACGCTGTTCCGTTCATGGGACGGGACGGATGTTAGGAGGTAGCCACACGGTCTTCTGAATGTTTTAAACACCAACCCTTAAACATATATACTCATGCCGTACATTGTTGGAAGGCTTAGATTGTTCTGATTCATTCAAGACCACTCACGACTTATATGGTTGCTCACAGCCGTAATAGTATTACCGATTACCTTGGCTAGCCACTCAGCTAAGTGAGAAAAGCTATAATGCCTACATACCTTCAAAGTCTTCCCTTTATCCACAACGATCATCTTATGACACAGGACTTTCTGTACAGCTCGCCGAGTATCCATTCTTGTGAAATATGAAATCCGTTTTCATAAAACCGGAATATTTTCGTCAATATGTCCATGTATTTAGTTCAACACGTAATGTAATAACACAAATAACAAACCATATACGGTCCGTTTACGTCATTTCCTGACCTGCGCGTCCATCTTTACGACCGTGAGCCTCTTCTGCTTCTGACGACACCACACACAAGCCAATCGGTGTTTAGCATTAGGCAGTACATGCAGAGACATTGCTGCTACTCCCACTGGCGTTACAATGTAATGTACCTCGGTGGTTTGTTTCAAGTCAGTTACAGCGAGGGTATGTTCGCTTCCTGCTTTCAAAATAAAAGCACCAACTCTATCGTTATGGTTTTCTTAATAATAAAAGGCAACGGGTGTTTTATTTTTTGAAAATGACCGGAAGTGCGTTAATCGCTACGGCTAACTTGAGTGGCTCCGAATTCGCAGGAGCAAAACTTTAAGCAGATGTTATTTGGACAAATTAGCGTCACATTGTGGATCTAAAGGGCTACTTTCTCGCCTAAAAAGGTTAGACATGTGGATAAAGTGGTATATTTACAGAGTTAGAGCTAAAATAAAATTCGGCACCGGACCTGGCAACCCGACTGCTGGAATTACTTTTTGGTTGTTGCGACTACGATCTCGAGACATTAGATGGCGTTGTTCTGCTCATTCTACATATTCTACCTTTATGTCTCTACTGAATTGTGAAGTTGTATGTTACCTTTCAATGCATGCCTCACAAATCATACTCATGATTTGTGAGGATTATCTCAGTCAAAATGTGACATCTGTGAATATTATAAGCCTATCTCAAAGAGGAAATGAAGAGAGCTGCATTTTTGTTGCGTCAGGGATTCTGTATGCAATCTTGAATAATCCCAAAAGGAGCTCAGCAACAACCACACAAGAAGCTACTTTATAATGTGTTATGATTGAAGTAAATCAAAACTGCACGACTGTTTGGAGCAAAGTTTATTGGAAAAAACATTGAAAGTCAGTTTTGTCCAAATGAAAGCATACACTTTAACTACCAAACATGAAATACGTACAAAAATCAGAGCATGTTTTTAAGGCATAATTCCAGGAAAGTTTTGATTTAAGCATAATTGTTTGCACACTCAGTAAGTTTAGTGTTTAGAAAACTTTTTTGTTTTTTAAAAAAGTATAAAAAGACATCCCAGGTGCCTGTAACTTGTAGATCAGATGATGCTTGGTTTGGTATTTGGTTGTGTAAGGCTGGCTCACACCGGCCCCTCCTGCAGCAGAGGGCAGTTGTCGACGGCTCCTCGCCTGTTCAGGAGGCCCCAGAACATCGATGCTGCGGAGGAAGTGTGTGCCCGGCCGAGCTGCGGCTCTACGGACACCATGACGTCTTCCTTCAGAGGACGGTAGGACTTCAGGCGTCTATGGAGTGAAGCATAACATCCAGACACACTGTTTAAATGTATAAATGTGCTTAAAGGGTGGCGGATAGTCTATTTTTCTTATTGCCAAAAAATCCCATAAAAAATACCAAAATGTACAATTTGTTCGTTATGTCTCCGTACTTTATGAGTTCTTTAACCTGTCTGTGGCTATCAGACCCAAACCCACTGGTTCCCATTGAAGATATAAATCTTTAAAAGCATGTCACAAAAAAGTTATTTTTATCCATGTTTGAGGTTCTAGGGGTGAAATGAACAGAATAAACAGCATGCACCCTGCAGGGCTCCAATTTCCATTCATCTATTGCACCAAGGTGACATTTCAAGCACCACTGCTTTTTATCAGACCAAAGTGACGATGCACGCCGCCATCTTACTCACGATGCTAGTCACATGATACAGTCGCGTGAGCCGAGTTTCTAATGTGACATAGAAATAGCATATAATGTATACATGTTAACATGTTACACTAACATGGTCAGCAACCTACTAAACAAACAATGTTAGTTTTGCTATTGTGAGCATGTTAGCATGCTGATGTCAGCATTTAGCTCAAAGCACTAATTTACTGATAAGTAGGCTGCAGCGTCACAGAGGTGCTAGCATGTCTGTAGGCTCTTTGTCTCAGATGGCCGCTGTTTTCAATCATGAATTAATACACATTTTGTGCACCAGTGAGTGTATGTTGAATCGAAAACAATAGAGCTCTATTGCACAAACAAAGAAGCTATATCAGCCTTTGGATACGCAGGAAGTCTTTTCATGGGATTTGTTGACAATGAGACAAATATAGAATATCATCTAGTAATTGAATGAGATTGGGTATCATTTGTAGAAAAAATGGATATCCACAAGACATGTCAAGTTACAGTTCTTACTTGTAAGAATATGCCACTATTCCTACAGCCAGGACGAGTGCCAGGACACCCAACATCATGACGATAGTGCCAGAAGAGGACAAATCTGAGCCTGAAACAAAGAACAGGACAAAGAATCACGCTGTTAGTATTCAGGCTAGGCCGATTGTTAAACAGAACAACCAAACTTGTGTACTGTTGCATGGTGGTGGTTTGCTGCGTACCCATGTCGACATTGACTTTGGCGCTGGTGGCAGCCAAACTGACATCATTGGCCATGGACACATTGATGCAGTAGATACCAGAGTCATTGAAGAAGTGACGCAATACTAGCTGGCACTCTCTGGACGGCTCCACCATGTTGCATATGGTGTGAATCGGCCTCAAACACTGCGCATCCAGAATCACACTGCACACCTCTTTTGGAAGGCTGGAGAAAGACGATGATCCAGTCAGTAAAAGTAAATTAAAGGTGTATTTGAGAAATTGTAGTGCAAGAGTATTCACCTTCCCTGGCAGGTAACAGTGAGATCCAAAACGTGTTTGTCCTTTCCAGGTGTCTCCATCACAGCATTGTCCATTTGCACAATCTCTACCTTTTCAATGCCCTCTGAAAACCAACACAAGGAACACAGAGTGAGGGACTGTCACTGCTTTCAAGTTTTAATTGTTTCCATTTCACATGTTGATGAATGTAGATAGTATTAACCCTCAAATTGACCCCATCTCTTCTTCCTCTCTCTTTCTTTAATTTTTCCTTCATTCTTCCGCTCCTTCCCTCTTTCTTTGCTCCCCCCTCCTTCCATACTTCTTTCCTCACTTCCTTCCTTCCTTCCTTCCATCCTTCCTTCCTCCTTACTCCTTTCCTTCCTTCCTCCCTTCCTTCCTTCCTTTCCCTCCCTCCCTCCTTACTCCTTTCCTTCCTTCCTTCCTTCCTTCCTTCCTCCCTTCCTTCCTTCCTTCCTCCCTTCCTCCTTCCCTCCCTCCCTCCTTACTCCTTTCAATCCTTCCTTCCTTCCTTCTCTCCTTACTTCCTTCCTCCTGTCCTTCCTTGACCCGAGGACAACAGGAGGGTTAATAAAAGGTTACCCACCAACCACTTCGATGCCAGTGCAGAAGGAGCCGTATCGATAAATCACGCAGTCATCATCAGAGGGTTTATCGGGTTTAGTGTCCCTTTTAGTGAGCACTACCACTTTAGCTTGGCCTGTTAGTGTCACTGCACGCTTTGCTGCACCTGGTGAGGGCAAATAGCAGAGTTAGGGTTAGGGTTAGTATTACATCATGAGAGCTTGCTGACAGTCGACATTGATTTCTCTTAATGATGACCATGGTCCCCAAACTGTAACCAAGTTGTTATAATTTCTTGTAACCATGACGACTGATGACAAAGGTCCCCCTAATTTTTCTGTCAGTCCATTAATCGCACTACAGGCCCAAACAGCAAACTTTACCCCCCGGGTCCCATAAGAGTTTCTTTCATCTGGTATTTTTAAACCAAATCTATGTTTTCTTACCCTAAATATTAACAAACATTAACATTAGCAGTGTCAGATCATAAAAACAGTTAAGAAATGTTGATGTTATTTTTTCAGATAAGAGCATCAGACCAGGAAATGCCTGTATGTGTTGTTCTGAGTGCATGGATGGAAGATGGAAGATTTGTTGCTCCACAGAGCTGCTGCATGTGTCCGCTTCACTCATTTGGTGGCTGTTATTAATGTTGACTTAAAAGGGAAGAAGCATGGGTGTTTTTTTTTTTTGTTATTTTGTTGTATTATCCTTAAAAGTAATGATTTGAGATATTAGGGGAAGCTCATTTCTTGGTAAGGGAAGGTCCAAAGACAAAAATATAAAATTTAGCACCACACTCATTTTCTTACAGTCTCTTAGTGCACTTGTAAAGATGATTGCTCTGATCACTCTCTCTCACTCTCTCTCACTCTCTTTTTGTTATTTTGTTGTATTTTCCTTAAAAATAATGCTTTGAGATATTAGGGGAAGCTCACTTCTTAGTAAGGGAAGGTCCAAAGACAAAGTAAAGAGTGTAAATATAAGACTTTAGCTCCACTTTCGACCCCAATAATTTTCTTACAGTCTCTTAGTGCACTTGTAAAGATGATTGCTCTGATCACTCTCAGTCAACATGCAAATCAGGATGCAAACATTTAAACGTCAAAGCACAATAGAACAATTCATTTGGAAACCAGCTTGCCCTGCTGATTCGTGCAATGGCAGCACCTTTTTAAAGATTTACATCGCATTTACATTTGTAGGAAATCAGCTGATGCTCTTATCAGGTTCATCTGACATCTGTCGGGTTCGCATGTATGAACTCGGTGACACTTCACTGCTGTTCTACATCTGATGGAGATTGAACAAGTGATCTTCTGGTGAAATTCAAATTCAACCACTCTAAACAGCCTTACCAGCTTCAGGCCGCTCATTAGCAGATGCGAGCTTCACGGAGGCTGCGGCCGAGGCTGAGCCAGCAGGCCTGTCGGTGTTGATGGGGGAGGGAGTCTTGGCCACTGCGGATGTTTCCTGACCGGGCTGAGCTGTGGAGGCGGTGGAGGCCTCATCCTCGCTGTTGTCCTCCTCTGTGTCTGAAGGAACCATGTTGACAGTCAGACCAGTTGCTTTGGTGGTTATCAGTATTGGGACAGCGGACTCCAGTACAGGAGCTTTCACTGTACACAGAGAGGGATGTAGAGTTAAAACAGGTCCATGCTTCAATGAGACGCACATATACAGCATGTAGAGCGGTTGTAATGTTACATAGATGGGTTCAAAACAGTGTCAGCATTATTGACCCTTACATACTGTTCATGTTAAGGCATTTCATAGTATCCTCTCATAGGTATATATAATTTAGGAACCACAAATCATTCATGAATACCTCATCAGTCATTAATAAATTGGTAATAAATCTTTAATGAAGCTTTCAAAGAGAAGAGAGAGTTTATTCTTTTAGTTTTTACGCTCGTAGTTGATGGAATTTAATATAATATATAATGTTCCAACGTTATATAACACTGGAGAACATAACACGTTCAATAAATGATGATGATGAATGGCGAATAAACAGTATTTTTTAATGGTAGCTTTTTAATTTTATTCTAATAAACCAAAATGTGTATCAGCTGCACAATTTTTTGTAATATTTCCATTTTTGTACATTTTGGGTCACATTAGGATAAGTCGTCAAATTTTTGGCTAAAATTACAATTTTAAGATGTTTTTTCCTTCTTTTAAATGTAAAAATAGGTCAAATCAGGCCCTGAACAGTATGAAAGGGTTAAAGATTTTACTGAATCAACCACTGCTAGAAGTTCAATACCACTCTCACATCTGTCTATTTAACACAGAGCTGGAAACAGGGAGGAGCCGTTAGCCTGGGGTCCGTCCAAAGTTTAACAATCTGGCTGCCAGCGCCTCTAAAACTCAGTAATTAATGTTTTATTTGTTATTTGTCTAATCCAGTTTCAGTAACCTGTTGTTTGGTGATCAGAAGGTGCCTTGGTTGGGGGGTCCACTGGTGGGTCACAGGCCTTATCTGGGATCACGGCCTGGATCACCACCTGGGGTCTGAAGGATCCAGAGTTAATGTAGGTGTGAGTGACGGTCAGCTCTCTGGATATCAGGGCTCCGCTCTCATCCCCGAAGTCCCAGTTGAAGGTGATGTCAGCGTTGCCGAGGTACTTGCTGGGGTCGTGGAGGGTGATGGTGAAGGCAATGGCTCTGTTCTGGATGAAGCGCATGTCTCCAGCCACAATGTCGTTCACTTGGTCCAGAGAGACGGCGAATGGGATTTGATCTGAGGAGGGGGGGGGGGCAAAAAATACAGTCAACATCAAAATGAACACTGATTGAAGGTTATAGCTTCTAAACCTGCAGTTAACCCTTGTGTCGTCCTCCCGGGTCAAATTGACCCCATCTCTTTTGACTGTTCCTTCCTTCCTTCCTCCCCTCTTTCTTTGCTCCCTCCTACTTCCATACTTCCTTCCTTGCTTCCTTCCTTCCTTCTTCCCTCCTTCCCTCCCTCCTTACTCTTTTCTTTCTTTCCTTCCTTCCTTCCTCTTTTCATCCTCACTCCTTTTCTTCCTTCCTTCCTTCCTTCCTTCCTTGCTTCCTTCCTTCCTTCTCTCCTAAATTCCTTCCTCTTTTCATCCTCACACCTTTTCTTCCTTCCTTCCTTCCTTCCTTCCTTCCTTCCTTCCACCTTTCCTCCCTCCCTCCCTCTCTCCTTACTCCTTTCCTTCCTTCCTTCCTTCCTTCCTTCTTTCTCTCCTTACTTCCTTCCTCTTTTCCTCCTTACTCCTTTCCTTCCTTCCTTCTGTCCTTCCTTGACCTGAGGACAATAGGAGGGTTAATACTTAAGAAATCTGAGTTGATTACCAGTGATGGAGAACTGAGTGGAGGCGTATCCCAGAGGAATGAACTTCTCCTTGCTGCGGTAGTGGTAGATAACGATGTCCATGGTGTAGGAGCCCAGTGGGATGTCATCTGTATCGATGGTCAGAGAGGACGAGGAACAGTCCGCCACCTGCCAGTACTGACCTGTCAAAGGAGCATCGGAGAGTCTGATAAGTTCACTGTCTTCCTTCCTCCTCAACACAAATATCTACATTTTAATCCAATTAATTTCATAAAATTGTATCAGGAAACTTTTTAGAAGACGTGTTGAGGGTCAGATCTTGTTTTCTAGAGAAGAATATATAAAAGAAAACACATAATTTCACTCTTTTCTATTTTTATGAAGCTTTCTCAAATCAGTATTTTAAACAGTTGATAATCAAGTCCATCTTTGTCCGGGAGAAATGGAGAAAATGCAGTATAATTTGGACAGTGTTTCCCTGTTTAGCTGTGATGAAGTATAGTAACAAAAAGAAGGACTTTGGCATTAAAAACACTGTAACATTGAAAGATATCTACTTGATTTGACTCATATGGACAGCTGAAGCTTCATATTAGCTTCAGATCAACTCTTAAATACATTTTTGCACAGAGGGAAGACTGTGGATTTAGTCCTCCATCACTTACATTGTAAGTTAAGTTCTTTCTGTAAATGAGTACAGAAAGAAAATCAAGTTTCAATGTTCATTTGGGCTCCTGGCTGTTGTTTTAAGACAGACTTGAACATTTTTAACCTTAATCTTTTAACATATCCATTTTTCTAAATTTAACAGTCTTGGGGTGAATTACACAAGTCAGGAAGTGAATCAGGATATGTTCCATTATGATCTTATACCAGCTACAGATGAGATGTGAGAGTCTTACAGGAAATCCTATGAAGCAATACATTTTTCTTTGCACAAAATATTTCTATGAATAATTTTCAGAGGACGAATGAGGACAGATAATGGATCAAATTCAAACTGCTAACAGGGTTTGCATTTCATACAAGACAGTTTATCAATGTTTTTGTAATTTAAGCCAAAACCAAAGACTAGCTGTATTTATTTGTCCCTCACTGGTTAATGTGACATTTCTTTGGAGTAAATCCTTGAAGCCTTACACCATAAGGTCCACCATGCAAGGTCTGAACTCTGGGAAGTGAAAGTCATGGATTGTTTTTTTCTTAGAAAATCAAATGAAATAACATAATCTCATCATATGATCGGGCTCACTCTTAATCCACACTGGGCCATCTTTTCGGGTCAGAGCATGGGTCATAAGGAACTCTGTGACCCTCAGAAACAAAGTCAAAGTCTTTGGTGTTTTCAATAATACTGGATGACATTTATATATATATATATATATATATATATATAGTGCTTTATCATGATACCCTGCTTCTCAGTGAAAGGGGGAAAGTCGCCTCAACCACCACCAATGTGAAGCGTGACAGCCATTTTGTGCCAGAACACTGACTGCACATCAATTTGAGGTGGAGAGGGAGGAAACCATTGACTCGATTACACTGGGAGATGATTAGATGGCCAGATGGAGAGAGCCAGGCTGGGAACGTTGCCAGGACATCGCAGGGAAACCTCCTATTCTTTGTGATGTGAAGTGTCATCGGATCTTTAATGACCAAGATGAGTCAGGACCTCGATTTAACCCTCCTGTCGTCCTCCCGGGTCAAATTGACACTGTCTCTTTTGACTGTTCCTTCTTTCCTCCCTTCCTTCCTTCCATCCTTCCTTTCCTTCCTCCCTTCCTTCTTTCCTTTCCTCCCTTCCTTCCTCCCTCCTTCTCTCTTTCCTCCCCCCACTTTCCTCCCTTCCTTTGTCCTTCTTTCCTTCCTTGCTCTTTTCCTTTCTCCCTTCCTTCTTTCCTTTCCTTTCCTTTCCTCCCTTCCTTCTTTCCTCCCTCCTTCTCTCTTTCCTCCCCCCACTTTCCTCCCTTCCTTTGTCCTTCTTTCCTTCCTTCCTCTTTTCCTTTCTCCCTTCCTTCTTTCCTTTCCTCCCTTCTTCCTTCCTCCCTTCCCCCCTTCCTCCCTTCCTTCCTTCCTTTCCTTCTTCCTTCCTCCCTTCCCTCCTTCCTCCCTTCCTTCCTCCCCCCTTTCCTCCCTTCCTTCTTCCTTCCTTCCTCTCTCCCGTCCTTCCTCCTTTCCTTCCTTCCTCCCTCCCGTCCTCTCTCCCGTCCTTCCTCCTTTCCTTCCTTCCTCCCTTGACTCGAGGACAACAGGAGGGTTAAAGTCTTACACAGCACCCTAACATCTTCATCACTGCACTGGTTTATTGGGATTCATGAGGACCAGAGGAAAGACTACCCTCTACTGGCCCACCAACACCACATCCAGCTGCATCTTAACTCATCCCAACATTGACCCTTCCCAAAACCTGTTTTAGCTTCAGTGGGTACATGTTGTCATGGCTGCTGATGATGAAGGCTCCACTTACCCCAGGTCTTCCAGACAAACACATAGTTCGGCTTCTTGTCCTTCTTAATTGGTGTCCCATCGGGGAAAACAGCTTCCCAGTCTGCGTTCTGTGTTGGGTATACTGGCTCAGATTCACTGTACTTTGTTCCTGTAGGAGGAGAAAGAAGAACATCGTGACTATTAGAAAGCTGTGTGACCTACTTAAGAGATTTAACCCTCCTGTTGTCCTCGAGTCAAGGAAGGAAGGGAGGAAGGAAGGAAGGAAGGAAAGAAGGAAGGAACGAACGAACGAACGAAAGGAGGAAGGGAGGGAAGTAGGAAGGAAAGGAGGGAGGAAGTAAGGGAGTAAGAAGGATGGAAAGGAAGGAAGGGAGGGAGGAAGAAGGAAGGAAGGATGGAAGGGAGAAAGAAGGAATGAAAGGAGGGAGGAAGAAGGAAGGAAAGGAGGGAAGGAAGGGAGGGAGGGTGGAAGAAGGAAGGAAGGAAGGATGGAAGGGAGAAAGAAGGAATGAAAGGAGGGAGGAAGAAGGAAGGAAAGGAGGGAGGGAGGAAGGGAAGAAGGAAGGAAGGAAGGAAGGAAGGAAGGAAGGAAGGGAGGGAGGAACAGTCAAAACAGATGGAGGACGACACGAGGGTTAAATATCACCAAGACAAGAGTGTACAGAACAATAATCAGGTGTGACTCAGTGTCAGCGCTTATTGTTCAATAAAATACTAAAACTCGGATCAAAGGAGAAGTCAGGATGCGTCCTCGGGGCATTACGGATATCTGAACCTAATATTATGACCAACCATCTGATATTTGTTGAGATATTTCCGTCAAGAGTTTTTTGTGCATGGTGATTTACTATTATGTGTGTGTGTGTGTGTGTGTGTGTGTGTGTGTGTGTGTGTGTGTGTTATGTTACCATTGACAACGCAGTCTTCAGCCCAGACAACGTCCCCATCCGGCTGCACCTTCTGGTTGTGTGGGAACTCCAAGTCGATGGTGAAAGTGACTTTGGCTCCAGTCAGAGTCGGTGAATCATTATCTACGTTGAAAGTCACTCTGCCGCCTGCATGAGGAAGACAGGAGAACACTGAGTCATGGGAAAAGGATTTATATGTCTGTGAGTTTAAATTATGGATTAAATATATAAAGCATAAATGAATGGGGTTAGGGTCCTGGTGGTCTAGAGCAGAGGTGTCAAACTCCTTTTCATTCAAAGGCCACATACAGCCCAATTTGATCTCATGTGGGCCGGATCATTAAAAAGATGGAAGTAGCGATGGAAGGAAAGAAGGAAAAAAGAAAGAAAGGGAGGAAGGACAGATGGAAGGAAGGAAGGAAGAAAGTGAGGAAGTAAGGAAAACAAGACAGGAAGGAAAGATGGAAGAAACAAAAGAAAGGAAAAAAGAAAGAACGAAAGAAAGGGAGCAAGGACAGAAGGAAGGAAGGAAGGAAGGACAGATGGAAAGGAGGAAGGAAGGAAAAATGAAAGAAAGAAAGGGAAGAAGGAAGGAAGGAAGGAAGGACAGATGGAAAGGAGGAAGGAAGGAAAAAAGAAAGAAAGAAAGGGAGGAAGGACAGATGGAAGAAAGGAAGGAAGGAAGGAAGGAAAGAAGGAAGGACAGATGGAAAGAAGGAAAACAGACAGGAAGGAAAGTGGGCTGGAATGGATACCTCGGCGGGCCAGTTCTGGCCCACGGGCCGCATGTTTGACACCCCTGCTCTAGAGGTTTTAAGATGCTGAACACCTTTGTTGGATCTCAATCTTCTAATTCTGTCCTTTACTTTTCTTCAAGATTAAAAAATACCCAAAGATACTTTAACAAATGTGTGTAAAGTATGTAAAGACAGCATTATGTATAGTATGTATAATGCCACCCATATTTCAGCATACAGACCTTTCCAGGAGTCTTTGTATCGGGCGTCTCCGTCCTTCCAGATCGGGTACATCTTAGTGTTCCATGATGGATAGCGAGTGAAACGGTTTTTGGACTCTGAAAATAAATTGAAGATAATTATATTAAAAGGTAATAAAACAGAAACCACCAGCTCCAAACACATACTGTTTTTCTAACACTGTATTTTATGGCTTTAGAAGATATTTCCTAGAAAGAGAGATGTAATTTAATTCTTATAATAATGAAAATAAAAAAAGTATTTTACTGAGAGACTTTAAATTAATTAATTCCACGTAGTTGAACATGGAAAAACATGAAATGTGGATACAAGCAAGCATAAAACGCAACATATATATCATGAGAATAAAGATTATGGTAATAAATGAATAAAAAAACATGAATTAAAAATTGAATAAATATTTGTTAGGTGAAGTTTTATTTTCCAGAAACTTGATAAGTGTTTTCTTCTCTTGTTATTTTATTGGACTCTTAACCCTCCTGTTGTCCTTGAGTCAAGAGGGGAAGGGATGGAGGAAGAAGGAAGGAAGGAAAGGAGGGAGGAAGAATGGAAGGAAGAAGGAAGGAAAGGAGGGAGGAAGGAAGGAAAGGAAGGAAGAAGGAAGGGAAGGAAAGGAGGGAGGAAGGAAGAAGGAAGGAGGGAGGAAGGAAAGGAGGGAGGAAAGAAGAAAGGAGGGAGGAAAGAAAGAGAGAAGGAGGGAAGGAAGGAAAGGAGGGAAGGAAGAAGGAAAGAAGGAAGGAAAGGAGGGAAGGAAAGGAGGGAGGGAGGAAAGAAAGAGAGAAGGAGGGAAGGGAGGAAGAATTAAGGAAATGAGGGAGGAAGGAAAGCAAGGAGGAAAGGAGGGAGGGAGGAAGGAAAGAGAGAAGGAGGGAAGGAGGAAGGAAAGAAGGAAGGAAGGGAGGGGAGGAAAGAAGGAACAGTCAAAACGGACAGGGTCAATTTGACCCGGGAGGACGACACGAGGGTTAAAAAGCATTTCAGTGACGTGAGTTCATTTACATCCTGTCTAAAGTATTTAAATCAGTGATGTGACATAACATGAAAGTGACTGAAGGTGCTCAAATATAATTCTCTACTTCCTTCAATCCGCCTCATGTGATGCTCAGCTGAGTGTGTGTGTGTGTGTGTGTGTGTGTGTGTATATGTGTATGTGTGTGTGTGTGTGCAGATTAACAGTGTCACCAGGGTCGAATTTGGATTAAATACAGTTCAAATAAAAGCTTAAATTGATGGCAGAAAATAGAGCTCTATTATCTAAAGCAGACTTTTGGATGTGATTATGAATTCAGTCTGGATTATTTTAGATTAATCACACTCTCTCCTTTCTTCAGCTTCCTCTCTCGTGGTTCGGCTCAGAATTCGATGCCAACTATTGAAGCAGTCGAATGAAAAATAATATGCAAATAGGCCAAATTATTCATTCCTTCCCCAGACGTCCTGACACTGATTTCTCAGAATATCAGACTGAGTGGACGTCCAGAGATGAGTCCTTTATGTCTTGTTTTTATGTGTTAATATTCCCCGTATCGTCACCTTAAGGTTAAAGATGACATAAGGATTAAGATAGACAGTCTTTGCATTACAAAGGTCAGATTCTGTGTCATTTAAATTCATGCATGACTGAGTAGATCTAGATCTGTTATGTCTTTCAGAGCATCTTTGGAGGTTTAGTATTTGATAGAAAGCTAAAGGCAGCTTCCCTGGTATAGCTGAATAGTTACTGTGCATGCCACATATCCTGGTTTGAGTCAGCGGAGTGACCTTTTCTGCACATTATACCCATCTGTCCTCTAGTTTTATAGTCTCCTCTCGTCATCTTCACCAATAACTGTCCACGAAGGCAAAAAAGTGCATTAAATTATCTAAAAAATGAGCTAAATCACTGCTGACTGACAGATAAAAATACAAACTGAGTATCAATTTTGTAAATATTGTCTTTAAAATGAAGTAATTTATGATAGTTTGAGAAACAATAATGAAAAAGAAACAGAAGGTTTAAAAGACTTTTCTGAATATTATGACCTCCAATAAATAAAACCTGCATTATGAGTGCTGTTCATTACACTGGCTGCTTGTCTGTCCAGTGGAAAGACAGATTATTCTGATTATCCCATCTTAAAATATAAAAAGTTACTCATTCTGAAATACACTGCAGTCATTTAGAAACAGAAAACATCCTGAATAATAAGATCTGACACTGCAGCCTCATCACTCCCGAGACCCGAGACCCGAGACCTGACACAGATTACATGTGACATTTTTATGCTGTTCTCTAAATCATTTATTTCACACTTTCTACATTAAATCCAATGTTTAAAAAAAAGAAGCATTTTCTTTACTTACTTGCAGCAGTGTGTGAAGCCACCGCCAGCAACACCAGCAACACTACAGACGTCCTCATTGTCAGTGCCCCCTCCTCTTAATGAAATATCCCTTTTGTGAGCAGCAGGCGACAGAAAGCTGGCTTTATAAACCCTCTGATGTTTGACCTACTCTGTGTATTAGCAGGAGGAACGCCTCCATCCTCTCGAGGCCCTCCAATAAGATTTAGGGGGCACCTGGACCAATTTGTGATCAGTGTATTTACAGTTAAAGCACGTATCGGCGATTACAGTCGAACATACAGTACAGAGGAGAAAGCGCCACATAATCACATAAGAAATGCAGAATTACACATGGAGACTTTTTTGCATGGATCACAAGACAAGCTCGAGTGCTCATAAAGAGTTTTTTTATGTTTTCGGGTTGTTTGTAAGTCTGTGCGTCCGTCACATCATGAGTAAGATATCTGAAGAACAGGTGGAGGAAGACTCAAGGATGAACTGATGACACAAAAGTTTCCCACAAATGTCCAACAGGATAAAATAGTGAAGTCATGACACTTTATATCCAAAAGGTCAAAGGTCAACTTCACTTCAATGCTTTATTTGTATGCAGAATGTTGCATCCATGTCTGCACAGTGTTATATTCTCACAGCTCAGTGTCAGTAAATATTGGACAGTTAGTTTTGGACTAGAGCAGGGGTGTCAAACTCATTTTCATTCACACAAGGATGGAAGGAAAGAAGGAAGGAAAGAAGGAAATTAAAGAAATAAGAAGGGAAGGAAGGAAAGACAGTCAAAAGGAAGGAGGGAAGAAAGGTGGGAAAGAGAGATAGTGAAGGACGGACAGACAGAAGGAAGGGAGAAAGGAAGGAAGGACCGATGGAAGGAAGGACAGAAGGACAGATGGAAGGAAGGACAGAAGGAAGGAAGGAAGAAAGGACAGATGGAAGGAAGGACAGAAGGAAGAATGGAAGGAAGGACAGATGGAAGGAAGGAAGGAAGGACAGATGGAAGGAAGGAAAAGAGCACTGGATGGCAAGTGGGCCGGATCGCACCACTCAACGGGCCGTATCTGGCCCGTGGGCCACATGTTTGACACCCCTGGACTAGAGCGTTGCAACCCTCACAGGTAGAGGTGACATGGTTGGCGTGAGCTGTGTGTGGCGGTGAGGCCCAAAGCGAAATCTTTTCATGGGGCCCAAAATCCCTGGTGGTGGTTAGACTGGTTGGCTGAATCATACAACTGTGAGGCGGTATTTCTAGTTAGATAAGGAATTAATATTGATAATAATAATGATAATAATAATAATAATAATAATAATAATAATAATATGAATTTAAAGGCTGCTCACCTTAAAGAGCTGTGTTTAATGATTTACATAAATATAGTTTATTGTATTAGAGCGGAAAAGATTATTCAATTAATGAAGTAGTTGATCAACTATCAAACTATTTTGATTATCTAATATTATTTTAGTAATTCTTAAAGCAAGTTGCTGCTTTCAACTCCTCATATGTGATGATTTAATGGTTTTCTTTGCCATGAGTGAAAGTAAACTGAACATTTTTAGGTTTTTGACTCATTGTTGGGCATGCTTGGATGAAGATGTAACTATTGACTCAATATATGACTCATTTCTGACATTTTACAGATGAAACAGTTAATCAAGAAAAGAGAAGAGAAGAGAGTTTTTGTAACCCTCGTTATTTCTGTCCTTCAGGACCCAAGAGTTATAAAGAGAAAATAAATTTAACATTAAGGGAAATACACTTATTTTCTTTCTTGCTGAGGGTAAGACGAGATGATTGATGCCACTCATGCACGGCCAGGAGACAGTTAGCTTACGTTAGCATAAACGCTGCAATTTAATAGTTAAAATATTTGGTGTATATAGCAAAACATTTAGGCTTTAGACCTCCTTTTATCCACAGTAATATAACTCATTTGTATCATGCACCACTTTAGAGCCTTTGTGTTGTATTTTTATACTCAGATGAAGGTTTTCAGCTGAAACACGTTGGGGTCAGCTGTGAAATATTAAAAGCTTTTCATTGTACTGCAGACTCAGAGTGACTAAATAGATTTTTCACTCCTTTTTTTCCACTTATTTTTTTTTATTGATTTTAAGATTAATGCACAGAAGCAAGGTATACACTTTTTCTTCACAAGATGTTTCACTCCTGTTTGCTCTCCTGTCGTGACCCTTCACCTTTGAGTGTGATTTAAACTTTAAAAAACTTTACTTTTAGATGCACTCCAGACTTTTAAATATTCTCTTAAGTAGTTTTTAGTGTATTCAAATTAAATTTTTCATGCCCATTTGTATACAGTAGTTTATCAGAAGCTCCTTATTAATCTGTTCTTGTGCTTACTTGCTGCTCTGCATGGGATTAATTAAGGTTTCAAAGTGGCTTTATCTGCAGTAGAGTGAATATTTTACATTATAACCAACCTAACCTCGTCCTTGTGCTGCTTTTGCAATATTTCAAGGCTTCTGTCAAAACAACAAAAGCTAATGAAAAATGCATAAACTTGTGGAGGGAAATAACTAATTTATCAGACTGCTATAAAAGCTCAGTAATCATATCTAGATCGCGAGGGTTGCAGTCTCTTGAACTCTGAGGTCTTACATAGCAGCCAGCTCCACAAAGCATGTGCCCTCAAATACAAAATGAATGCTCACCTAAATCTCTGCTACCCGCCACCTGACCCAATTTTTGGGCTGCTTCTCTATTTATGCCGAATCACGTGCAGACATTCATCCTGCAACCTGCAATAATCTGCCTTCAAATCGACATCATAAAAACTATATTTATATTGGTTTTATTAACTGTAAATGTGCTTTATTTTAAATATATAACTCTTGGGTAATGTGAGAAATATTAAGGTGCGTGTTGTGTAGCTGTTCGTTTCTGTGTCACTCGAACAATAGGTCACACATACTGCTAAAGTAGAGGAATGCAATGCTAATGAGGATTACTGAAGCACTTGTGACTCCCTAAATTCATCCGGCTTTGTCCGTCCAGCCGACCGAGAACTCTGAAGTGACTTTGTTTGAAAGATTTTTTGTCTCCATATCATATGCCAAACTGTGACACTGTTTAAACCTCTTTTTTTTTTGAAAACAATGTCAGCATTGTCAAAGCAAATCCTATTTATCCTATTTATCTGTCATCACATCAACGGTGAACCCGGTAACTCCCACTCACGCCTCATCTCTAACATGTGCAGACCCCCAAAAATATATTAAACATATAAATTCAAGCATACTGTAAAACTACACAGTGATTTTGTTGAGACATTCAGAGGCGTTTATTCAGCTTTCGTGTCAGTTTTAAAGCTTATATTTAGATTATTTTGCTATTTCCATCAAGGATTCAAACAAAAGAAACACATTTTTTCTATATTCAGTCCAGCAATTAGTAATTATTTTCATTATCAATTCGTCTGTCTTTTATTTTCTCGATTCATTGATTAGTTATATGGACTAAAAGATGTCAGGAATAGTGAAAAATGAAAAGATAAAACCTAAAATGTCTTGTTTTGTCTCGATCAACAGTCCAAAACCAAAAGATATTCATTAAGAAGCCAGAAAATATTGAAAATATTCATATTTATCAAAATAGTCGATCAACTTATTGGCTCATCAATTCTTGCAGCCTCACATTTTGTACACACACAGATAGATTTTTTAATTTGTAGGTAAGCTTTCATCTAGCTTTTTCACATTATTGCAACATGATGCCCAATGAGCTATGATTAGCGACTTGTTGCCTGGCAACGAGAAAGTGCACCTGCTGCCTTCATCATCTGTCCTCTGAAGAGACACAAAAACAGATGGATGGATGGATGGATGGATGGATGGATGGATGGATGGATGGATAGATAGATAGATAGATAGATAGATAGATAGATAGATAGATAGATAGATAGATAGATAGATAGATAGATAGATAGATAGATGTTTAATAAATAATAAAATGCAAGTGCAAAAACTGCAGTATCTAAAAAAATAAATAAAAGATATAATATTATGTACAAGGGTGAATGTTGAATGTTGAGCTTCTCTCTCCTCTCCCTCTCTCTCCCTCTCAACCCTAACAAGGCAGATGACTGCTTGAGGTTTCTTCCTGTTAAAGGGGAGTATTTCCTTGCTGCTGCCTTGGCGCTATATAAATTGAATTGAATAAATTGATTGATTGATTGATTGAATGATACTATACATGAGTTTATTGTTATTGCACGGATATATGAGACAGCACAATGTGAAACCATGTGTTGTATTAGCACTTTTACTTATATAAAAGTACTTATTTCACCACTGGAAAATTATGAATCAAGACAATAATCGTTAAATGCAACATGTGACGAGGAGTCTCAGGTAGACTTTATTTTACTTTTAATTTTATTTATTTATTTTTATTTTATTTTATTATATTTAGTCTTATTTTCATTCATTCATTTTTGTTTTGTTTTAATTTACTTATTTTTATTTTTTATTTTGTTTTATTTTGTTTTATTTTCTTTTTGTAAATTTATTTTATTTTATTTCGTTTTGTAAATTTATTTTATTTTATTTTGTTTTGTTATATTTTATTTTGTTTTGTTTTATTTTATTTTATTGTTTTGTATTTCATTATAGTTTTATTTAGTTTTGTTATCTTTTATTTTATTTTGTTTTATTCTTTTTTGTTTTATTTTATTTTATTGTATTTTATTTCATTATAGCTTTATTTTATTTTTTTCTATTTTGTTTTATTTTAGTTCATTTAATTTAATTGTATTCTATGTTATTTTATTTTATTCTATGTTATGTTATTTTATTTTATTTTATTATCGTTGTATTTTATCTTATTTTATTGGGTCACCCAGGCCTTTTAAATAAAGTGTTGGTTACCCCTGGTGTGTAAACAGGTGTAAACACACCTAGCTGCAGTTCCTCCCTCCCACCGGCGGGGGGCGCTGTGAGTATCGCGCTCACAGTGAAGTAAAGCAGCTCCTGTGTGATTGGAGGAAGTAAATCATCAACAAAGAAAGATGGCTGAGGTGATAGAGCTGCAGAAGCTGAAGGTTGGTGCTAATCTTAAATATATACATTAAAACTTGCATTAGCTGAACTCAGTAGCAAGAGACGTGTTGTAGCTGTTGTTAGATTTAATTTGAGACAGTTTGGTGAAGATTAACGGATCGGTTTGATGAGTTTTAATGTGTGCAGACTTACCGGCGTGTTCACACCGCTAACCGGGCTAAACGCGCCGAGATGTGGGGAGTAATAACTCACATTAAAGCAACAAAAAGCTCAAGAAGGGGTTTAAAATAAGAGCTAATTAAGAGTATGTTGAATTATAGGCGTTAATGTGGATCAAACTATTCCGCCATGTTTGTCCTTGTCTCATAAATTAACGACGTCGGTGAATAAATGTCTCGGTTTTATTACACAAGTGAACTCATAAAGACTCAGTGTAATGAGCTTTATCTACTAATAGCTGTGGTGCAAAGTATGGACTGTATTTAAGGTACTTGTACTTTACTTAATATCCCTTTCCTGCTACTTTATTCTTCCACTCCACTACATTTATTTGACTTAGATGAAGCTTTGACACAAATGATCCATATTTCACCAAAAATCAAAGATTAGAGAAAAAGTCCAACAACTGAAAACACATTTGTGTTTCAGAACTTTGTTTTTTCTTCTTTCCTCTCCCATTAATCATCTCATGACCCCTCACATTTATCTGCTGACCTTTTGGAGGGCCCCACCACCCAGGTTGGGGACCACTGGACTAAACTAGCTAACTGTATATAAAGTAGTATAAACTAGCTAACCGTATATAAAGTAGTATAAACTAGCTAATTGTATATAAAGTAGTGTAAACTAGCTAACCGTATATAAAGTAGTGTAAACTAGCTAACCGTATATAAAGTAGTGTAAACTAGCTAACTGTATATAAAGTAGTATAAACTAGCTAACTGTATATAAAGTAGTATAAACTAGCTAACTGTATATAAAGTAGTATAAACTAGCTAACTGTATATAAAGTAGTGTAAACTAGCTAACTGTATATAAAGTAGTATAAACTAGCTCCACCTCCAGCAGCTACAACAGTAACATGCTGCTCTAACACTGATGCTTCACTATTAATAATCTAATGATGTCATGTATAATAATATATTATATTATGAGTCTGTAAATGTTAAAAACTGTTCCTGCTCTTTGTCTTTCAGCTTGCTGAGCTGAGGCAGGAGTGCGAGGCCCGAGGTTTGGACACCAAGGGAAACAAAGGGGAGCTCATCGCCCGTCTGCAAGCCTACCTGGAGGAACACGGTGAGAACAAAAAAGGTTGTTTTTTTACGTGTTATAAACATGAAGGTGAAATGTAATCAAGTAGCGCACACACATGAAAATATTCCTGTTGTAACTGTTCTCATGACTCGAGGTGATCAAACACAGACTCGATCAGGTCAAGATTAATTTGTTCTCCACACAATGCAGATATGAGATGCTAATTGATTTTTAGATGGGTTTTTATAATTAGATTGTGTGTCTTCTCCCTGTTTCTCTCTTCTCTCTGATGATTGAACATTTTGTCATCCTTTAATCCAAACAGAGGAAGACGTGGATGTGGATGATGTGCTCGGAGAGGATACAGAGGTAATGTGATTGTCTGCTAGATTAATATATTAACACCTTCGAATTGATGATTTTAAGAGCTTGACAGAAAATTAATCAGCAATTATTTGGATAATCAAATAAGTGTTTAAGCAAATATGTCAAAAAAAAATTTAGCTTCTCTAATGTGATGCTTTTATTCATTTATTAGTCACACATGACAGAATATCTTTAGGTTTCGGTCTGTTGTTCAGCCAAAATAAGACATTTAAAGAAGTAACTTTGGCCTCTGGGAAATTATGACATGTATTTTAAATAAATGTGTGTCTCCTTTAAGACCTCATTAGACCAGTTGTGTGAAGCAGTGATTAATGTTTCCATTTTAATTTCAGGAGTTGAAGGAGGAGAATGCCAACGACGAAAAAGCCGAGAAGGAGTCTGAATCAACTGAAAACGAGGAGTAAGTTTACATCCTTGTTTTTCTTTTTGAGTTTCTTGGTTGTAAAAAAAAAACAGACTGCATCCACACAGATCTCACTTAACATCCTGTCATTCCCTCTGTCTGCATTGTCAGACTTTATAAAGTAGAATAGAATCATCTTTATTATCATTGTACATGTTCAACTAAACTGAAAGCAATCCTTATGGTGCCATAAGTAAAAAATAAAGAAGTTATCAGTCCTAAAACTAAAAGCAAGGTGAACACACATAAGACATTCCACTCGCTGTCATCAGTATTGACACGATTCTCCTTTAATATTACACACAAAATTGTTGTTGCCGTTATTACAGGATCAGGTTGTAGGAGCATTTATAGAAGTTATTGCTTTAGAATAAAAACAACTTGTCTGTGTTTTATTTGTCTTGTAAAGTCTTATCTGTTAAATGAAGGAGATTCACCATTAATTAAAGCTTCAACAATGAAATAAGTTTTAAAAGCCATAAGTGACGCAGCCTGTAATCTTCCTTCATATCATTAAACTTTTCCTCTCGTCCTCTCTGTGACAAATATCACACCAGCATGTGTCTTTTTGCTGTAACTGTCCCGTCATGTCTGAATAAAGTCATCTCTGCCCACATGAAAGAAATACATTAATTCAACAGTCTGGTCATCATGTTTGGAGTATAATTGTCTCTCATGGTCGACCCCAGACTGGTGAAGTGTTTTCAGTCTTTGTTCATTCTTTTTCTTTACATGTTTTTTCTTCTTCTTTCAGTCAAGCTGAAAAGAAGGTGGTGAAAATAAGTCCTCTGTCAACTGCCACCGAAGTACGTATGACACCTGTACAAAAACAGTAGATTTTAAGATAATTACATCCATCACACGGCAGAACTTATAAGTCTACAAGTTCAGTTTCTGATTTTTTTTTTTTTATGTTTCATCGAGCAGAGGCTACAGAAGAGGGCCGAACGTTTCAGCATGCCTGCATCCTCTGAGAGCAAGAAGGCCATACGTGCAGCAAGGTGAGACTTCACAGGATCCTTATCTGAGTGTCTCTTTACAGATTCTTCCAGTTTATCGTAATTAGGATGTTGTTTTCATAGCCGTCGGTTCTCTAGATAACTGGCTATAAAGAAGTCAATCAATCAATCAATCAATCAATCAATCAATCAATCTTTATTTGTATAGCGCCAAATCACAACAGAGTCATCTCAAGGCTCTTTACACATAGAGCAGGTTCTTCAGGTTTAACTTTAAAGAGACCCAACATTCCCACATGAGCAACAGTGGCAAGAAAAAACTCCCTTTTAACAGGAAGAACCCTCAGAACCAGACTCAGAGTGGGAGAACATCTGCCTCCACCGGTTGGGGTTGAGAGGAGAGAGAGGAAGGATAAAGGAGAGAGAGGAGAGAAAGGAAGGATAGAGGAGAGAGAGGAAAGGAAGGATAGAAGAGAGAAGCACAATGAAAATCAACAATGAAGCTGAAGTCAGCTGGGTTTAAAAAAAAAAAAAAAAAAAAGCAAGAAGTCAGATGATCAGATTGGAAATCAGTTTCAAGTGTTTTTGTTAATCTGATCTGATCATCTGAAGGTGGTTGTATATCTTCCTGCTTCAGACTTTGATGCAGCAACGTCGGCACATTCCGACATCTGAAGTGCTGAAATCCGTGTTGTGTTGTATAGTAGGAGAAAACACAACCCTGCAACTGTCTTTCAGCAGTTTATTGCATCATTTTTAACATCACAGCTAGTTTTAGCCAATCCTGGTACGATGTTGAAACTTGAAACATTCAGGTTACACACACATTGACATTTTGCTTTTTAACAGATTCTGGTTTGTTTTTTTCTTCCAATGAAAGAGAAGAATGTGTTATTTTATAGATTGAGCAGATGAAGCATTTGAAGGTTTATTTTGGGTGGAAAAAACATGTTAGACATATTATTATACAGAAAGCCATGTTGACACAGTTCTGCTCGTTTTCTTCAGGTTCGGTTTACCCAACGAGGCCTCAACTCCTTCTCCAGGTCTGTAGTCTCTCTTTGCTTTAATAAACTGCATAAAAACCCTCTGATGTCACTATAATATAACAGATCATGGGTCAGGTGCATTATGGCGCTACATATAATATTGAACATGTTTGTCATAATGTTTAATTTAAAGGTCTCACCTCACCTTTTATGTTCTTATTTCTAACAGGAAGTACAGATGGCGTTGCAAACAGTAAAGCTCCTGTAAGTGTTAAATAATACTTTCTATTATTTATGAATGATTCTTTATTCCTTCATTTACTTTAATGATAAAGTGTTTATTTGAATGTTTTTTTGTGTCTCTAAAGGTAAGCAGTGATCAGCTGAAGAAGAGAGCAGAACGATTTGGCATGAACGTTTCATCCATTTCACAAAAGGTAACGGTGTAAAAAAATGTTTAAATGCATAAATTATTATTATTATTATTATTACTATTTAGAAAGACGGCATGTGGTTGTTCCTGCAGTCCAAGTAAAGATTCATGTTTAACTACACACTTAAGTTAATAATATTTCAGCTCTTTTTATAGATGCTTTTTTGTCCTTTGTCCTTTGCTGTTAAATTGACACTAACATGTTTTCCAGATCGAAGAGGATGAAAAGCTGAAAAAAAGGAAGGAGAGGTTCGGCGGTCTGGCGGCTACAGCAACAGCTGGAGGCCCCGAGGTCGAGGTAAGCTTCTTTTATCCATTACATGCTTTTTAAAGTTGGTTGACAGTTATCCATGTTCATGTGGTTTAGTCAAATTTAAAGGAGTTAAAATGTGAAAATAAACATATGAATAACTTGCACACATTTTTTTTGTGGACCCAGCACAGTAGTAGAATATATTAGAGGATTATGGCAAAAATGTCTAAGTGGTGTAACCATAAAAACTTCCAAATAATTCAACTTGCTTAAAAACAGTAAATAGTCAATAAAACAGCATATCAACTAGTTTGGCATGATCTTACATTATAACTTTTATATTAAATAAGGCTAATGGAATACTATTGTTCTAAATATTACATTTAATCTGGGTAACCATGGAGATCAGGAAACATAGATTTATTTAACCCTCCTGTTGCCCTCGAATCAAGGAAGGAAGTTAGGAAAGGAGGAAGAAGGAAGGAAGGGAGGGAGGAAGGAAAGGAGGGAGGAAGGAAAGGAAAGAAAGAAGGAAGGAGGGAAGGGAAGGACAGAAGGAGGGAAGGACAGAAGGAAGGAAGGAAGGAAGGAAGGAAGGATCAGTATAAGTCCACTTAAATACACTGTAGGTGGATAAAATATTTAATATGTATCATTCTTTTGTGGTTACACCATTTGACATTTTCAGGAGCATTCAGTCTTACTTTTGGTTAAATGGTGCGAATGTCATTTCAAATGATATAAAACCAACAAAAATACAAAATGTACATTTTAACAAACCTGATGCTGCTTTTAAAACTATTTTTAAAGATTTTTTTTTTTAATTTCTCATCATGCTAACCCCGATGCTGCCGACCCATCATGATCATTGTGTATTTATATCTCTGTTTTCTTTCTCTACAGGCAAAGAAAATGAAGCGTGCTGAAAGATTTGGAATAGTGTAAATAATTAGTTTTAGAGTCTGTTGTTTTTTTTGTTTTTGTTTTATTTGTTTCTTTTTTTTTTTGTAAAGCATTTTCATGACTTGTACACCAGAGATTCCCGAAGATCACAAAAATGTCACTGATAGGATTCCCTCAAAAATCGAATGTATACTTTAAATACAACGATAAATGGGTGAGTTAGATCATTTAAATGTTTGTTGGGTGGAAACGCGTAGACATAAAGAAGCTTGTGATGTTGTTGATGTCAGTTACTCGATATTTACTGGATGACTTTTTGTTTTTCTCTCATTACTGAAATGCCTTCAAGTCATTATTTTCATTTTTTGCCTCACACAACAAATTTTCATTGATGTCACTTTTTTTTTTTTTCGTTGGTTGTCTTTAAAGTACATGACGAGCTCATTTAGTTTTTGTTTAACGGATACGTGACGAAACCAGTGAGGCTTTTATGTGTCAGACAAGAATCTTTATGACATAATTCAGCATTTAACGTCCGTCTCATTATCACAGATACATGCAACGTTTTGGCCGGGGAAATTAAAAAATGTGTAATACATTCATGCGAGGCCCAGAAAAAGTTAAGATGAACAACAAAGAGGTCTAGTTAATGATAAACGAAAGAAGTAAAAAAAAAAAAAAGAAGAAGAAAAAAGTGTTTTATCAGCTTTATTGGAAATAATGAAAAACAAAAAATCTATTTTTCAATTGAAATGATTTAACTCACATGTTTGTATTTTACGGTGTGTATTCAAATGTACCTTTGATTAATCAGACGGTTCCTGGTCTTGTTTTCTTTCTGGGACTCCCATTGGTACACTGCTTTCAGTTTATCTGTCCATTTTATAACATTTTTGTGATTTAAAATAAATTCTTTTCGATTTTTTGATATCTGCTCGGTTTGATTCTTGCTTTTTTTTTTGTCTCTTTCTTGTCTTTATTGTACAATTTAGGGTTTTCCGCAGGAAGTCACTGACAGTTTACTTTTTAATTGTAATTATTATTCATGTTATTCAGGCTCAGAGTCATAATTAGTCACTTGTATTATTTCCGTCAATATATAGTTCATATTTTCTGATTAACACATTTTAATAAGGAGTAATAAGGTGCACAAGACAAAGTGGAAATTAATAAAAATATATACTTTATTTACAGTGTATACACTAATTAATACATCATTATGAGAAGTGTTGGGGAGTAACTAGTTCCATGTAATGGTATTATGCAATTTAGTTATAAAATAAATGTAACTGTAATCCGTTACATCTGAAGTCAGAGCTTTAAGATTTTGCTCAGGAGGGTTTTTTTTATTTGCTGTTTTTAATTCTTGAAATCAATATATTTTATGTTTTGTAAATAAATTATGATGTGGGCTTATTTGGAGCACACATGGGCTTAAATGGTGTCAGTCCCAATTAAGCTCATGTCAGACTTTTGACTTTTTTCATCAAATATCTTTATTTTATATTCCAAAATCTACATGAACTGAGAGATAAATGTTGCTTTATAAGAAATTATCTCCCTTATACATCATGTCAGTATTCATGAAAAACTTGACTTGGCTGAGCTCTGTCACAAAACAGCTCCAGGAAAAAGAAAAAGAAAGTTGTATCTTCCAGTTGGGAATCACTCAGTTCGTGCTCTCATGACCCTGAGTTGGTCAGATGGGAGGATGTGCAGTCTGATCTGATCTTTCCGGCTCTGTTCCTCAGCCGAGCAGAGTGGATCTGTTCTAGGAGTGGAAGAGGGGCACTGATGATCTTTTTTTGTGCAGTCTTGTTGATCCGCTGCAGGTCTGTCCTCTCCTCTGAGGTGCAGCTGGAGAACTTTCTATGGTGCACTGGTAGAAGTTGGCGAGGAGTTCCTGCAGGAGCTTCTTCTTTCCCAGCTGCTTGGTGTTCGCTCTCCATGTCAGCTCCCTTGAGGGATGAACACCAAGATACTTGATACAAGATTCTCCCCACCCTGTTCCACCTCCTCTCCACTGATCACCAGACTAGCATGTGTTGTGTGTCCCTGTTTTATCCTGCAGTCAATGACAATCTCTTCTTCGTCTTGTTGGTGTTGAGAACATAGACTGTATATAAGAAGCAAGTCGTTGTTCTGACACCATAGTTAGTGAATCTAAAAAACAAACACCAATTAAATGAGGAGATGCATGTAAACAAAATGTTTCACTGCAGAGGAGGATACAAGTCAATGGGCTGGAAGGATATTCTGGAGGCCTATAAGGGGTGGAAGTAACATAAATTAATTGATAAAAATGGAGGTGAAATGCATGTGAATTGAAAAATAGAGGGGTATAAAATGATTTGATAGAGTTATTGGCTCTCCACTTGCAGCCAAAAACTCAATGAGCTAGTCAGTCGGCATGGTCTTTTGGGCGGAAGTCACAAAAAATTGCTTGCTGTAATTAAACGATAAATGTCAGTGAGGTGAATGATGAATAGTAGAATGAAGTTTATCAAATCAACTGACAATTGTTTTTCAATTCACATACATTTCATCACTTCTATTATTAACTCATAAGCATTTTAATCACTTATTTTTTGTTACTTCCACCCTTGAAGCCACTTTTCTTAAATGATAAATGGCAATTTTGAATTGTAAATGATGAATGTAAGACGGAGAAAATGATGAAACGCGGCTCTGTTTTCATTATATCACGACTGTTTTAATCAAATCGACTTTAAATTAATCATTTGACAGTTTATCACTCTATTTTTAATTTCACCTCCATTTTTATCAATTAACTTTTGTTACTTTCTCCTCTCATAATTCTGACATCTGCCGGTCACTATGGGTAACCGCGCTGCCTACGTTCCCGACGTTCCCGACGCCCCCCCTCCTCCTTCCCTCCCGCGGTGTGACGTATGTTCCTGTGACGCGCAGCGCTTTTAAACTCTCCTCCTTCTCAGTGATGGCGGCTTCGTTTCGTTCTCTCCCCGCAAGCTGTAACAACAAATGGTACTACACCCGGCAACAGATCGACAACAGCCCATCCCGGCGAGCTGGACTTGATCCCGACAAGGAGCTGTCCTACCGGCAACAGGCGGCCAACCTCCTCCAGGACATGGGACAGCGGCTCAACGTGTATCCTTTCTAATGTCTCAGGCTAGCTTAGCATCAGACGGGTTAGCATGTTAGCATCGGCGAAGTTTAGCTCGCGTTATTGTGTGTACTCTCTTTTAGCGGGAGTTTCGCTTGTTTATGTGTTTCGGGCTCTCCTTCCCAAGGCTGGTTTGGTTGGTTTCAACCGTGTTTAAGGTAGCAGGGTATGGCTAACTGAAAGCGGCGTAGTTGTCTGAGCCGGAGCCGTGAAGGCCCTTGTGTGGTCGGCGGGCCTTTTCCAGGACGTTAGCATTAGCAATCGCCGGCAAATGTGATGTTGTTACTGCAGGGAAGGAAGAAGACGAGCATGGTGTTATCTTAAAAACACGCTGTACGTTTTGTTCTTTGGGGTCAGTTTGCCTTTTGTGTGTGTTTTTAACTTTTTTGTTGTTCTGAGTCAGATAGGCTTTATTGGCTAAGTGTGTTTACACCTATTAGGGGAGTGACTTTAGCTTAGTGGCTGTAAATTCATGTAAATATCAACATATAATCTTAAGAAATATACACAAGGATTGACTACAGGTTTCTGTAATCTGTAAACAGGATATATATTCTACAAAAGTGTGCTCAGATATGTGTTGAATGGAGGGTAGGGTAGGT
Source organism: Scomber japonicus (assembly GCF_027409825.1). Classification (NCBI taxonomy): domain Eukaryota; kingdom Metazoa; phylum Chordata; class Actinopteri; order Scombriformes; family Scombridae; genus Scomber; species Scomber japonicus. The sequence goes on along the minus strand of NC_070581.1, from coordinate 28,983,493 downwards.
GAGAAAGATGGACTATATGAAGAAAAACAACAAACAACAACACTAATTAGTCCTTAGTTAAAGCAGCTAAAAATAGATTAAACCCCATATATAACAAAGTATAATACAAATATCAAAAGAAGTGCAGTCGTGACTTATGTAAAAGTGAAAGTAAAGAGTAAGTTTTAAGCTTTTTCTTAAAAATGTTTAGTGAACTGGCTTCCTTGATATCTGTTGGTAGTGTGTTTCATAGTTTTGGGGTGTAATTGAAAAAGTATGCATCCCTTATTTTCTAAATTAATTTACTTGACTATATTTCAGCACAAAATCTTGAGAAATATACATGCAAGGAGTGACTTCATGCTACAGACCTGCAGTGTGTATTTTGTGTCTCTTTCTCATATTTCAGATGTCTGCGAGTTGTTTACAGTCCCACTAAATAGCCATGTGTATAAGAAGCATGCACAATAAACACAGGTTTTCTTATGGTTTAAATATATGTCTGGAGGTGATCTTTAAGTTAAATAAATGTTGACCCTAGTTTACGGTATATAGCCAATGTAGATGTTTTAATTTGTAAGTCCTCCTGTTTGCAATGTTTTCCCTTAACTACCACGTATCAGGTCCCAACTTACAATTAACACAGCGATTGTGTACATGCATCGATTCTATATGGTCCAGTCATTCACAAGATTTCACAGAAATGTAAGTTTTATTTATTTATTTTTGCTTGCATGGTTATTTTCAACAAAGTCCAAGATGTAACTACCAGGTTTTAAATCTTAATTATTTTCTGTTTACTCTCACCAGGTCATTTCTCCTGCCGCTCTCTTCCTCGCTGCCAAGGTTGAGGAGCAACCCCGAAAGCTGGAACACGTTATCAAGGTGGCCCATGCATGCCTCAACCCTCAGGAGCCTTCGCCAGATGTGCGCAGTGATGTAAGTTGGGAAAATAAGTAGCTTTTTGTTTTTCTGCCTGCTGATATGTTTGTCTAATAGAGTAGTGGTTTCATCTGTATTTCAGGGTTTCTGCTGGGTCTTAAAAATCTTAAATACGTCCATATGTTGCACACTAGGTCTTAAATTTAGTGAAGTCTTAAATATGTGTGTTCATTTACCACTTCCTCTGTTGCCTTTTTCTCTTTGGAGAAATGCATTGGTTGGATTCCCAGTTAGATCTGTGTGTTGTAATTCTTTCTGAAAGGATCCAGGTAGTGTTAACTTACCAAATGATCAATTTGAAACGCAGTGCATTATCTGTCCGTCAAATTATGCATACTTGGTGTTAAACCTCTGGTGTCACACACAAGATCACATCAGATATTTTGTTACTTTGAAACTGCGATTTTCCTTATTTTTTTGTACTTCTTCTTAAATTTAATTCATTATGGTCGTAAAAACTCTTTAATTTAACTAGTTCAAACCTGCAGAAACCCTGGTATGTGCTTGCATTGCTTCATTAGTAGAGTTACTGCTTATTCATAAGTAACATTTAAGAAATAATCTTTCCTTTTTATAACGACACTTTCACATTACATGTTCTAATTTGTAACTCACCATGACAGTTTTCTTCTCCTATAATGGATGATTTACTAATGTAAGCTTTAATGTTGATGTATTTAAATGCACCTTATCTTGGTGTAAATATAACAAACTATTTGAATTGGGGACAATAATTTTAATGTGATGTTTTGTTTTGAGCTCTTGCTGCCTCTTACGTTGAGGCTGCTCGATGCTTAGGGGCGAGAGCAAAAGAGGAAATGCATCACAGTCGTTAAACTCTGTATGATTTTGGTGATCCAGGTGATTTGATGTCTAGTGGTTGTAAAACAAGAGCAGCTGTACTTATCTGTGAGGCTTCATCAGTGATACATGAAAGGTCGAGTTTTAGTATAATACCGTTAAACTCTGCCGCTGTTTGTAACCCGACCTTTCAGTTCACCTCACGAAGCCTTGCAGACAAATGGTCAAAAATCATTTTCAGTTCAGTTGCTCTTGTTCGACAACGGATAGAGGCCTCCTCCCAGTGAGTAACGTGCCTCTCCTCTCAACCTCAGGCTTACCTGCAACAAGCTCAAGACCTGGTCATTCTTGAGAGCATAATACTCCAGACCTTGGGTAAGTTGGGAAGGAAGAACTGGGTCCCCTGATTTATTTCCCCCCCTGAAACTCATGTGATTATAAAAAAAAAAAGAAAAAAAAACAGTGTTAACCTTTTTTACTTTTGTCCTACAGAAACCTTGTGTGCAGTTAGCAGCGCTGCGAAGTGACACGCATGCGTAATATATTGGCAACATCGCCTTACTGCTAAATTACCGTTTTCACGCTTTTGTTTCTGTCGTGTCCTTTTTTTTTTACATTTCCCTCTTTATTTGATCTACAAGCCATCTGTTTGAGGACTGAGCATGGAAGAAGACGGCTGAAGAAAATAACGTTAATGAGCTTTAATGTTAAACAACCCATCTGTTTTCTCATTTGTCAGGAAATTGCTGAAGATTTTTAGCTTGCATGCCGTTAATGTTTAAATTGATTTCTACGCTGTTGTCCAGGATGTTGTTGGAAGACCTTCGTTCAAAGTGACGTTCCACGTTACTCTTAACTTTTTAACGCCATGTTCGTTTTTTTGGTTTTCAGGGACTTTACTTGTTGTTGTGTTTTGTTTTGTTTTTTACTGCTGAATGGAAAATAACCTTTTGAAACCTGGAAATCTGTCAAGTGGATTTGTTTCGTTTTGACTTCTCCATCTCATATATTCTTTGTTCTGTCTCCTTTTTTTATTGCAGCTTTTGAAATCACCATTGACCATCCACATACTCATGTTGTCAAGTGCACCCAGCTTGTCAGAGGTGAGCATCAAAAGACAGGTTTGAGTTTTACTTGAAGCATTTTTTTACAATACATTTACCACAAATTTATTTTCAAGTTCGCATTTACAACAGTTTCAGATTTTAAGTATGTTTTTCTGTTCTGTTGTTGTTCCAGCGAGTAAGGATCTGGCTCAAACATCATACTTCATGGCAACAAACAGGTATATGCACAGTTCTTTACATAGCATCGACTTTCACGCTTAATCCTTAAAAACTATATATACTGAATGTCTGTCTGTTCTCTCTCTTTCTCTCCCCCGTGTCTTTTCTGTTTTCTGATCATCTGGGACGTATGCTGCCACATAGTCTGCACTTGACCACGTTCTGCCTGCAGTACAGTCCTCCTGTGGTGGCCTGTGTGTGCATCCACCTCGCCTGCAAGTGGTCCAATTGGGAAATCCCTGTGTCTACAGACGGAAAACACTGGTGGGAATATGTTGACCCCACAGTTACCCTTGAGCTGCTGGACGGTATGTGCTCCGATTGACCTTGTAGCTCCGTCTATTCCGCACGCAAGCAAGAGAAAGTGTTTTGAGAAGGGGCCTTGCAAGTCGTGCATTAGTTACAATGTTGAGGATTTAATTTTACAAACGTTCTCCAGCTGATTTTTGTCGTCATTGTTTTCATGAATTCATTCAGAGCTCACACACGAGTTCCTGCAGATTTTGGAGAGAACGCCCAGTCGGTTGAAACGGATTCGCAACTGGAAGGTACGACTTTTTTCTTTTTCTGGAGCTCTTTTGTGACAGAGCTCAGCCAAGTCAAGTTTTTTGTTGAATTACTAAACAGGAAATGGTTGTTTATCTATATCTGTCTATATTTAACTAAGGATATGAGTTGTACACAAAATACATTCATATATTATAAACAAACTCACCCTCTTGTACTCTTCTTGATATACTTTAAATTCAGAGTCACTTAACAGGAATTGTCTGTTTTCTCGCCCCCCAGGCTGGAGGTCAGACACCAAAAGTCAAGCCAAAGGTCCAGGAGGAAGGTGACCAGAGGGACACCATGATGAGCATGATCTCCATGGCTTCATCAGAGAGCACTGTGGCAGGCCTGATGAGCCTCTCTGCTCCACCTTCGTCTTCTTCTTCCTCATCCTTGGGCGAGAAGGAGAGAGGTACGCCTGGCAGCGCTGCGACTTGGAGCGGTAAAAGCCAGAGTGGAGCAGAGCAGCAGCAGCAGCAACTACAGCAGCAGGCCAATAACGAGGTCCACGCCCCGGCTAAGGTGTCGCTGAGTGAGTACCGCGCCAAGAACGCAGACGTCCTGGCCGCCCAGAAGCGGAAGCTGGAGAACATGGAGGCCAGCGTGAAGAGGGACTACGCCAATGCTGCCCAGGCTCTCATTGGTCAGCAGCAGAGGAAGGATAAGCAGCATCATCACCAGCAGCAGCAGCAGTCCAGCTCCTCCTCCTCCGACATGTCCAACCCGTCCCCCATTATTCTGAAAATCCCTCTGGAGAAGGAGAGGCACGACCGTAGCTCTTTGAAAATGCGCCTCCCCCTCGCTGGCGGAGGTGGAGGAGGAGGAGGCGGAGGCAGCGCGCACAGCGGTAGCGCCCGAAGCCAGGACCAAGACATCAAAGTCAGAATACGAGTGCCTGAAAAGCAAAGGGGGAGTTCAGGAGAGGAGGGGAAGAGCAGGGACAAGCACAGGGACCGGTCAAACCACCATCACCATCATCATCACCACCACCACCATTCGTCCTCTAGCAGCACCTCACTGTCTTCTTCACATAAACACTCATCTAGTTCCAGCGGGGCGTTAGGAAGCAGTAAAAAAGTCCCCAGTGACTCCTCTAGAACGAGCTCTTCATCCTCCTCTGCCTCGCGCAAGAGAACACACTCCCAAGATCCCTCGTCAGGATCTCACCAGGCCTCTAAAGTCAGCAAGTCCTCTAGGAATCCCTACCAGCTACCGTCCCTGTCTTCCTCTGCGGGGCAAACACTGGGACACGGTCCAGACATCCTCCCCGCTCTGGGCCTTCCTCACCACCAAGGGAGCTTTTCGCACTCCAAAAGCGACAAGACGGACACTAACGGACACGGCGCGGCAGGCGGGACCCAGTCGAACGAGTACCAGGACACTTTTGAAATGCTGAACTCACTTCTGAGCGCGCAGGGGGTGCAGCCGTCCCAGCCGTCCATGTTTGACTACAGATCCCAGTACGGGGAGTACCGGTACAGCGGTGGCTCCAGAGGGAGTAACTCCAGGCCGCCGCCCCTGCCTTCAGACCCGCCCCCACCACTGCCGCCGCTACCCAAGTGAGACCCTGGTCAGGAGATGAATTATGTACATTGTACTTGACATCCATCTTGTTACATAGAGTATTGTATAATGATTTTTTTTTGTTTAAATACTCACAAAACATTTTTATGGGCTTCAGTGTGACAGCAGAGAAATGTACCAGTGAGATGAGTTTTTTGTTTTTTTTCTCTCTTTTTACGGTTCACTTGTGGGGCAATAATGAGAGGCTTGAAAAGCTTACAAAATGTGAGAAAAATATTTACAGGAAAGTGTACATACTAATTTTTCTTTTCTTTTCTGCTTAACTCAAATGAAATGTGATGATGGGACCTGTTGTTGTTTTTTTTGTTTTTTTGTTACCATCACAGTTTTTTGAATGGAAGTCATTGTCTTTGAAATCATGAGGAAAAGATTTCCATCACATAGCTGTCAGGTCTTCTTACCGATTGTCTTTTTTATAATGTTTTTATAGTATGTTATTTATTAATTGAATGCTTTTAAAAACAAAAACAAAAAACATAGTCTCCCCCCCGCCCTTTTTTTAACCTTAAGGGCCCCCCTCTCTATTTCGTCATCAAGACTGTACAGGCTAATTTGAGAGTGCATGTCTCCAAAGCCATCTTTTCAATATTTTTTGTCTTTTAAAAAAAAAAAAAACCCAACCCCACCCATAACCTCCAAAAAAAAGAAAAAAAATTAGGTGATAGCCCCAAACCTTGGTGTTATCTATTTTTGTTTCTTGCATTATTTGGTAAACTTGTACAAAGGTTGTAAAATGTTTAAAACATGAAATATTTTTTACATTTTGTTATGGAAAAATTGCAAAAAAGATGTAAATTAACGAAGCTTGTACTTTTTTTTTTTTTTTCTTTTTTCTGATTTTTAAGTGTTGCAGTCATTGTTTTAAATGGTTGTAAAATATTATGTCAGTTCTCTAATAATTACACTAATGGACAAAGTTCATACAAAAAGGATATACTGTACATCTATGGATCATAGGGTTCAAATTATTAAAACATATCTCCTCGGTATGGTCACAGTGAAGGAAATGCCAACACACATAAAAAAATCCCTCTAGGAATAAATGTGAGTTTTTTTTCTCCCTGTAATGTAACTGTCACTTGTCCAGTTTTTTTGGGTGATTACAGCTTACATGCAAATATATAAGACACAAGGCAGCCGACATGGATACACATGATTCCCAGCGCCCCCACTGTAACCATGAAACTCTGCCAGAAAAATAAAAGTTTTAACTGCCGGTGCTAACTTTGTGGTGACCATATTGAGCTCCGCACACAACAAAGTATTCACGACACACATTATCAAAGACTTAGTCACAGGTCTTCTGTCTTTATGGTCGTCTTTCATTTTTTTTATCGATTCTCCCCTTTTTTGGGGGGGGCGGGTGTTTTTAAAAAGAAGTGTAAAATCCCAGTGTATACCTGTGAGTTCATGCCGATCTGATTTTAATCATCTTGAAGTTGTCTTGTTACTCCATATGCATCGTTAAAAAACCCTCAAAAAAACTGACTTGATGGGTTTTTTTTAATTTTTTTTATTCCAGTTTCAGATTGTTTGTTTTATAATCCATCCACGAAGCCATGATACATCAAAAAACAAAACGAAAAAAAAAAGTTTGCATGTGTTCTTCAGTTGTGTAAAATCATCCGCGGCGAGCAGGTTATCGACATACCTCCACTACAGGGTCATAAGCATGAAGTATAATACTGTTTTAATTTGAATTAATGTTTAAATTTGTGTTGGAGCAAAAATAATGGAAGACTGCTATATGTTGGGAAGAGAATCGGGTATCATCTGTACATTTGATTCATATTAAGCTTTACATGGTTTTTTGATTGTATAGTATTACTGCTTTTAACCTGCTTCTTTTTTTTTTTAAACTTTTGTTTTTAAACCTGTTTATCAAAAAAAAACTCATTTTGTTTTTAGGCAGTTCACAGTAATGCAGTACAACAAAATCAGCCATACAACTGTAAAATGTTCTTTGTTCCTTTTGATATATGGAAGATACACAGAGAAGAGTGCAGCTCTTTGCTCAGGCAGCAGAGGTTTTTAAAAAGTCATTTAGTTATTCCACTCTTGGTTGTAACAGGGAAAAAAGTAAATGCACTGAATATTTATCTTGGTAGGTTTGCCTACAATGCAATTGACAAAGTGTTACATGTATAATGGTGAGACTATTAGAATAGATTTCAATATATATCATTGCCATCTTCGGGGGAAAAAAATTGTTTTATTTGATCTGGACAAATCCTCCAGTTAAAAAAAAAAAAAAGTATTAACTTTTATGCTGTGAGAAAGTCATACAAAAGGACACACATTTCAGATTACACCCATATGTGAGAAATAAATGGAAGACACTCATGCAACCTAACAATGCAAAAATCACATAGCTACAATAAGTTTCATGTTTTTTTTTCATGTCTTGGTGTTTTTAGTGACACTCAGGTCTGGAAATATAAACGTTTTTTTGGGATTTCTTTGTTTTTTGTTTTTCAGTTTAAAATGTTATATCTGAACACTGTTCTTTTTTGATATAATGTGGTTGCTTTATTCCCAATTAAAGTCAATAAAAAATATTTTAAGAAAAACCCTTTCTCATTGCATCATAAATGTTTCCACGAAGCTTATTTTACTGCTGCAATGTATATACAAGTTTCATTCTCCCCCTTCTTGATTGGCGTGTAAATTAGCCAATGGCGTGCTATAAGCTGTGGCGTCTCGGCCAATCAGCGCTCGGAGTGGGCGGGCTGTGGTGGCCGTGGCAGTTATCAGGGAATGCAGGCAAACCGACGCAGTGTGCTTCGGGAGCTGCGCATAGAGAGGCAACCGTGCGAAAGGTAAGCAACCATTAACAGAAAACCAACATATTTATTCATCTTCTGACATGGAGGGATATCGGTAGTACCTAGAGGGAACATTACCTGTTGAAATATGTCACTAAAATGCGCTTCACAGCCGCGAATTATTCAAATTAGCCGTTAGCTGCTGTTAGCCAGTGGCGAACAAAGATGGCGGCCGCTCCACTGAGAGAGGAGTGACGCAGTGAAGAGAGGCGGGCTGACGCACGGTGTGGCGCTCGGTTAATAGAGCGGTCTGGGAGGGAGAAATGGACTTCTGCAGCTATTACAACTCATATAACAAAATATACTCTGGCATTTACTGCTGATGCATATTTATATTTATAGGTTGTTGTCTATATTTTAAAGCGCATTAAAATAATTATTAAAAAAAGTAGATTTTTAGACACGATACCGATCTGATAAACCACCTGACCCGCCACCGCCTCTTTTAATGTTAGTTTCAATGACTATTTCCTTTTTTAAAATCCGTAATATCTCATTAACACATTAATTTAACTGAACTGACTTGTACAATGTTCACACAGCAGCATTCAACATGTTTTACTTGTATAAACAGTGTCAGAAAACAACGTGACATGAAACATATTCAAATGCAACATTTTGGTTTTATAAGAACACTTTTATCCCTAATGAATGAAAAGAGGATAAAGCATGAGTGTTTTTATTGTGTTTCGCAATTATATAACTACGTGAAATCAGTAGCACATTGCCACATCTGACCTTTGGACCCAATTTGTGTTTGAATAAGCCACGTGTATCTCCAAAATGTAAACAGGTATCTCAGTGAATCACCTGCTGGGACATTTCTTTGCAGGCTCCACAGATTTTTGCCCACATTTTACATGTAATATGTTATTAATGTAACTGCAGCCTCCATATGTCTCTGCTGTTTTTGCTATGAAATGTCAGAAAACAACCCTATCTCCATTGTATTTTCACAGACTGCAAGGTGATGCTTTTAAATGTCTTGTTTAATCCCACAAACAGTACAAGTATGTTCACTTTAATGCCATATATGATAAAGATAAGACCATAAATCCTCACATTCGAGAAGATGTTCATACGCCATATTCTGACTCATAGTCTCTTAAACCAATTCACATGAAATGATTTAGAGCTGATACAATGAGTTGTTTAACAGATCATTTATTTAATAACTCTTCTGATAATAAACTTTTTATTAAGGAGATATAAAAAAAATTTTTTGTTGCAGCCTCTCAAATTTGACTATTTAAAACCTTTACGTGTCATACGTGATTGTAAACTGAATATATTTGGATTTCGAGCTGCTGATCAGACTAAACGAGACATTTGCTTTTAATTTATTTGACTGAGAGATTATGAGCATTTTTTATATTTTATGACATTTTATTTCCAAAACCATTAAATAAAGAATATAATTGGCAGATTAATGGATAATAAAGATACAATTATTTGTTGATTTAAATCATTTCAGGGCTGTAAATAACTTATCTTTGGTACGTAGTGTAGCTCAAGCCTCGATATCCCGATTTAATTACTTCATCTATAAATGCTGATTGTATTCTTCCAGAGCCGAATGTGTTATTCTCAGTTGTCCTGTCGTATCTGACCATTAGGGGTCTAACAGTACACTAAATTCACAGTTGGGTGTTTACCTTTGTTTTGGGGTCAAGGTTTAGCATGATTTTGGTACAGCAGGGGGAGAATTGAACATTTATTTTGAAAAGGGTAAACATCCAAATATCTCAAATTCACTGAAACAGTTCAGTTGTGCTGCAGCGGAAAAATGAAAACCACATTTCTGCTTCTTGCAAAGAGTTGCTAACAGCTGCATTATGATGGCTTTTATGGTCTAACTGTTGATAAACTAGCTAACTGTATATAAAGTAGTGTAAAGTAGCTCCACCTCCAGCAGCTACAACAGTAACATGCTGATGCTTCACTATTAATAATCTAATGTCATATATAATAATATATCAGTCAGAGGGACCAAACCACTACTTTTACTGTAATACTGCATACTACATCACTGCTGTCTTACCCGGTCAGAAATGTAAATGGTTTTTATTCCTCCCAACAGTTTTATTCATAGGGTAGTGAAAAGCCAACCATCACAGAGAGGGGAGGGAGGGGACATAGTATCATTTGATTGCAGAGATAACTGAGTAGAGTAGGAGTGAATGTATTTAAATCTAGATATGAACGCGCAAGATATTAATGTCGCAAAAATATGTATATCAAATATACCCTCCCACTAGAGTTTACACGTTTATTGCTGTTTACAGTAAGTGTAATAAATGTGAATGCTTCATTTTCACTGTTGCTACACTTTCAAACAAATGTGAAATCATAGTCCTATCGCAACAATATTGAGACATGATAATCTGTCCATATCATGCAGCCCTATAACGGAGCACATTTTATGTAATAGTGTGGCACTCAGTCAGCATTATGGGGTTGTCTGATGGCAGCGACACTACAGGGTAACGAAGCTACCGTGGCTAAGTCAGCTAGCATACGCTCTTGAGTATGGTGTCGCTACACTCTATAATTATTGTTCTGCACTTGAGACTGACGATCTTTGGGTCACGGAACATTTTCTTTATACGACGGCACAGTTGGGGATAAATATACGTACTGTTACAGTCAGTCGGCGATCCAGCTAACAAACTAATTGTTTCCTTTTTTGCAGATCTGCGATGAACAGGATACGCATCCATGTTTTGCCATCAAGTCGGAACCGGGTGAACCAGACGCCCCGTCCTCAGGAGCCTCAGGCCTGCTCCTTCACCCAGCGCCCGTGCCCTCAGCCCCGCCTGGACGGCCTGGAGTTCTGCATCAAACACATCCTAGAGGACAAGAACGCCCCGTACAAGCAGTGCAGCTACATCTCCTCCAAGAACGGAAAGCGCTGCCCCAACGCCGCGCCGAAGGTCGAGAGGAAAGATGGGTGAGTCGGGAATCAGAATTTAACAATACTTTTTATTTACTGTGTGTCTCCTGTCCAGTGGTTCAACTTGCATATAGAGACTAAAGGCTAATTACCTCCTGGTTGGTTAGTGCCGTGGTCACCGGAGCTGATCTCTGCCACTCTAATCAATGAATGTGACCACCGAGAGCACCGCAGCACGTCTCAGCAGTGGCTCTCCGTACCGCAGTGCTGTGAATTTGCAGCAGGTCTATTTTTGACGGTGCCGTTTCAAAGACGCCAAGCTCAACAGAGAAGATGGCACCAGACAGGAAGTCAGACACAGAATCAGAACCAGCCTCCTGGTCGTATTTCAGCAACGAACACGAATAAAACAGATAAAGAGAGAATTTATCTATGTAGTCTACTCCCTCACAATAGAAGCACAAAAATCTAAGAAAATTACCAACTAAATTTGAGCAAGTTAACAAAATTGGACTCTTTAGTTGTGCTGCTACTACAGTAATTACGGTATCCTAAAGGCACTCGTTTGGATTTAATTGGGCTGCCATAATTATTGTATTAACAGTGCAGATTTCTCTCCCAGAGCATGCTCCGCTCCGCTGCTGTAACGCTCCCGATGGCGTAGGAGGACTGAGTAAAGAGGTGGAGTAATCGTACCCGGTGGAAAACCGGAGTATGGGTGTACTCACACTAGGCCCAGTTGCCTTGTACTGTGCCTGAGCAGTCACGGTACGGATCACCTAGTATGACTACGCCTTTTTAAATTCTAAACATCTGATAACAAATCCAATCTGATCTCTGACTTGTTCAGCCTTTATTAAGATCCTGTGTCGGGCAATTTGGTGGCAGCACAACAGACAGAAAGATAAACATGGAAACATACAACAGGCATGTCTGAACTATTCCATGGAGGAACGTTCCAACCAATCAAGACCACACGATTCGACCAATTAACTGTCTGAAGACTGAGATCAGCTGATTAAATGAGTCGAGCCTGGTGAGCTCCTGCTTGGCTACAGCCACATGAACCCTTTATGGAATAGTTTGGACACCTCTGACATACAAGAAACAATGTAGATAAAAAAATAAAACCTCCAATAGATAAGTGATCTAAGCCTTAGTATGTTGGATAATAATCTGATTACACTAACGATCCATTCTCCAATGATCCGGTCTGTTCCTCAGAGTGACGTTCTGTGCAGAGCACGCTCGCAGGAACGCCATGGCTCTCCGCGCTCAGGTGAGAAAGGCGTCGTCTGGTCCGACCCCGGAGTCACTGTTGTCTCAGCTCAGCGGATACAACCGAGGGGAGACGCACAGCATCGAGGGAGGCCGCTCCGAAGCAAATCGTATTCTAGGTGACTGTTCTCATTCATCCTTCTGTATTGGGACAAATTGAGTCAAGCAATGTGTCTGTTTGTCTTGCAGTTTCTTTTTAAATGTGTAAAAACATAAAAATCTTAACGTTTGACTACGTTTCCCTGGACAGATGAGGACAGTCTGAGTGAGGAGGAGCAGGGTCCTCTGGTGTTAGATCAGACGTGGAGAGGAGACCCTGACAGCGAGGCCGACAGCGTTGACAGTGATCATGAGGATCCTCTAAAGTGAGCTGAATATCATGTTTTATTTTACAGAATGAACAGTTTGAGATAGTTTAAAGTCAGATTGTCATTTTATTGAATTCACGTTATAGACCTTAATTTGTGACAAAATGAGGTAAAGTCATTATAACTAGAAAAACAGGTGATCCTTGAGTGTGTTTTTTTAGATGTCATATTGTCCTGCACTGCACAAAGGAACCGTAAGGAGTTACTCACAACTGCTATGAATTAAACTAAATGACGAATGTTGTAGAAAGCTCTTTTGAAAACAACCCCCCCTGAAAAAGGTCATATCTTCGGGACAACATTTGTTTTCTCTGTAAAGTTTAATCAGCTGTGACTTAATTAAAATCGTACTTTTATTGATGTCCAAAGGCACACATATTGTATAACTTCCTGTTATTATAATTACAATCTGCAAAGTATGTTTGATTTATTATGTGCAGTAAAATGACTAAGACTGTGTTCTCAGACTAGTTGGAGCTTGTTTTTAAAGAGTTGAGTATGTGTTGCTGGTTGTTTTTATGATGAACATATTTCTTCTGTGTACTGACAGACATGCGGGAGTGTACACAGCAGAAGAAGTGGCGCTCATCACTCGAGAGAAACTCATCAGGCTCCAGTCTCTCTACATCGATCAGTTCAAACGCCTGCAGCACCTGCTCAAGGAGAAAAAGCGCCGATACCTGCACAACCGCAAAGTGGAGCATGAAACTCTTGGTAAACGTGCAGCTAATTGATGACTAACTAATTGTGACAGTTAATGATCTTGTGATATTAAAACGTGACGATGTTTCTCGTCGAGGTGAAAAGCTGTCTCACAAAAAAGGTTTGGTTTGGTTTTTCTATCGCTCACACTCACACACATCCCGTCTTTTCATAATGTGAATGTGTGGCTCAGTTAACCTTTATTAGAGTAGGTGCCCTTGTTCTAACTCGTGAACTAGCAGCTTCTACCTGCTGAGAAGATTTCACAGTCAGAAGTAGGAGATGAGGAGAGGAGCAGGAGGAGGTTGACCTCTCCACTGAAAGCCCGAAGTAGGAGAAGCGGGGGAATCTAGCGCAGCTATGCTAGCCTAATGATGCAAAAAGTAAAATAAGTCAAACTCCGAAGTAAACCACAATTTATTTATTTTTATTAGCAATATATTATAATGTGATTTTTTTTTAAAATTTCATAGTCAAATTTCATCATTTGAAATGTTCTTAAAAATAGTCTTGTGTATCGTCACACCTTTAGCACTTAACAGTTCTTGTTAGGAAATCATGACATCCCAGGCCTCGGTTATAACTGTGTTTTTATGTCGTTGACAGGCAGCAGTCTGCTGACGGGCCCTGAAGGACTGTCGATGAAGGAGAGAGAGAACCTGAAGAAGCTCAAAGCTCTGCGTCGATACCGTCGTCGGTACGGCGTGGAGGCCCTGCTGCACCGGCAGCTGAGGGAGAGGAGGCAGGCTGTTACAGACGGAGCTCCTCAGGTGGGACCCCATCGAAGTTAGAGCAGGAAGTAGTGAAACTAGCTCGAAACTCCCACTTTTCATCTGTACATGTGGAAGAATGAAGTTGAGTTTGTGATACTTGATGCTTTTGGAGGAATGTAGTGCTGCTTGAAAGTCTGTGAGAACCTGAAGCATGAGTTTAGATTATGTAAAACTGGATAACACTGGTGTTGGGTGTCATCCATTTCTACACAATCTGCCTGATAGTTGACGGGTGGAGTCCAAATTCTTATGAAATGGCTTTGTAACCCTTTCCAGTCTGCTGAGACATAACACACTTCCACCAGCCCTGTGTTGTGAGACTTTGAGAGTGAAGAACCAGATTTCTCTTCTTAAATAAAATTAGGGCCTTCCAGACTCACACTTGATTGTTATTTAAGTCCTTCAAATTAATTGATAATCATAGGGGTTCATACTTTTTGCCCCACACAAATATGTAACATTGGATAATTTTCCTCAGTAAATAAACTAACAAGTGTAAGATGGAAATCTGATCACACACATTTATGCAGAATTAGAGCAAACTTTCAAGCAGCATTGTATATCTGAAACCACGAGAGCAGCAAGTCTGTAGAAACGATGGATCTCATGCAAGAACTCAACACTACACTACTCTACTCTACAATTCAAGCAATTTAAGAATTTATGGTATTTACCAATTTTCTCATAAACAAAATTTTTGAGTAGGACAGACTCATACTTGGATAGACAGTACAAGTGTGTGGGGTTTTTTTTCTCTTGAGACTTTTTATTGGCATATTTCTGCACAACAACTCGTTATATTAGTGTTTACTAAGAAACTTCTTACTGTGGCCAGTATGTTTCACCTGACAGTGTAACGTCACATCACCTCCTGTAGGTTATGATCTTTTGTCTTTTATCTCATGATTGTCAACATCCTCTGACCGCCTCCGATCTTTTTTTTTTTTTTTAAAGCGACGCAGTTTAGGACTAACATTTGTCAGTGTCTAGTTCCACATCAGACCACTTCGTGTTGATTGCTGTCATGTAACATTGTCGCTCTTATTACGCCATTCACAGCTCTACCATCAAGATTTTCTAGTTATTTCAGATCTCCAACTACTGATACTGTTTTTTAAATGCTTCGTTTTCTGTCTGCTGATAAAACAGGACAGACTTTGAGCTCTGAAGTGAGAACATGTCCTCTTTTTTTCTTTTGGTTATGAAACTTGCCCAAAACAAAGGTCACTTTTATTATATGGCATTTATGTCGATGATGCTTATGATTATATCTCATAAACACTCACAAAGCAGAGTCACCGCTTTAGGAGAACGTATCATTAATGAAGCAACAAC
This sequence comes from Scomber japonicus, assembly GCF_027409825.1. Taxonomy (NCBI): domain Eukaryota; kingdom Metazoa; phylum Chordata; class Actinopteri; order Scombriformes; family Scombridae; genus Scomber; species Scomber japonicus. The sequence continues at coordinate 28,968,175 of NC_070581.1, read as the reverse complement.
CCACACTGTTTATCTGTGTTTTATGCATTAACCATATTTACCAGACACTTTTTGCGGAAGGAGAAGTTGGTGGTGAATACATTATTTAATATATTTGAAGAAGAAAACAAAACAAAAAACAAACCCAATGCTGTCAGCAGTTCAAATTAAATACCATTCACCTTTTTTTTGTTGTATTTGGGTGGAGGTAAACATCTCTGAGTCTCCCTAAATCAAAATCTGAGCAAGACACAGAAACTATTTGGTGGCTAGATACCACGAGGGGTAAGTGAGGCCATTCAACCCTTTTTTTTTAAATTAAAAGGCAGCACTCCAACTTCAGTCAGTTTTGTTTCATGATTACACGGAGCCAAAACACCAAAGATATTGTTGAAATAAACATGACCCCTTCTGATAAAAAGAAAAACAACATAACTTGCTCTACAGAAAAGTGGTGGTAAAATACACGATTGTCCAAAACTACAGTGACTTGGAGGGGGGGGGGGGGGATAAATGCATACTTTTGGTTTTTAGATTACACTCGACATTTTTGCAGTGCTTGCAGGATGTAATTGAGATTTGATCAGTAAAGACGCTGAAAAACAACCAGAGGAGTTTCTCTTAGTTTTCAATATGCCTCTTCCTCTGACAATTTTGTGGCATCCAGGAATGATAATAGTCCTTAAAGATGATTATAGTTATAAAGGAAATGCTGTTATGTTGAGGTTTTTCCGTCTCGGTTGAGTGTTGCGATCTTATCTGACACTTCTCTCTATCTCTCGTTCTCTCTCTCGCTCTCTCTATCTCTCTGCAGCCGCACACAAGAACGGCGTACGAGAAATGCATCTCGTTTGTGGAAGGGACCCGATGTACCAACCCCTGCCTGCCCATGACCCGCCACTGTGTCGCACGTATCCTCCCAAAGATGTTCTAGTGTTGCTTTGACAAAAAGATACAACCCACAATAATTCAGCATGTTTCAACACACCAAAAAAAAACCCCAAGATGAGTTTTCGACAAATTGCATGAAAATATTAACGTTTCCTGCATGTCAAGTTCTCCATATTCACTTCCGGCCCCGATCAAGACCAGCAGCTTGCAGTAGGTGCTGGTTTCAAAGGGAGCCTATATAAACTCCTTCCTGTGGTCTGTTGATTTTTCCCAGAGTCGAACAGGGGTTAATCATTTCAGTTGGAAGGAACAAAACAAATCCCTTCCCGACCTGTCTCGTCTTCATTTTTTCTTTTTCTTACATTATTATTATTTTCCATTCAACGAGATTTATGTGTTGCTTTTTTACATTGTAGTTAAACCGGTTTTATTGCATGTACTGAATCTTGTGTTCCTCTAATTGCCAGTTTAGTTTTGTTGTCTTCAATGTTTCATTGTGAACAAGCTGCAAAGTATTTACACTCCAGACACACAAAAAAAAATCACTAACACTGTACAAATCCACTCCTTTAGCCTTTTGCAACTCAGTAAGTAGCTTTACGTTGAGAATTAACTACAGAAAGATTATTTACTGTTAACATACTTTTTTTTCTCCTTTTTAGATGTAGTTACCAAACACTTGTGACAAAGATATGAAATGGCATGATATTTCACAGTTTTAAGAATAAACTTAAGTGCAGTAAACGGTAAAACTTCACTGGGAATTGAATGTGTATATTAAACTTAAAGTAAAAAGAAAAAAAGAAGATAAAATATACATAAAATAGCAAAGTGTTTATGCTCAGCCAAAAAAATAAATCACTAACACTGTACACCACTCAGGCATAAAGCAGTCGAGCCTTTTGCAATTCTTAAGTAGTTTTATGTTGAATTAATTACAGAAAGATTATTTACTAGAATAAATGTGTTGCTTGCACTAAAACTAATTTGGCAGCTAGTGAAGATGAAGCTTTCCATTTTATGTTTTGAAAATGGGAGCAGCAGTTTTATCAGTTTGACCTATGTGTTAGTTTCTCTGTTTGGGTACAACGTGTCATTATCCTTGACAGCCAGACGCTCAGACATCTTCCAAGACAGCAATCAGGTTCTTTTCAAAATGTGTCCCGGCCTGAAGGACGTCCCATGCGACCGCACTGTGCACATGGGTCACTCTGAGGATCCTCGCTGCCCGCTTCACCTCACCCTGCCTCCCCCCATGTACCAGCCGGAGCAAGAAGCTCCGCCGCAGGAGCAGTTCACCCCCGTCAGCAAAGACATGTACCTGAGCGCCGCAGAGCTTCAGCCCACAGAGAGCCTTCCTCTAGAGTTCAGTGACGTACGTAGAGATGATTATGAGGACGATGATGTTCCCTTTTTCCTCTCTCACCTCATATCTTGTTCCACATTTACTGCCAGATCCTCTTTTTTACAAGTATTTTTAAATGTCACTGGTGGATCTTAAATTTTATGATACATAAAAATCTGATGTAATGCAGGACCTGGATGTGGAAGGAGATGGTATGCAGGGTCCTCCGTCCCCCCTGCAGTTTGACACGGCCTTGGCTCTGGAGGACCAAACTATTAGAGCCATTGCTGAGGCCCCAATGGACATCCTGACCGGAGAAGACCCCGACACGGGCGACCTGGACAACTCAGGACAGGAGCTTTCTGAAAGGGACGTGGACGCCATCATGGACGACCAGGTTAACTTTCTGAACATCTTGAATCTCTCTGTTGACTGATGGTGCCTTTTTACACTGTGCAGACAACAATCGATGAAAATAGGGTTTTAAAAAAAGCTGCAAGCGGAGACTTTAAATCATTATCCTCTATCTGCAGACCAGCTACGCACATAAAGGTGCCACTTACATGCATTATAAAGTGTCTGAAGTGGAGGAGAGAGGATCTGGATCCCAGTTCTGCACAGCGTGTTTGTGGAAAAATGTCTTTCAGCAGCTTATCCTGGTTTGAGTCCAGTTGACTTCATTCACAGTCTCTCTCTCTCTCTCTCTACTGTCAACAGATAATAAAGACATAAAATGCTCAATAAATAAACCCGAAAAAATGGTTTTAGCATTATGCTTGCGTGCAGATGTCAATGTTCAGCCTCTTCATCCATAACAACATGGAAATTGCAGATCTCCCGTCCAAATCAACCAACGCTGATTGCCAAAGCATAGGATATACTCGTAAAAGTAAAAACCAACATAAAACTATATTCCACAATTAAAACAGTTTTAAAGAACCGTCCAAACAACATAAAAAAACAAAAATGGAGCTTCGTAAGTAATTTTATATAGTCACATTTTCCATACGTCTTTGAGTTTCAGTGGTACGCGCCTGTTTCAACAGTAGTTAAGCTGACTTTGCTTCAGTCGTTCTTCTGTCCTCTGTTTAATCATCCCTCTGTTTCTTTCACAGTTCTCTATTTAGGTCATGTAGAGACAAGAAACTGTAAAGATTTACAGCTGCTATCTCTTCACCCTGACTTAGTCTGTGTAATGACGCAGCTTTAAAAAAAAAAAAAAAAAAAAAAAGAGGCAGTGATCCGGCTGACGAATGCATGTCGACTCAGCAGTTCATCGACTCAAAGTGATGTCATTAAAGGTTTTGTTTTGTCCAACCAGCTGTCCAAAATTGACTAATTATTGCAGCACTAATAAAGAATGCACTGTCCTATTGTTTGTAGACATTAGTCATAACAGCAGTCACACTATTGGATTTTATTCCTAAATCTAAAACTTCATCATTGGAGATAAAAGTCGGGCTGCGTCAAAAACTCTTGACAAAGCTCCAAATCATCCAGCAGTGAGATCTCAGATGTCAGTGTTTAATTAACAAAAACCTTTTCTTCTTTTCATCTTTCTTTCAGCCCCAAAATCACATCATGTAAACAGGCTTCGAATAAACATGTACAGTGTGCCTGCGAGTCAATAAAGGAAGCAATTATTTTTGTTGTTTTTCCACATTCTTGTCCCGTGCTGTATGTCAAATGACGTGTCCGAGTCGGGAGAAAAACACGAAGGAATTTAAGCCCTTACGAAACAAAAAAAAACCCATTGCGGTTCTGCAGCTGAAAATTACAGCGTTTAAACTAAGAAAGCAGTAGATCTTATTTTTTTGTAGCAGCAGATAAACTCACTTCCTGTTCTTCTTTTTCCTCCTATAGGTGGTGTCAGAGGTTGTCGGAGGCGAAGGTGACGCCACAGACGGTTCACTCCAAGACATTGACGCTGCCACTGTCGACGCTCACAGATGAACAAAAAAAAAAAACCCACCCCTGAAAACTCAAAGACTGATTCTTGATCCAGGGCTGCTGCAACTATAACGATTATTTCCTCCATTAATCGAGTTTTTTTTTTTTTAGTTGCTATAAAAATACAGAAAATGGTGAAAAACATCCATCACTGTTCCCCCCCCCCACAGCCTGAGGTGACATCCTTGATTGTCTTGTTCTGTCCTGACAACAAGTTCACAACCCAAAGATGTTAAGTTTACTGTAATAAAATACTAAAGAAACTAGAAAATACTCCACATTTGAGAAGCTGGAATCTGAGAATTTGGACTTTTCAACAACGACTCAAAACAGTTGGCGATTAATCAGCTAATCATTGCAGCTCTTTGATCGACAGTGAAGCATTTCCAGTAGAGTATTAGACTTTACATTCACTGATTGTACTTGTTTGTTTGTCATGTGGGTGTATTTATTTGTTTTTTCATGTTTAGTCTGGGTTAAATTGCCTTAAAATTGCACCCAGTTTAGTTGGTCAACATTTTTCTCAGTTTTGCATCACTTTTGTTTGTCTGTGTAACTAAAACAATTTAAAGTGCACTCATCTCTCATCCACAAATAAACTATTTTCTGATACTTTTTTTTGATTTTGTCTTTTCAGGTATGTCCTTAAAACAACAGCCAGATTGCCCGTATGAGCATTGCTGTAATCATTCTTCCTGTTTGTTTTAAAATGACTAATTAAATATCCCAAAATGTGCTTTCAGTGTAAGTAATGGGGGGTTCACAGTCATTTAGTGGCAAAAAATCATTTAAAAGTAGATATGAAGCTTGTAAGAGGCCTGAGTTAGTCATATCAAGTGGATATCTGCCACATTTACAGTCTTTTTAGCATCAAATTCCCTACTTTTCCCTATTTTCTTTAGACTGTTTTCCTTTTGGGTGGAAGTATAGTAATCAAAAAAAGGCTTTGGCACTAAAAAGACTAGAGTTGAAAGATATCTATACTTGATTTGAATCATTTGGATGGTTGCAGATGAACTTTTAGACACATTTTTTAGACCCACTTTGTCCCCTCCCATCACTTTTATAGTAAATGTTAAAAACAACATGTGCCACTGTTCATTTAACTTGCTATAAAACAGATTTTTTTTGAAAAATGTTGAACTTGCCCTTTTAATGATACACTAATCCGGACAGATTTACAGTCCCAGCAGAGGTATTTTTAAATGTGCAGAGCGTATTTTAGAGCACAGAAAGAAAAAGAAAAAACCACATATAGAGGCAGATTTATATTTATATAAGTATATGGTGAAGTTATGTTTGGCAGCATGGGACAACCTCTCTGATCTGAAGGAGGAAGAAGAAGAGAAGGAGAAGGAAAAAAAAAAGAAGAAATTTGGGGCGGGTAATGCAATTTCATGCAATGACATCACTTTTCCTCCTCGACCCAAACACTGAGCAGAAAGAGGGGGAGAAAGAAAGCGGCTGCTGCAGGGAGAGGAGGAGGAGCAGCAGTAGAGCAGGAGGCTAGAAAAATGAGCACACACAGGCTCAGACATTAACCGAAACATTTAACACATACTAGCTTAGTTTATATATATATATTGAAGATGACACGGCAGCGTCGACTCCGGCGGTCTCCAACCAAATGAGGTGAGTGTAAACAAAGAGGAGAAAATAGAAGAAATGACCATTAAAAAAAAATGGAAACGGTAGCTTAGAAATCTGCATACCGACACACATCCTGGCGTTGCCTTTTTTTTGTTTTAACATCACCGAGAAAGTACATTACAGGAAACGATTGTAAAGATGTGAAATTAAGCAGTTTTATTATATTTTGGTGTGTTTTTATTGAAATGTTTAAGGTTTAACGATCCCCCTCCTCCACTGTTTGGAGACGCAAGGGCGTAACATCATTTATGCCCGTGTTGGAGGTTGGAGAGGGGGACTCGTGTCGGTGTTTATGGCCTTTAAAAAAACAAAAAGACATTTAAAAGGTTTGTTGTTATTGAAGATTGAAACATGTGCTTTTTTGTTAATGGTGGATAAAAACGTGAGAGCTGTGTCGCAGTTGCCATGGTTATAAATTTGAAAAATGGAACGTTCGGAGATGGAACTGTCAGCTTGTATATAAAAAAGCGTTAACGGTCACTAACGGTTCATATTCTTTTTTTTCCCCCCGAATCTTGTTGATTTTCAAAACCGCACCAGCGCCATGTTTTAATTAAAATATAAACAACAAACTGTAATAACGATGATAATTATAATGATAATGCGAGTGAATGAATTAACATGTCTGCAGCAGCCAGTAAGTAGAGGTGGTGGCATCAGCAAGTAGGGAGAGGTAGAGGAAAGGATCCACCACCCTTTTTGGGAATGTGACGAGAAAGGGATTTAACAGAGTAATAATAGTTGTTTAATAATATGGCTCTAGTTTGTGTTTATGTTGGTTATCAGCTGATTTTAAAGCTCCCTTCATTCAAAGATTATGCTTCAGTTTGGTTGTTTGGGCTTCACCTCGCAGTATAATGTATGTGCTTGTATGAGTTTGACTGTAGAAAAGCTTGTTTTCGGTGGAAAGTTTCTCTTTCTCTGAGCTCTCGCAGTAAATCTCAGCTATTTATATGGCTGGGACCAGAGCAGGATTTGTGACGTCACAACTTTTTTTTTTTTAATTTTCAGCCAATCATATTGCAGTATGCATATTTAATGAGTGTGATGTAGAAACTTGAAACCTGTCTTTAGTTTTTTTAGTAGTTATAAGTTTCATAATGAGGAGTTTCTGTAAGGAGGAGTAGATTAAGGCTGCAGCTAGCGATGACTTGCAGTTTCATTATTGATTTATATATTTGAGTTCCAGTATTTGAGTTGGGCCGAATTTCGGCTTTGTCATGCTCCCGACCGGAAATCGGATAGTCAGATGAATTTCTGATATGTCAGAAATTTTGGTTGCCCTTTGTCGTGAAGGTATTGCACAGCTGAAGGAGAGCCATGAACCAATTCGTGCAGCTGCACGAAAACATGGATAGTAATTGAGCAAAGTGTTGCTTACCTTCAGTTCTTTTTGGGAAATGGATGTACCATATTGTCCACATCCTCCAAGCCATACACGCCGGTTCCTCTTTTTTTTCTACTGCTTCTTGTTCTTCTTCTTTCTTACATTCTTCTTCTTTGAAATAGTCACACAGTTCTGTGTTCGAGGGTCCTACATGTTTATTTCACTCATATAATGTGAGCAGGTAAGTCTCAGCAGACCGGTGGACCATGTAGTGTGAGCACATACATTGTGACCCCTGGCTTTACATCGTGAGTGATTTACTCGTACAGAGCGAGCTGCTATTTAAACAAAAACATTGCTAAAATCACACGTTGTATGTCTGGCTTAAGTTGGTGAAATGGAAACTAATGGTGGAAAAAAAATGCTACTAGAGCCTGACTGATATATGGGTCAACCGATATTATTGACCAATATTGGCCTATCACAGATATTGGTGTTTTTGTCATCCGATATCCTACGTGCTGATTGTTTTCCATCTGTAATGACAACTGTTTCTACGTTGATATCAATACCACATGTATTTAGACTTATCTTCAAATTTGAATAAACTTTATTGACATGACACTGCAGTACTGGAGATTGTAAATAAACCAACAAAATGCAAATATCAACTAAAGCCCAACCAAGATATCGACCGACCGATATTATCTGCTGATACTAAGGCTATATAGCCTAGGCTGCATTTCACTTATATTTAATTCTCTTTCCTAATTTCCTAAAGTTTAATAAATACATATTAAATTCCCAGTGAAGTTTATTGTTTCAGTACACTGATTTATTTTTAAACTGCTAAATATCATGCCACCATTATATATCTTTGTCACAAGTGTTTGGAAACCATATTTGAAGAAAGAGTGTTTACATATATATTCTGTATGTATAATATTATTGGCTGATATATTGATGTTTTTTACTTTTTCACATCGTCTCCAATAGTCCCTTCAGTCAGGCCCTAATTACAACTACATACAACTAATCTATATCAGAAAGACATTTGACGAAGACAAACAGCAAGTCGTCTCATTTGAGAAGCTGGAACCAAAAAACCCCTAACCCTAATCCTATTTAACGTGTCTGAAAAATGTCTTTAAATGTTTCTGGTGGCTCAAAATGTTCTTCTAGTTCATAGTCTGATTGCTTTAGTTTAAAAAGTGTCAGAAAACAGCACAAAGAGAGAGAGGAAAAGGAAGTGAAAACAGTCTTTAAATTTAGTGGCAGCACACAGTTGGGGGTTGTGATTTGAATGAATGAGCAGAAGCGCCTCATGTTGGGGGTGGGGTGAGGGGGGTGTTGTTTATGTGTACAAATTGACTCCAATTTTCGGGGGTTGGGTTTTGGTTTTGGACATTTTTCTAAACCTAGTTCCTAAATGTCCAAACACGGTTTTTCTTTAATTGCATTATATATGAGCAAGAATCCAATCCTGTAGCAGCTTTAGCCTCGTTTTAAGGGCAGAAATCTGAAAAAGGGGAACATGGAAAACTCACATTGACAGGCTGAGTAGCTAATGCAGTGTTTAGGACTGCAATTAATGAATATATTTTATTATTGATTTATCGCTTTAGTTTCAAGTTAGGGCTGGGTATTGTTTAAAAAATGTACGATACCAGTACCAATCCAAGTACCCTTAAAGTCACACTAGTCACACTTTAGAGCGTTTAGGTGGCATCTCAGCTGCTGAACTTACGCGCTAACTCAAATTCACCACGACTTCACCACCACAGACGGGTTGTAGCTGCTGTGGCAGTGGGCCAATCACATGTCGCGTTAAATCGAAGAACACTTGTCTTTATTGGCTGTGAACAAGTCCGCATAAATACAGTAGTCCTATTTTATAGCTCTGGGTGCAAAAAGGATGGATTGCAGGTATCGTTTGACGGGAGATGTTTCGATACTACTTGGTATTGATTTATTTAGCGAGTACTGATACCCAGCCCTATTTAAAATGTCTTCAAACCTAAATATATTCAGTTTACTCTCTTAAAAGACAAAGAAAAATGGCAAATCTTCACATTTGAGATGCTGGATTCAGAGATTTTTTTGAATTTTTGCTTTAAAAGTTACTTCAACGAAACAGTCTCAGTAACAGAGAAGTAATAGATTGGATCGGTGTCTGTATTTACCGATTATAAGCGCTCATTCGGAGCAGAAAGGGCCATGAATTGGTGTTATCAGATCACCGTTTGAAACAATGCTGCTTCTCAGTGAAAGTGCTAACCTTTCCACATTTTCTGAATGACTCTGACAGTCATGAGGAGAGCTGGATTGTTTCTGTTTGTTTTCACATTGCGAAGGATTTTTTTTTTTTTTTTTTTTTTTTTATTGGCATTGAAACATGTGCCAGTAATCTTGATAAGTTTGAAGGTCTGCTGGGAGATTAAAAACAAGATTTAAAGACATCTATTGCTGCACAGCGGAGGAGAAAACATCCATACTTAATGATCTGCGCCTGTTTGGTCTAAAGCCAGAGAGACGCTCATGCTGTTTTTCATTGTCTCATCGTTTTCTGAACAAAGACCAAGTTAGATGAAGTAAGGATGGAGATGGAGAAATAGTTTGAACCCTTTTTTTTTTTTTTTAAATTACCGACTTAAAGAGATGGGCCAGAATTCAGGCTGTAAAATGTTTTAAGTTTTTCGCTGAAGAGTCTCCTGTGAAACGCTCCGATTACTCTTTTTTTTTTTTAGTGTTTTGCAGGACGAGGTGACGTATCTCTCGTGCCTTCGACAAATTGTCTGTTGATGTAATGTTGCTGTTTTGTTGTTTCTGGCAATTGCAGACAAATGTGCATCGTGTCAGAAAAGAGCTCATAGACTACATGTGTGAGCTCATGATTGGAGCAAAAAACATGGAGAATAGTTCCTGAAAAAGTAGTGAGAAAGGTCAGAGATGATTTCACTCAGATACACAGTGGTGGAAGTTTTTGGGTACTTTACTCAAGTAAAAGTAACAGTACAGTAATGTAAAAGTACTCCATTACAAGTTAAAGTCCTGCATGAAACGTAAATAAAAGGACATAAGTATAAAAGTATTAGCAAAATGTAGTTAAAGTATTACAGTAAAAGTTGTGGTTTCGCCTCTCTGACTGATATATTATTATATATGACATCATTAGATTATTAATAGTGAAGCATCAGTGTTAGAGCAGCAAGTTACTGTTGTAGCTGCTGGAGGTGGAGCTAGTTTATACTACTTTATACAGTTAGCTAGTTTATACTACTTTATATACAGTTAGCTAGTTTATACTACTTTATATACAGTTAGCTAGTTTACACTACTTTATATACGGTTAGCTAGTTTATACTACTTTATATACAGTTAGCTAGTTTACACTACTTTATATACAGTTAGCTAGTTTATACTACTTTATATACAGTTAGCTAGTTTACACTACTTTATATACAGTTAGCTAGTTTACACTACTTTATATACAGTTAGCTAGTTTACACTACTTTATATACAGTGAGCTAGTTTATACTACTTTATATACAGTTAGCTAGATTACATTACTTTATATACAGTTAGCTAGTTTATACTACTTTATATACAGTTAGCTAGTTTATACTACTTTATATACAGTTAGCTAGTTTATACTACTTTATATACAGTTAGCTAGATTACATTACTTTATATACAGTTAGCTAGTTTACACTACTTTATATACAGTTAGCTAGTTTACACTACTTTATATACAGTTAGCTAGTTTACACTACTTTATATACAGTTAGCTAGTTTATACTACTTTATATACAGTTAACTAGTTTATACTACTTTATATACAGTTAGCTAGTTTACATTACTTTATATACAGTTAGCTAGTTTACACTACTTTATATACAGTTAGCTAGTTTACACTACTTTATATACAGTTAGCTAGTTTACACTACTTTATATACAGTTAGCTAGTTTAGTCCAGGAGTGGAAGTTTAAAGCAAGAGAAAATGGAAATACTCTACTAAAGCTACTAAAGTACCTCAAAATTGTACTTAAGTCCAGTACTTGCAGATAAACCTTTTATCTTCTAAACTTAAACTCAGTGTAAATGTATTTTTTTTCTAAGTTGTTGATCGAGTCAAATTATTGACATTTTTAAGCTGATGCATGTTTAGAGAAAGAATTCAAACACGAGCTCGGGGAGGCGGTGACGATTTTGAGAATGAAACATTCGGCGGCGGCGGCGGGGGAACATAAAGGACTCCCAAACCTTTGCGCTCTTCTTTCATCCTGAAGGAGGAGGAGGAGGAGGAATGACCTCAGAGCTGCCGAGGGGCTCCGCGGATAAATGTGGTTCCACTCTCCGCTCGCTAGATTACATTTATGGTCTGTGTGCCCGTGTTTTGAGCTTGATTGAAGTTTTGTGAGAGCCCGTGTCCCAGTGCAACTTTGGAGATTGCATATCCAAAGCTGCGCCGCATTACATCATGAAGAGCTGAGCCAGTGACTTATTCGAGTGTAATGGGCAGTATAAGTGCTGGCTCGCTTGCTCTGTTCGCCTGTAATCGCTCACAGATGTTCTGCACGCCTTTGTGTCCCACATCTTGTTGCAGCCCCGGCTCGCACAGACGCCACATACGGTGTTCAGACTTTATTGCAGCGAGAATGGGCGAGGGGGGTGCGGAGGCGGGACGTGGCACGGTGTAAGTAAGTGTTTAATTTGGCTGTCGGTCCTGTTAACCTGCTCCGGTTATTAAATTGTTTTTATTAGGCATCAAAATCCACCACTAAACATGGCAGCGCTGAAACAATTAGTCATCATCTTCAGATCTTCAGACATAAGTAGAGATTTTAAGATGTCACCTTGGGCCTCTGGTAACTTATTAAAGAGACAATACATTGATTAATTGAAGGTAAAGCAAGGCAGGTTTATTTATACAGCAGCTTTTCTTACACAAAGACAGCTCAAAGTGCTTTATAGAAAGAAACAGGTTTGCATATTAACAGACCATTTAAAAAATAGCTTAGTTTCAGCCCTAAAAACATGGCAGCACATTACTACTACTGATTAATTTAATTAACTGTTCATTTATGTTTGTGCATTGAAAAAAATTTCAGTTTCTATTAAAGCTTTTAATGATTTTATATTTGCAGGAAGACGAGTTTAAAAGCTTTAAGACTCCTGCTTTAAATTCAGTAACAATGGTGAGGAATGGAAAGATGAAACTGTGATCTGCTGATTACTTTCTGCCATTAATTACTTGTGTAGGCAATGAAATGTCAGAAAATAGACCAACAAACCCAAAAAATATTCAATTTATGCAGAAAAAACAGAGAAGAGCAGCAAATTCTGTCATTAGAGAAGCTCAAACGGAGCACTTTTAGTTTTTTTTCTCCACTATCTTTGCTTATAATACGACTACAACAAATCCATCATCAGATTAGTAGCCTAATACTTCTCTGTCGATCAATTAATCGATTAATCGGATCATCGTTTCAGCTCTGAGTCGCAGCGTCTGTGTGTTTTTACGGAGCAAACGACCTTCCAGACGCCCAAGGTCAGCTCAGGTCTGTGAAATATCTCTTTATTAGGTCGCAGTTTACGGCTTTTAACGGGGAGGAAGGAGCGGCGGGACGATAATTCAGTCGGTTTGAAGTCTGGTCGTGGTGCGTAGACGGGTCAGAGCCTCCTGCGGTTGGCCTATCTCTCGGTGTCGCCCCCCCTCCACCCCCCCCTCCTCCACGCTTTGAAGATAGGGGGCTATAGGCCGAGGCTTCTTATCAGCTTATCAGTTCAGCCCCCCTTTCACCGCCCCCGCCGTCTGATGCATGCAGGTACTGTTAGTTACCATGGTTATACACCACTTTACTGCTGCCCCTGCATAAGCATTAGCAGGGCAGAAATATTCATCAGTTACCCCCCCAGACTCACAGCGGGGGAGGGAGGGGGGGAGGGGGGGCTTACTGAGAGATCTGCAAGACATCATCATCATCATCATCGTCGGGACTGTTTACACACACACACACACAATGCAGATATTCAGATGAAAGGAAGTATCTTTGCCTGCAGTGTCTCATCACAGCCGCCCCCCCTTTTTTTTCTTCTTCTTCTTGTTTTTCTGCATTTTTTTTTCTAACCCCACCCCACCCCAACCCAACCCAAGAGCTTGTGATTATTTGTCTGCATGTCAGCTCGAATATTTTAACCCAAGAAGTCAAAAAAAGCAACTTAAAGCCACATAAACTGCATCAGAGCCAAGTCCGACCTCCTGGAAGGACCATGATTTAACCCTTACGTACTGTTCAGGGGCAAATTTGACCTATTTTTACTTCTAATAGCTGTAAATAAAACCCAATACTCATTTCCGCTAGCTGGAATTCCTAATGTGACTCTGAATATATAAAAGTGGAGATAAAACGCATACATTTTAAACATTTTGTGCAGCTTATACACATTTTCGTCTATCAAAATCTCCAAATTTGACTTGAAAAATGAGATTTGCACCAACCATTTTTTAAACCAAAAGTAAATGCTCCTGAAAATGTCAAATGGTGTAACCACAAAAGAATGATAAACATTCAATATTTTATCGCCCTACAGTGTATTTAAGTGGACTTATATACTAATAATGACTTCATTTAAAAACATCAAATGAAAAGAAAAACATTCTGGAGTATTTCTACATTTAAATATTTGAGCATTTTCTCAATATTAAGCAAGACATATCCTAAAAACAACCATTTTTTCAAATTAAGTTGTGGCAAAATAAAAAAAAATGTTTTAAAAAACAGTGTTGCCTTTTAAAAGCAGATTATATTTATTCCACATTTATTTTCCTGTGTATATAATCAGATTTTTAATGCCAAATATGCTGGTTACACCAAATGGACACTGGGTTACATCACGTCACTGACCCATATTCAGGGTCAAATTAAGGAAATGAGTATTAGGTGTTTGTTTTTTGTTTTTTTTACAGCGCTTGAATGTAAAAAATGTGTCAAATTTGGCCCTGAACAGTATGTAAGGGTTAAAGGAATCCTAATATATGTGAGAGAGAGAGAGAGAGAGAGAGAGAGAGAGGGAGAGAGGGAGAGGAATCTGTGGTCATAAAAAACATTGGAAGTTGGCAAAACACTGCTTTAGCTGCTGCAGCTGTAACAAACATTCGATTCATCAGTCCGTCCAGAGAAAATATGGCTTGGAATGTAGCTTTAATCAATTCAAGCAAACCAGGTCCCCACCACGTCCTGTTTGGGCCCGAAAAAAAAAGGGGATTTAAACTGTCGCAATTTTGCTGTGTGGGTTTTTTTTGTTTTTTTTTACTCCAACAGAATCTGTACGAATCTAAAGTTGGATTTATGCACTTGAGTTATGAGCCGTGATAAGTTGGATTAAGTCTGTGTAGATAAAGAATGAGCGGCTACAGCGGGAGGTTTTGTCTCGTATCCTCAGCGTCGGATGAAACAGGGTTCCTTTGTGCAGCTCTGCAGTTTATTTTCATTTGTCTTAAAATAAGTTGTTATTGAGGCGCTTTATGCACCCTCCCTCCCCTCCTCCTCTCCCACCACCACCACCCCTTCAATCCCTAAACCCTCTCCCACAAGGTGCTTTAGCTGCTCGGTGCTGCTTCGGTGTTTTTTTCCTGTCTCCAAACGTCTTCCCCCATCAGCTCAGATCTATAGGCCCCCTTTTTTCTTTTTTCTTCTTCAAAACAGCAGCTCCTTCCCTTGGAGATGTAGAGCGGCCTTTAAAAAGGAGGATCTCCATATATAACCCCCTCCATATTATCTTTATTCTCTACCATAAATAGGTCCTTCCTCTTGGACAGGCCTTGGGAAGAGGATGTGGGTGATGATGAGCACGCCCCGGCTCTGCTGAGATAGCACTACGAGCTCCAGGTCTGAGTTGGAGCTGCCGTGCCTGGCGGCCAGATGTGGCCAGATGTACTTTGTCCTTCGCTTTTTTGTCCGGTCTGGTGTCGTTGTTCTCCAAATGTTTGCCTGCATCAAAGAGCTCGCTTCTCTCTCTCTCTCTCTCTCTCTCTGTGTTAACGTGGCTTCATCGAGACTTAACGCTGATTAATGTGGATCATCGTTAAGTGTTTTTTAATTTATCGAGCTAATAAGGAGTGACTTTTCAAATAGGATGCATTAGTGGTTATACTTTTATTTCCAGTTATCATCTCATTGAGTTTAAATAGAGTAACACACACTGAATCAACTCGCTCCCTGGTGGACAAACAGTGTATTGGTGACACAGTTTCTAAATAACCTCAGATTTAGTTTTGGCATTTGTGTGTTGCAGTTTCATGATACTTGAGTTATTGCGAGTGGAAATGCAGGAAAAATTATCTTAAAATCTCTTCAATTTATCAATAAAAGCAAAATGTGACAAAGTGCAGCAAATAAATCGTCACATATCTGAAGCCTTTGACTGAAACCTGCAGTGTGTAAAACTTTTTATAAATGAATGAACTTTTGTTGCATTTAGAGCCAAACGAGTTCACACGAAGCTAATTAAGCTTGTCACCATCAGATAAAGCTCCCTGTATTTCAGTTAGCAGAGTTTTTAAATCTCCAGCTGTTTGGATGCGTGCCAGAGACTTCAGCCGTTTGAGCGGCTAAGTTGCGGTTAGCTTTCTGCCAACTTGAATGGGAATCAAGAGAGAAGAGTCCGCACGCTGCAGCTCCCAATGAAGGCATTTATTAGGATATCACCACAGCGTGACGTTTCGAGAACAATGCTCTTCTTCAGACTCAAAATCAACTAAAACATCACCATCTTAAATTCACAAAAGGCCATGAGGTCACATGATGTGCCAGTCCCACTTCATACTTTTCAGGTGTACAGATGGGTGCAAACGAAAGAAAGTATGAATAAAAAATTAAGAAATAAGAAAAAAGAACAATCTATGTACATAAATGCAAAAGTAGACATATAGCTGTAAATTATGTATATAGATATACAAAAGATGTAGATATGACCCTCAGAGCACAATAGTAGAGCATCGGGCCATATAGCCATCATAATATCTATATAGCTAGATTTATTTATTTTTTTTTAAATGAGGATAAAATACACTCCACAAAATTTATTTTTCTGGACCAACTGGATCAAATTCTGACAGTGAAACAAGTCATTTCACAGCTTTAAACAATTTATCCATCGTTTCACAGCCACAGCAGTAGCAACAGAGCTACAGCAGAACCTGTCTGACATGTAATTACTCTCACTGCCTGTAGGGGGAGACAAACGTCCCACACTGTAGCTTTAACATCTACTGAATCAATCAATCAATCAATCAAACTTTATTTATATAGCACCTTTCATACAGGCTAGTGCAGTTCAAAATAAATAAAAATGTTAAGAAATTTAAATAAATAAGTAAAATAAAAGAGAAAAACTCTGTTGAGACCTCTAAAATTAACACATAAAACAAACCAAATTTTTTTAACCTATTAGAAGTTTGATTATCTTGTGCGAACACCAGCTCCACCAACTATTTTATCTTACTGACTCTACTCCTGGTATTTACAACAGTAGATCAATAAAAATGCAAACTAATTAAACTCTTCTTTTGCCGATTTTCAGGAAATTCAGTTGAAATTTACCCTGGTACCGAAATATGTGCAATAAGCGCTTTTTTACTCTCCGATTTATCAGACCATTTCCTGGCTGTGCTCAAGCTGTTGACTAATTTTGTTACCGTGGTGATCCAACGTGTTTAAAAAGTGAGTCAGTAAATCCTAAACTAAGCCCAAAGAATAACTGGCTAACCCCTCTGATACGCTTTGTAGCACTTTGTCGTCCAGATCTCGCCCCCTTTTTTTTTTGTTTCACAGTTTGTTCATATACTCCTCCGCTCCGTAGACCGGACATGATGGCTGCTGCCCGTGACCTGGATTCACTCGTCGTCTGCAGCAGCTTGTCTTGTTTCAGCCCTCAGCCACATTTTTTCCAGGCATGTCAGGGTTCAGTCATTTGGTGCGAATATGACTCACCGAGGAGATCAGGTAGTAAAGACGTTTGCTGACACACATGGAAATCCAGTGTGGGAGCCGAACTCAAAAAAAAAAAGGAAAAAAAAAAAGCAGTTGTTCCTTTGGCATGCAAAGTCTGGTTACATGGCTCGTAGTCTGGTTGGCAGGGGACTCCACCATCTCTCTCTCTGTGGAGTATTTACAGTGGTATGAAACCTGCTTTATAGGGGCCACGACAAATGGTTTTCATTACCGGGGCCTTCTTTTTATGAATGCAGAAATGAACTGAAGAGCAGACTCTGGATCTTTTCACATGTGAGTCATTTTATATTTAAGGTCACAGCTGCTCTAGAAAAAAAAGAAAGAGGAAAAAAGGAAAAGGTACCTTTTGAAAAGCGTACATGGGTCAGTGGCAAATAACGGTTGGCAAGGTGAACAATTCAAAAAAATGTTTAAAAATGGTCTTAAAAGCAGCATCAGGTTTATTAAAATGTACATTTTGTATTTCTGTTGGTTTTGCACCATTTCTTTTTAACCAAAAATAAGACTGAATGCTGCTGAAAATGTCAAATGGTGTAACCACAGAAGAATGATAAATATTACATATTTTATCCACCTACAGGGTATTTAATTGGACTTATACAAATAATTACTTAACGCTATTTAATTTTTATTGATTTATTTATTGGCTTTTTTGCCTTTTATTTATATAGTAACTGGCAGAGAGGCTGACAGGAAACAGGGAGAGAGAGAGAGAGAGAGAGAGAGGGGAATGATCTGCAGCAAAGGTCCCTGGCTGGATTTGAACCAGGGCTGCTGTGATTATGTGGCATGTGCTCCAACCACTCGACCACCAGCGCCTCCTACATTTAAAACTTAAAGCATATTATCAATATTGAGCATGACTTAACCTAAAAACAAACATTTTTTCTAAATAATTTTAGACAAAAGATGTAAAATATGTTATAAACCGTAGTGCTGCCTCGCAAAAGTGGATTATATTTATTCCACATTTGAATCAAACATTTATTTTTCTGTCTATAATCAGATTTTTATGAAGAAATGCCGGTTACACCAATTGACACTGGGTTACATCACGTCTTTGACCCACATGTGAAGCAGATTTCTGTATCGCACACAGACCAGATCCAGCCACTAATGATGGCTCACCGGCTACGACTGCTGACTTCTTAATGAGGTCCGACTAAGCCGAGGCATCATGCAAATTTACAGGATGGAGGGCCTCCGCCGACCCCACCGGGGCTTTCATAGCTCCAGCTGTAGACCCTGCACATCTCGTCTCCGAGGCCCCGGTGTCACATTTCTTGTAGGTGGATTAGTTCTCCAGCCTCACATGGAGCTGTGCACATTACTGCCCGTTAAACTGTCTGCCCCTCAATGGGGGTTTGTACCCCACGAGTCTGATTTACAATCCTTAATTCAGAATATCCCTGACAATCGCCCCCCCCCCCCCCCCCCCCCCCTTCTCTCGCTTTTAGCCCCCTCCAACCTGAAACAGTTACGATGGACCATCTGCTAACGGATCGGCGCTTTCTGTGTCTCTACTAGAGCGGCGGCTAGCTATTATGTTTGTCATCGATAAATCGGCCAGATGTTTTCTTTAAGAATTTAGTCCCAAAAATCTAAGAAGAGAGTAAAAAAATGTACATCACACCTTCCCAGAGCCAAGTCGTCATCTTAAAATGACCTGTTCTGCTCGACCAACGATCAAAAACCCAAAATACGTTCAGTTTACAGTCACAAGACAAAGAAAAGCAGTAAAATCTCACATTTTAGAAGCTGGAACAAGCTGGAAGTTTAAGAATTATTTTCATTATCAGTGAATCTGTCAGATAGTTTTATAGTTTAATCGATTAATGTCTGAAAATGGTGAAAAATTTAGATTGCCAACCAACCGACAGTCCACAACCCAAAAATATTCAGTTTACTGTCATAAAAGACTGAAGAAAACAGAAATAGTCAGATTTGAGAAGCTGGAACCAGAGAATTTGGACTCAAAACGATGAATTGATTATTTTAATACTTTAAAATAATCGACTTATCACAGCAGCTCCATCCAAGACAAAGAAAAACAGCAAATAAGCTATTTCAGGAAGTGAAAAGTTAGTTATTGATCAACCTTCAAAGTTCAAACTGAAACGCGTTTGGTTGACAGTAGTCTTTTGTTTCGTCATCATCAGGAGTTCAGACGGTGCATTTGTGTAAATCTCAACTTTGAATAGAAGGTGTGAGCATGATGAGCGTGATGAGCGTGTGACGGCGTTTCCTGCTTTACATGTCGTTTGCATCAAATTTCACATCGGTCACATTTGGCCTCCGGTGTCGCCTCCAGGAGAAGTTCATCCATCCAACCGGG